>NW_017306273.1:1219037-1261575 GCF_000935625.1 Nanorana parkeri
TAGACAATTGTCACTAGTTAGTGATTCTCTGACGCCCAAACAAGAATGTGCATTTTAGATGTCTATAAGCAAAAAACATTCCAAGTTGATGACTAGGCAATTAGTGAAGAAGGATAAGGATGACAGCCCTAGAGTTTCTATCCAGTAGATTCTCTGTTGCAGACAAAACCAGTGAACAATGTCCTGATGAAGCAATACCAAGAATGTAAAGTAATACTTCACTGTTAAAGTATATGTATAGCTGAAACATTTTAAAAGGTTTGGATATAGCAGGGAAGGGTTAAAACCCTTCAGTTTTTTCTTTTCTTTTGGCTATTAGGGTATTTTCATTTTACTTCCTGTCCTGGGAAACAACAGGAAGTGAGAGGCAATCTCTCAAAAGTGAAGGGAAATGAAACAGTTGTTCTCACCACATTGTCCCCATTAGAAGCCTTGCCCCCACCTTTTGTTCCTGTGACAACTCTTAAACTTTGGGTTTCTGTACCGGACGCAGTGGTCACCAGAAGAAATAAAAAGGAGAAATCTCCCCAGCTCCCCGCACAGGCAATAAAAACCTGACTCTATCCAGAACTAGAAACGTGTCTGGAATTTTACTGTAGCTATTCATTTCATGTGGAAAAATACCAATTCTACACCCGTGTGATGGTTATGTTTGTGAATTGAACGTTTTTAGGAGAAAATTATCATAGGTAAAATAACTTCTCAATGAAATGACAACTACTGTATATATAAATGTCTTAGACTATAATGAAATGGTGAGCAATTAAAACCTCTCCAAAGCTATAAATATGCCATGATAATGTTTCTATAGGAGACTTTTCTTGAATCAGGGTCAGCATCATGAGTTGCCTATCAGTAGTGGTCTGATAGCTGTTGTTTCCTCTGCCATGTTTCCAGCAATTTTCTAAATTGTCATAGATACTAAATGTGCAAAATCCATTTTCATCCAAGCAAAATGTTATTCCACCCTATGGAGTGTTAGTCAACGGCTATGCTTTATTCAAATTTCCATTCCCTATCACGGAAGGCCTACACATCCTGTTGAGCTTGCCAAAACAGGGCCGCGGCCGTCTTAAGTTGTCAACTTTTCAAATAATGCTGAAATGTAAAGTATAAGGAGCAAAGCCACCCACTTGGGGTCAAGAAACCTGAGAGAATTCTTGGCTGCATGGTGTTGTAAGAGGCTCTTTGAACTGACTGTCAAGGCCATGGACGGGCCAGTTCCTGCCCTTCTGGAGCGCCTCCAACATGTTCCTATTGACACTATGGGGAAGGAACTCTCTCACACAATGTGCTCGGGTCACACTGTTTATTCAACGCTAGACAGCAGGAAATAAGGCAATACAGTGAAGGGAAATGGCTGGCCAATAGATCAACTGAGGCTATAGCCCTTTCTTTCCGACAGCTGCTTACTACGTGGCACCTAGCTTCCAGGGACAGTATTTAAAGACATGGCCTTAGAATTTGTAGTCAGCAGATATTTATGTACATCAATATTGAACAAACATAAAGCACCATTTCCTTTTTCCTAATTACAGTACGATTCCTGTTGCCTGTTATAATGTGAAAAGCTGTACACCAAACATGCAGTCATTTACATATATGTGAACTCACTTGCATCTGCCTAAGGATTTGTAATTCTGTTTGGCAAGGCTTGCAATATGGGCATGTCTGGTGGACAGGATTGTAGGAGGAAGCTTATATTGCTTGCATTTTAGATTCATTTTCAAGCATCTTTTAACATGTGTCGCTGCCATAGGTGCTCAGAAACTTCTACTTGTATGTGCACAGTAGTCAACCACATACATATGAATAGTACCATTGAATAAAATGGCATGTGTGCAGTGCACGTCCACGCTAACATGGTCCTATGGGGACCACGCCTAACAGCCTGAATTTGACCTACTGTACTTCAGCCCTAAAGAAGGGAACCACAGAGCCCCTGAGACGTGTTTGCCTGTTTTTACAGAGCACAAAATTACATTCTGGATGTTCTGGCCACACATGGTGGAGTGGTTTTCTAGACACACACGGTGGAGTGGTGTTCCGGACACACACGGTGGAGTGGTGTTCCGGACACACGCTGTGGAGTGGTGTTCCGGACACATGCGGTGGAGTGGTGTTCGGGACACACGCGGTGCAGTGGTGTTCCCGGACACACGCGGTGGAGTGGTGTTCCGGACACACGCGATGGAGTGGTGTTCCGGACACACGCAGTGGAGTGGTGTTCCGGACACACGCGGTGGAGTGGTGTTCCGGACACACGCGGTGGAGTGTTGTTCCGGGCACACGCGGTGGAGTGGTGTTCAGGACACAAGCGGTGGAGTGGTGTTCCGGACACACGCGGTGGAGTGGTGTTCTGGACACACGCGGTGGAGTGGTGTTCCGGACACACGCTGTGGAGTGGTGTTCGACACACGCCGTGGAGTCGTGTTCCGGACACACGCGGTGGAGTGGTATCCCGGACACACGCGGTGGAGTGGCGTTCTGGACACACACGGTGCAGTGGCGTTCTGGGCATACACGGTGCAGTGGCGTTCTGGGCACACACTGTGGAGTGGCCTTCTGAACACATACATGGTGGAGTGGCATTCTGGGCACACACGGTGGAGTGGCATTCTCGGCTCACACGGTGGAGTGGCATTCTGGGCACACACGATGGAGTGGCGTTCTGGGCTCACACGATGGTTTGGTGTTCTGGGCACACACGATGGAGTGGTGTTCTGGGCTCACACGGTGGAGTGGCGTTCTGGGCTCACACGATGGAGTGGTGTTCTGGGCTCACCCGGTGGAGTGGCATTCTGGGCACACACGATGGAGTGGCGTTCTGGGCTCACACGATGGTGTGGTGTTCTGGGCTCACCCGGTGGAGTGGCATTCTGGGCACACACGATGGAGTGGTGTTCTGGGCTCACACGGTGGAGTGGCGTTCTGGGCTCACACGATGGAGTGGTGTTCTGGGTTCACACGGTGGAGTGGCATTCTGGGCACACACGGTGGAGTGGCGTTCTGGGCTCACACGATGGAGTGGTGTTCTGGGCTCACACGGTGGAGTGGTGTTCTAGATACACACAGCGGAGTGGTGCTTTTACCTCCACCCTTTCTTTCTAATTTCTTAAGGGATGCCTCACAGTGTCCTTGAGACTTGAGAGACACCTACAGACCTACACAGCCCCTAAAACACTAACCACCCCAACAAGCGCATACCCAGGGGTCCAGCGCTCCTCTTCCATCTAAACCTATCTCAGGTTTTAATATCTACCTGTGTCCCTGCCGGTGAGATTCACCCTCTCAATTTTTCCTGGTGAAAATGATCAAAGTGATGGCAAAACCAACATGTTATACCTGTTACTGCAAATGCAACAGAGGGAAAATCTTTCTGTAGGGACACCTTTTCCGGTAACAAATAAACAGGAATTCCCCTCATTTTGGAGAGATTTCCTGTCACTTCCTGTTGTGTCTCCAGGACAGGAAGTGAAGTGAAATCTGGCACACGGTGATAAATAATAACTGAAAGGAGTTTTAACCCTCCTTTAGCTGAAGCTGAAAACTATGGATACACTGTAACAAAACAACTATTCTTTGCATGCTTGCCCTAATTCTTCTTTCCGGTGCTACCTGCTCACACTACCAAGGAAAAGAACCCGTTGTGTGCTGATGTATGAGAGGCATTATAAAAACAAATCAGAGATTGACTGCCTAAGCGCTGGTGTTATTTAGCAAAACTGAACAGGGTAAAGACATCTGTGAAATCTGCAAGGCAATGGAGGCTTGAGACACATTCCCAGAACAAAGATTATACCACCTTTCTATTTCACATCCCCCAGGAGTGCTGCTAAGGTGGCGTAAGCCTTTGGTGTATCCGTCTCTTCTAGTCGCCCCTCCTCAGTGTGTTCTTTTCTCCAGCCCATTGTTCCCATGCATCCTCCCCACTGCTTTTATATGGTAGGTGTTATGCTTTCCTTATAATTATTTACAAAAGAAAACAAATTGAAATGCCAGCCCTGCTTTACGTGTCTTCTAAAAATACGCCAACGCCATGCTGGGGTCTGCTCATGGTATTTAAAGCACAATTAACACAGAGGAGCGACCAAGCAGGGGGATAATGATAATTATAGATCAAACACAGCTGTGTGAGAACATACGGTTTTTGTCGCTACGTAATCACATTTCCTGCAAAAAATATATATAATAATGTTAGAGAATCAAAGTACCGTAAGCAATTTTAATGTAAAAAAAGTGATCCTATTTTAAAGCAGGACCCCAGACAAAAACAGCAAGATAAAAATAGATAGCCCAGTAAAAGATACAATTACAAAACCAACTTATTCTGCAATATTCAGCTAAAATGCAGAGATTTTACCCGCAGTACTTCTTTTCTGCCACAAGATGTCCTCAGTCTCAGGCCAGGTCATCTGGACCCAGCTCAGACTGTGACTGGACAGGGAAAAGAGAAGCAGCACAGTGATGAGCTCATCTCTCTGCCACTCTTCTCCTCCTATCATCTTGCTTCTTGTCAGCAAATGGCCTGATTGGCCTCTGATGGATAGATTCACCTCTTCTTTTTGTCCTTATGACTATTATCCCCTAGTGAAAAAGTGATGGGAAATCCAAAATGTAACAGTCATCACCAACACAAGAGGTGAGGGTAACTCTTCCAATGCTGACACCTGTGCTAGTGACAACTGTCTAAGGAGGATATTCCGGTAGTTGAGGTTAGCGATAGAACACGTGACCAGAGCCTTGCACCAATCGAGCATTGCAGCCAAAGAGAACCAGAAATATCTCCGCACAATTTATAAATAGCCTTCGTAGCAAGGTGCACATGGAAGGGCTTACAACAATACAGAACACAGTGGATGACACAGAAAACCCTTGCGGCCCCCAAATTGTCAGAAATGCAACACTTCCTGATTGCACAAGCCACTGATCCTACCAACTAAAACAAATCCAAGATGGCAGCTGTAAGCAGAAATCTCTGGACCACAGCAAAGGCTGCCAACTGTCTTCCATACCCAGCCAGGAGCCTGTGGACCCACAGGTACCAGCGTCCGCTCCTGATTCCGAGATATTAGCACCCTTCATCTTTCCTGCAACATCACCATTACAAACAGAAGCCTCACAAGAATTAGAGGCCATTAAGGACACAGACCTCAGGCTATGATGTGCCTTCGCCATAGCGAAGCAGGCTTTAAAGCAGATTTAGAGACATTTGCAACCCTCATAGATGAGGCCCTGCAAAAATGTGATTGAGCAGGTCAAACAGTACATAACCCAACTGCATACCAGGGTCACCTCCCTAGAATTTACAAGTAACATTCTTGGTCATCACAGCGATCCCATGGTTCAGAGTCACTCGGATCAGCTCTGTACACCATGTCTATAATCCGAGCCGTCTGATGGCAGCTCATTTTACAGCCATTAATGGGCGCATTGGTCGTCCAAGAGTTATTTCTGCAATGACGTTTAGTTCACCAAAGTTCACCACTTTGTTATTCATAAATATACGGTGGTAGACAAGGGGTAAATTACCTGTTCTGGTGGGCAAAAGGGACCCTTTTTTACTATGTGAGAAAGTGATATCAGTTTTAAGGTAATTGACTGGCTGTGTGCAAATGAATACCAAAGTACATGAAAGCAGAGGAGCTCTACACTACGTCTGGCTCATAGCATACTCCTTGATAATGCCAAGCTAAGCTTAGTAAAGACATTCAGAAAAAGCTTCCTCGATCACTGGGCGGGCTGTAATTTTATGTATCAGTTTGTTACTGTAACCTCGTAAGAATGTATTCCAGGGATGCACAAAATAATTGGATCCATCAGCCCATAATGCTTAAAGCAGAACACTCCTTCATCCAGTCATTGCCATCTATGCCAATGTAATAGTCCAGACGTGTTCTAGAAAGCTTTCAGAGTGACTTACCAAGATGTCAGAGTTCTCTTTCTTGAATGGTGGCTGTTCGGACCTCTCATTTGGAAGGTTGAAAATAAAAGTGGATGTTGTCCCGGTGTTCCTCATGATGGGTAAACTTAACGACCTGAAATCCTTCACAGCCTGCTCCACCTTCAGCTCATCCCCTGGCTTAGCTGCAAGTACAGAAACACTACTTAGTTTATCATGTGTATAAAACAGAAGAATGGCATCTCACAGACGAAAATAATGGACTTCATAAGAAGCTGAATCCCGGGAACGTATTAAAAAAAACACCATTTGATGTATTTATTAAACATTGTTAAATTTATACCTGGATTTTACATTATTTTAGCCTCATGTAACTAAATCTACACCAACTCCACTGGGAGTCGGAAGGGGTAGTATTAGGGCTGGATTTCCCACAATGCCAACCAAGGCAGCAGGGAGTAGAGGGGCAGCAGGGGTGTGGAATTCCTTTCTCCTGGTGCCCAGGACACGCAGTTCCGGGCGCCGGCTGTTTTTTACATTTGGCTCTGCTTTGGGTAAGCAGAGCTAAATGTACAGCGGGGAAGTCGCCGCTTGTTTTGCACAAGTGATCCCAGCGATGTCGCCGAGATCTCTTGTATGCAGCTTGCAGGTCTTTCATTCTCCGGGGGGGGCGGATTGGCGGGTAGGGGGGCTCATTGAGGAACCTGGCTTTGGGGCAGCAGAGAGAGTAAATCCGGCCCTGGGTAGTGTTAGGTATTCTGCTAACAGGAGCAAAGAGCAGAGAGATTGTCATCAGTCAATTGCTGCTCCTTCACTGTCCATTCACAGGCTGGGGCTGGGAGATGACCTAGCTGTGTTGCTTGAAGAAGAACTCCAGGATTTAAAAAAATTACCAGTACGTAGCCCCACTGCAAGGGTTATCTGCTCATTTTTCTCTAGGGACGAAAATAAAGAAGATATACACACCCGATCCTTGGTCCTGCAGCAGTAACCAACGGATGTCAACGGAAGGTAACCCAAAAAATGAATAGTTGTGAAGGAGATCAGTTCACATCGCTCCTTTGCGTTACGTTGTGCTGAATAAAAAGGTAGAATGTGCTCTACTTTTTTTTCAGAGCTAAGGAACACAATGCAGCAAAGTGAACGAGCCCCATTCACACCCATTAATTTTCAGTGCCCTTGCATTAGCATCCATTGAAAAACGGATAGCAATGCAACGGATCGGAAGGTACGATTGCAAGTCAACTGACCCTCCATTGACTTCCGAATTTAGCCCTTAATGCCCTTAAAGTTTTTAGACCAAAGTCCTAATCTGACTGACATACATAGTCTAATTGATAATTTTCCACTCGGCTAAGCCAATTTTTAATTTAGGTTTTGTTGAGCCAGGTGGTGCTTGCATGGCTCGAATTTTAGCTGATTCAGCAGATTCCTCTATGGCCAGCTTTATTCTGTAAAAAACTACAAACAAACAGAAGAGATATTGGCTGGAGAGACATATTAAAATGTCAACCACAATAAAGCCTGTTTATTGTATCGTTGAGCCAGACGTGGCCTGGTTCTATGAACTGCAGTTCTGCGAAGAAACAAATGCCGTAATCCTCCCGATATTTTGTTTCGCTGGCAGGGCGGTCTTGGATGAAATACACCAAAACAGCAAGCAGAAAAGATCAGAAATTAACTGAACAGCTTGCTTATCCTTCTCTGCCATATGTGTGTACCGAGAAAACGGACTGGGAACAGATACAGTGCTAACTGGAAGGAGCCCAGTTATGTCACAGACACCTGTTTACCAATTACGCAACATGCAATCTGCAATTCAAATCTTATGAAATGGAGAACTGTGGCAAGGGGACATAATGAGCAAGTCAAAGAGGACCCCATTGCTGTGCGATTGAAGTGCTTTTCCTCCATCTAAAGCTTGTAGAGATTTCTGTTTTCAGTGGGGCAGCTCTCATAATGTGCAAGTCCCGCAAGCGGCAGTCTTCCTGTTGAAGACTAGACATGTGCGATTTGATCCGAATCAAAATTCAGACGAATTTTCCAAAATTCGGACACATCCGAATTTCCGAATCCCAATGCATCCGAATTTCAGGATTTCAGATCAAAAATTTCGTAAAGGCAAAGGGCATTTTTCCGAATTTCGGATCCTGTCCGAATGTCGTTCAAAAACTAAACTGAATCCGAAAATGTGACTTTTCCGGCCAATCAGATGTGTTTTTCAGCTTAATGCATCTGAATGGGTCTGAATACGAATTTTCGTTACAGCAACAGTGCTTGCCGATTTAACCTATGACCCTCCACCAGGAACTAACATATACGTTTTTGAAAGACTGATCATGTGATCTCCATTGAACGTGAGTGACGTCCTCTCCTAAATTCTGCAGGAAACTTTTTCAAGGCAATAGGAAACCGCCAGTGCAGCCCCAGGAGGCTTCAAAGAAATGCAACCCGGGCCTCAGGGTTAATTAGCATTAACAATAGGTCTTGGGGGGGAGGGGGGTCTGTATTTTTCATCCATGCCAAGAATTACTTCTATGCTCACAGCAACAGAGAACAATGCATTTCATAAACCTCTAATTCCATCCCAAATTTCCTTTTTCCTGTCAGCTACTCCTGCAATTCTCACAAAAGCAAGCCTTCATATCAATACAAATATATATATATTTTTAAGTCTCGTACAGTATATGGCCAAAAGTATGTAGACACCCCTTTTGAGCTCAGATGATTCCCGTAAAGGGAACTGTTAATGCTACAACATACAATGTCATATTAGACAACTGAGCTCTTCCAACTGTTCGGTAACAGTTTGGGGAAGGCCCTTCTCTGTGCCCCTGTAAACAAAGCCAGCTCCATAAAGACATGATATGTTTAGTGTGGTGTTAAGTGCCTGCACAGAGCCCTGACCCCAATTTTATTACACACCTTTGGGATGAATTGGAATGCCTACTACAAGCCAGGTCTTCTCGTCCACTATCATTTGCTGACCTCACAAATGCTTTTAGCTGAATGGGCCCAAATTCTCGAAGACACCCTTCAAAATCTTGGAAAGCTTTCCCAGAAGAGAGGAGACTTTTATAGCCATAATGGTTGCCAACTCCATATCAATGGCCATGGGTTTGAAATGGTATGTCCGGCAAGCTTATAGGTGTGATGGTCAGGTGGCCACAAACATTTTGCCCTTACAGTGTATCTACCTAAAGCAAAGCACCTGCAGGTCCAAATGGACACATAGGCTTTGGCCTGCAGTTCTTTTTCCTGTGATTCTGATTCAATTTAACAACACTGTGCCAGCAAGAAAACGCGTGCCTGGGTACATGATGTGAACAGGTCACCAAATAACGGATTCATGATGAGCATACATATGAAAATCTGATCAGTCCACTGCACTTTGGATGTGATTTTCTTTTTTATTAACACCATAAAATAATTGAATGTATCATCAATCAACTGATATTTGATGAGATCGAAACAATTAAAACAAGTGCTTTCTAATTGCAAACGCTCTTGCTGGGTTCAATATAATGTTAATTTAGTCGCAATTCGGCTGTACCTATTTTTACAATCACATTGCATTTTAATTATCATTGAATTCTCTATAAGGTAGGATGTAACTTTTCTTCCTATTGTCTTCAATCATATTTGTGATCTTATGCCCACCATGCAAGTTGAAATTTATGACTGAATAGAACACAAGCAAGTAAGCATAAGATGGACGTATCAAACGACTCAATACACATGGATACTCCTCTTGATGTCGGCTGGTCATCAGTGTCAATCAACAACAAATTGAGACACCTGTATAATTGATTGGTACCTACAATTGGTTCTCATTTTGCACACTCTATAGACACTCGATGCAAAACAATTTACACATTTCTGTACTGACCGATTGATGTCTATCAGTTGAACCCAATCGATTGTCTTTGTTATTGATCAGGCAGTGTGTTTAATATGCTTGATGTGCGATCCAAACTGTTTCGTTGCACTCATCAGTCTATCGAATGATCATATCAGTATGAGTGTGGCCACCGTTAAGTGGATTCAAAGCAGTATCAATTGCCAGTTAATGGCGATGTGTATAGCTAGCTTAGTGCTACTGCAATAAGTTGATTGCCTAAACCTAGCATTAATGAGGGTCTTCGGCCCTCAGCAGCCAGTCAGGAGTCACCTGTCAGCTTTCATATTCTGGCCTGCATTAGATAAAAGACAAGTTCAATACTAACATTCATTTTCTGGATCTTTACATGTATGAATCATTCCCATTATAGCTTAACAAATCCAAATGACTATACAATAGTAATAGATAGAAGCAATAGGAATAGCAAAAGTAACAACAGTAATATTGCTTCTTTAGTCCCAGGCCTGCCATAAATGGGCAACATACATTTAGCACTAGTATGAGTATTTTCCCAGCATGCATGTATTTAGGCTGAAGACTAGCATTGCTAGTGATTGGAATGGTTGGAACTTTTCATCCAATATTTTATTCACTTTTGATGACAAAACAGAAAGCAGTGGAGAAAGCCCAGCATGTCCAATCAGGGCCCCAGCAAAATGCTTGTTGCATTGGATTCGAGCTTCAGCTGTCTTGGGTGAGTCTGGAATTGTGGTGTGTTGCTGCACCTTAGAGGAGGATTGGGTTACCTATTTCAGTGTATTCGTGTCTCTCTCCCTCTCAGGTTTACTGTGTTCGGATGGGTGGAATCAGCTCTGTGCAAACAGCACGCCTGACTTAATTCAGCAAGCATTTTATTTGTATACAGTCTCTCTCTCTCTCTCTCTCTCTCTCTCTCTCTCTCTCTCACCGAGTATGGTATTCCTTATCTGAACATTCCTAATTGGCATCATATGCATTTGTATGCAACCTCCCTTTTTAACCTCAATTTTGAAACAGTTTGATCAGGTCTTTTTGTGACAACTATAGGATTGTGTGCTGGGGAAGTTTTGCACTGTTCAAATAATGCCCTGGAGGCAAAAACAGGGATATTGCTGATGTGTGCTGAACAGTGGAAATAAAGATATAATTAGGTGCAACATGCATCCGCCAGGTAGTAGGAAGAAACATGGTTTCTTGCTTTACACATTAGCGCACTGGTATATAAAGCGCGCAATAAGTGATTCAATGTAGAAAATAACTATAGTGAGTGCTGAACTCAATGTCGGAGAGGAAAATCTCAAGAAAAAAAGGTGCGCTGAATTGTGAGTATAGGAAACCTTAGGGAGAGTTTCCGTATGATAATCTTGCCTTTTAGGATCAATAAGAGAGACGTATTTACCTTGCAGTAGTGGAGGTCCCCGTCGCTCCCTGCTCCCAGCGCTCATAACACTCTCTGCTAGTCCGGTCGTTCTGTCTGCATCGCACTACAATACAGCCACATCCTGCCTGCCTCTTCCTGAACCTGCATCCTTCTTACTGGGGTTTCCCAACTTTAATGTGAAACAAAAAGAATCATCTTTACAGACTGTCTTTTCAATTCTATTCCGATTAATTTGTCGTGTAGATGGTAAAATGAAAGCATGCCCTCTGGGAATTTGCACTGCCCAAATGTAGTCACTGCCCTCAGGCAAAAGCACCAAGGAAACAACTCCAACGGGTTTCAGGAAATGCCAAATAATTATTCCTGCAGGCAACATTTGGGAGGCGATTAGGAATTTTCAGTAAGTGTGCTGAACGTGTACAGGCTTGAAGGGAGAGGAAAGAGCAGTGAAGCACAGTCACTGTGCAGCACTGTTAAGGTGCCCATACACCTTACAATTATCGGCAGATTTTCTGTGGTCAGGTGGAAAAAGTGAAACAGATTGGCCCAGGTGGAGATTACTCCATCCACACAGTTAAGTGTAGATGGAGGAATCTGTTGCACCCTTTTCCATCTGACCACAGAAAATCTGCAGATAATTGTAAGGTGTATGGCCAGCTTTAATGTGAACCTGTCATAAGACAAATAGAATGACTACCATTGCTGAGCTTCTTCTGAAAAACGCTAACTGGGTGGCATGCTGGACCCAGAAAAAGTATGCCAGAAAAGGAAGAGAAATGCCAGATGTCCTAATCTGTTTATTGCTTCCGGGACAGACTCTAAATTGAATCCAGAGGGTCAACATGACAACTAACTTTTTCTGAAAAAGATGTGAGCAATGGCAGCCTTTAGGTTTCTCATGTGACAGTTTTCCTTTAAGCAAGAAGCAGTACCAGCACATGGCATGAGCAAATATGACTGCCTCCTTTTACAAGCTATACATATTTAATAGGTCTTAATAACAGATCAACATGAGCATCTAATAATAATACACTGTGTGTGTATATATATATATATATATATATACACACACATTCCCTTTGCTTATCCTCTGCTTCTGAGATCATCACCTGGGATTTAATGCTAAGGCCCAGGTTACACTAGAGATCCTGTCCCTGGTGGCAACTTGCCAGTAACAGGATTGCACTGCATGCAATGTCAAGGAACCTCTGATAAATGGCAGTGCAAGATGAACTTTGCCTGCGACAACCAGACAACAGAAAGTAATGCCCCTACCTGGTCAATAACATTTTCATTGGAAGCAAAGTTCACAGCTTGGCGGAAATATTGTAACTAATTAGATCCAAATAGAGTTACAAACAAGTACCGAATGTTTTCCAGTTGATTAAGGCTGCTTAGCCCATATGGCTGAAAAGCTTACGTAGTTGGTCATTATTACCTTTAACTTTCAAATAGTGGCCTCCAAAGCGATACGCTTCAAAGTTGAGAGACAGAGGTGTGTTGGACTGGTCGAGAAATATCTCCACTTTACCGAGCTCGATCCCTTTCCTCTCAAACGCTGGTATCAAAACTTCTCTGAAACGTAGAGAGTGAGATGTGTTAGTAAAACAGAGAATGCTCAATGACCCAGATACTCCGGTATCCACAACTATTTACAAGTACAGAAAGAATAATTTTATGACCTCTGAAGGAAAACCTAAATGAAGTAAAAGAATTATGGTGACTGTCGTTGCTGACTTTTCTTTTTGAGAATGCAAGTTTCTGGCTGTCATGAGTTCATTGCTGTCTGAGTCAATCTGTGCTCCTATGCACAAGACAGCACCAAAATGAAACAGTTGCATGAGTTTTGTGTAGAGGGATTAGAGGGATTGGATTGGTCTGCGTAGAGCCCTGACCTTGACCCTACTGAACACATTAGGTATGAATTTGGTTGCGAGCCAAGTCCCCTCATCCAACATCAGTGCCTAACCTTCTAATTATTAGTAACTAAATTTCTAAAATGTTTGATCAGTTGTGATTTGGTTGAACTTGTCTAAAGTGTTCAAAAATATGAATTTCCAAACCATTACAGTTTTTTTGGATTCTGAACAAGGCACCAAAAAGTGTGTATTGCAGAGCAGCAAATGATGCAAAATTGTGCAGAATGGATTGGGAGGCTCATGGTAGTTCTGCCTGATAAGATGGTGGGGTTAAAAGAACAGCCTGAGACAATTACAAATTATTTGTGGGATACTAAGATAGAAGGGTGGGACCTGGAAGCACTAGCAATCAACTAAATGTGCCTAGGCAACAGCAGAAGCAGTTGTAAGGTATGAACAGCCTTTGGCCTCTTTCTCCCAGAAACCTTTTGGAAACCTTAACTGCTGAAAATAATACTGAGATTTGGATTTGGCTCAGGTATCTGAATTCATGAAATATGGAGCAAATTTGGAATCACCTTTTCTCAAAAATGCTAATTTGGTTGAATGGGCATGCATTTGTACAGATAAACTCCAAAATCTTGTGGAAAGCCTTCCCAGAGGAGCCACAAAAGGGACGGGAGGTCCATAAAATTGCCCATGGTTACAGAATGGGATGTCCAACAAGCTTATATACTGTAGGTGTGATAGTCAGGTGTTAACAAATGATTCACCATATAGTTTATTGAAGTTAGACACATCCAATCACCAAGGATTTTTCAGAAGGAGGCCAGCAATGGCAGCCTTCATTCTTCTCTCTTGACAGGTTCACTTTACCCTGTCAGCCAAGAGGTTAAGACAGCAATACAGGCAAATGCCAAATGGAATTCCATACAACATGTATAGAATGTTTGAAGAAAAATGAGCTTAAATTGAGTTATCTTTGCTACAGATTCACCTTTCCAAACTCAAATACAAAGTATCTCTGTGACCTTTCACTTGCATTCCTGATTTAAAGGTCAGAGTGGCGGCTCAATGAGGGGCCATACTGTATAAATGAGCCGCGTCCAATGTTAGTGAGCCAGTCTCTATCATGAAAAAGAGCATCACCAGTGTGACAATCTTTAATCTACAGAATGACCTTTTTGTTCTCAAAGCTCTTTGATAACTGTCTGAACATGAGACACCAAATGACAAACCGATGAGGGTCGATTCTCTCCCTGGGATGAAACGGCGCTGGAATTCTCCGCTTGACTTTGCCGAGATACCTGGAATTCTTATTTTTGAGAGGCTACAAAGTCTGCATAAGGGATTGTATAAAGTATGTTCTGTTTGCACTAGTTATACCAGGGCAGTATAACATGTATACAGTCACAAATACTACAAATAAAATACACGTTCAGAAGTAATTTAATGTGGTATTTTGAAATTGTTTCAACTTTAAAAGACATGCAGACATAGTTAATAGTTAATAAAACATGTCTGATGGCTGACTGCAAAGTGTACTAAATGTAGCAGGTAATAACATTTCAGTCTGCTGTAGTAAAACCAATATAAATCAAGAATTGACTGTTTTTTCTGCTTTAAATGTACAGAGACACTAAGCTTTTAATTGAGTTACTGAAGTCTGGAAAATAAACTTTAATATTTATTGTACATGATGTTATATTCACATTTTACATGCTGTTATGTTTTAGAATGTCCAAAAACAGCTACAGTATATGGGCAAAAGGTGGTCAGCTGACCATAAGACCTACCAATATAGCCATAAATATGTGAACACCTCTTACACATTTTTGAGTTCAGATGTTTCCATTGAAGGGCACTGTTAATGCTACAGCATACAAAACAATATTTAGACAATTGTGGGTGACCAACCTCATAATAAAGTTTGGGGAAGACCCTTCTCTGTTTCAGGAGGACTGTTCCACCGTGCACAAAGTCAGCTCCATAAAGACATGTTTTTACTAGTTTGGTATGAATAAACTCAAGTGGCCTGCACAGAGTCCTGACTTCAACCCTACTGAACACATTGAACATCCTTGAGATTAACTGGAATGCAAATTGCAAGCCAGGTCGCCCAACATCATTGCCCGATCTGACAAATGCTCTTTTGGCTGAATGGGCACAAATGTCCACAGACACACTCCGAAATCTTGTCTAAAGCCTTCCCAGAAGAGTGGAAGGGGTACAAATCGCCACAGACACACTCCAAAACCTTGTCTAAAGCCTTCCCAAAAGAGTGGAATGGGTACAAATCCCCACAGACACACTCCAAAATCTTTTCTAAATCCTTCCCAAAAGAGTGGCGGCTTTTACATTCACAAAGGGAAGCCAGCTCCATGTTAATGGCCATGGTTTTGGTCCAACAAGTTCATATAGGTTTCATGGCCAGGTCTCCACAAACCCCTGGCTGCATAGTGTATATTTTTAAGTGGAGGCCAATTATTAAAATTAGTTGTTTAAAAAGAATTAACTTCTTTAAACCTGATTATGGAGTCACTCTGCTGAAAGTCCATCAGGGACATAGTAGGCATCTGCTGTTGGCAGAAGACAGTGGACGCTTTGCTTTCAGAATAAGGAAAACATCTGATTGGGTGCTAAGGTCAACAACTCAACAATTTGAACAAGACTAATGGACAGCCTTCCATAAGAAATCACTGCTGGGATGTCAAACATACCGCTTACACGTCACAAAAATTAAAATGCATACCCTAGAGATTTCTTCTTCATGGCTGGGACGATCTCCGTCTCTATATCGACATTCAGATCAAACTTTAATGTGAAACATTCTTTACTTGGATCCTGTAGAGATAAAATATTAAACTTGTTAAAAATTTGAAATGCTGTTATGGTTATCGCAGTACATCATGACCTACTTCAGTGCCACTTCGATACTTTGTTCAACATTTTTTTCTGAATTTTGGTCAGCTGCTTGTACAACATTTGCAGAGGCCAAGTTTCACTTGTAGTGCTGTAGTAATAAGGAATGAATTCACTTTTGATCAAACTTAAGAGTTAGAATAGGCAGCCAATATACTAACAGCTGGCAAACCTGACTGTGTACCTTTGTGAAATACTCTTTCCAACTGGACAGTATTTAGGGACCAGTACAATACAGCACTCTATAATGTTCTTGCATAATATTATAAGGGTTAGTTAGCAGCAAAGATATGTTGGGGATGTGTCTGCGTGACCACCATTATTTACTATGAGAAAAATCAACCTAGTTCCTCTCTCAACCCACTCCTCGCAGATTGCACTTCTGCCCCACTTCCGGCCATGATATTAGGCCATTGATATTGTGATTGTAATGTCTTCCTTATATTGCAAAAGCGCTGCACAAACTGTTGGTGCTATATAAATCCTGTATAATAATTATAATAATGATAATAGGCTTTTTTAATCCCCTGTACAGCAACACTCAGGTGGGAAGATGGGAAGGCAACACTAGGAGACATTCAGGTGACCTGCATGCCCATGTACTGTCTATACAGAGTAAAGGGATTATCATATCAGTCTGTTGCTTTCCCTTACTGTCCAATCACAGGCTGTGAACAGGGATATGACCTAACTGTGTTGCCTAAAGGAGAACTATGGGGTCAGGGCTTTTCCCCATAGTTCTCCTTAGTGTAACGGGAGGACACAAACTAGCGTCCTCCCGTCACCCTAAGCTCAGTATACCGCGAGCTACAGCTCAGCTCGCGGTATACTGAGACGCCGCAGCCAGAGCAGATCCCGACATCGATGTCGAGATCCGCCCAGCTGCGTGAGTGACAGCTGGCTCTGCCTATCTAGAGGCAGAGCCAGCTGTACCCGCCCCCTCTCCCGTCCGTTCCGCCAGTCAGCGCTGGCGGATCGGAGCGGGGAGGGGGGAATCCAGCCCCTCCCCTGTCACAGCAGAGAGCCGTGACAGGATCGAGTAGTGAGCGAACACCGGCATGTGTTCGATTACCTCCCAATCTACTGAGCCGACCTGTGACAGTCTCATTGTCACAGGTCGGCTAGAACTATGAGGTGAGTGAAAAGCACTCACCTCATAGTTCTCCTTTAAAGAAGAACTCCAGGCAATTTTTTAATTAACCCTTGCAGTGGGGATACCCCTGCACTGCAAGTAACCCTTGCAGTGCAGGGGTATCCTCACTGCTCATTTTGGTCTAGGGCTCTAGCCTCTCTCCCCCTCCTCTGCAGTGGTCTAAGGTCCCGTAAATTATCACATTCTATACAATGTGTATAAGACAGAACGACGCTAAGGGACATTCCATTGCTGCAACATAGTAGAAGTGAGGCTGGAGGGAGCAATGTAATAGCCATCGGGCTCGGAGGATTAAGCAGTTAAGCCTTGCAGTGTTGGGTAGCCCCACTTCAAGGGTTAATAAAAAAAATTACCCTGAGTTCTTCTTTCACTTCAGTAAAGAAAAATCAGGTCACTAGGCTGACTATGCTATAGGGCAGAGTTGTGTATATATCAGGACTAATCATTTAGCAGATACAACAGCTACATAGATATTTTTATTGTATATTTAGTAGAATTCAACTTTAATAAAAAATAAAAAAAACTTTATTAAACAAATAAATCCATGTTGCTTGTTTTCTGCAATAATGATTTTTGCTGCCTGACATTTTATTTTATTGATAGAATGTATCAAACTAAAAAAACTGCAGATAATAAAAGGATGAAACTGTCACAAAGTAACTTAACATGAGGAATGGGAAGAGAAACAATACTGAACAGACAGTTAAATTTAGTATCCAGTCATTATGTCATAGGGGCGGACAGACCATTGTTGTCCTCTTATTTTGAAAAATCCTGTTCTATCGTCAGACCTTTATCTACAACCAGTTCTTTTTCTGGCTACTGGTATTTTGGGAAGAGAGCATTCAAATGTTTTAAGACACTGAAAGAGGCTACTTTGATCTCAGGACACAACAATCCCCTGAAATGCCATGCAAAATGAAGCAAGACACCAGGCTACTCAGATGAACAGGGATGGCCTGAAACTGGCAAAGAGTTATGGAAAGAATCGCTATAAGTACAAACGGTATCACAGTATTGTTATTATATGTATTTAGTGCTGACTTATTCTGCAGAACATAAACCCAAAAACATCAGTCCCTGCCCCAGAGGAACTTCCAATCTAATGTTTGATCACAGTCATATATACCCACAAATGCACACGCACATAGTCTAGGGCCAATAAGGTCAGCAGGAGGAGGCGCAAACAAGACCAGTCACCCTGCACAAGGAGAGAGAGCAGCAGTGAGCGGTCTTTATTACAGGAAGGGGCGGAGACAAGACCAGTCACCCTGCACAAGGAGAAACATTAGCAGTGAGCGGTCTTTATTACAGGAAGCTCCAAGTCTCACACTGGATTACTGCACAGATCTGGAATACATACACAAAGCTCAACAAGATTCAAGGAAGGACACACATGACTCTTGTATTTTAAACAATGTTTGCATACCTGAGAACTTTTGAAAATGGTAATTTATGAGAATTTGGGTGGAGTAGTAGGCAGGACTGTGCTAAATGGTGGGCGTGGCCAATGGTGCTTAATAAGTGGGAGGGGGTTACAGAATAGGCTTGAAGCCTACAGAATTGTCCCTAGAATGGTTGATAGGTGGGAGCCAGGTGACAATGACAGTGCACGTGGCTGACACCTAGCTACAACCCACCATTTTGGCGAAACATTCGAGTGCATCTGGCTGCCACCAGGGAAGTGATCCATTACCCTGGGTCCTTTCCCGGCACCCACCTATCTCCATCCCAATGAAACCAAGCCAGGTGCACTTTCAGTGTCACTGGAATGGTGGATAGGTGGCAGCCAGGTGCATCACTGGAATCATGTCCAAATGTCTCACTCGCCCCATGGTAGTTACAGCCCTGGCAGAGCCCGCTGTCACTCACGCAGCTGGGTGGATTTCGACAGCATTGTCGGGATCCGTCCCGGCTGCTGCGGTCTCAGTATACCATGAGCTGTAGCTTGCGATATACTGAGCTTTGGGTCACAGGAGGACGCTAGTTTATGTCCTCCCGTGACCCTGAGGAGAAATATGGGGAAAAACACTTACCCCATAGTTTTCCTTTAATACACCATTAAATGTATCTTTACAATTCAAGCAGTGTAAGTATCCAAGTTTGACTTGGTCTCTGACTGGCCCTTTACAGCAGAGCTAAGACTGGAGGATAAAGAAGCAGCACAAAAAAGCCCATCTGTTGTGCTGCAGTTCAAAGGACCGTGCTGATAGGAGGAGAGATTAGAGTGACAGAGAGATGAGCTCATAAGTCCGCTTCTTTTCTTTTCACCATTCACATGTTGGGATTAGGGAGGAGACTTGTAAAGGTTACCTAACTGTAGCAAAGAAAAATCAGGTCCTCTCCCCTGCCAGTCAGAGTTGTGCTGTGGAGTAGAGCTGTGTAAATCTCAGAACTGGAAGGTACAGAAGTACAAATCCTTTAGTGGATAAAACAGCTCCTATATAAGCATTTCACCTTTGTATTTAGCAGTTTGCAAGCAGTTCAAATGTAAGAACTCTTGGCAAAGGAAATTTTAACCCTTGCAGTGGGGCCACCCCCGCCCCCCAAGGGTTAAAGGAGAACTAAGGGGTCAGTGCTTTTCCCCATAGTTCTTCTAAGGGTCAGGGGAGGACAAAAACTAGCGTCCTCCCGTCACCCAAAGCTCAGTATATCGCGAGCTACAGCTAGGGGTATACTGAGACGCCGCAGCCGGGACGGATCCCGACAATTCTGTCTGGATCCACCCAGCTGCGTGATTGACAGCTGGCTCTGCCTAACTAGAGGCAGAGCCAGCTGTGCCCGCCCCCTCCCCCGTCCGTTTCGCCAGTCAGCGCTGGAGGATCGGAGAGGGGAGGAGTGACAGTCACAGCTCTCTGCAGGGATAGATCGAGAAGTGAGCGAGCGCCGGTATGTGTTCGCTCACTTCCCGATCTTCCCGATCTACTGAGCTGACCTGTGACAGTCTCATTGTCACAAGTCGGCTCAGATTATGAGGCTGAGTGAAAATCACTCGCCTCATAATTCTCCTTTAAGGGCTCATTTTGTCTAGGAAGGAAGATAGTAGGGATATACTCAGGGGCATTCCGAGGCTGGGTGTCACCCGGAGCGGAGTCGGGTGACACCACGGCATGACGTCATCGCGCATGCATGGTCGACTGGGGACAGTCACCCGGCGGGATGAGGTATGCCGTCGAGTCCCCTCCTCTCTCCTAATACTGTTGGGCTCTCCGCTGTGACCGAGTGCTCGACTTTTCAAAGGAGGGTGACACCAAAATGACTGTCAGTCATTTTGGTGTCACCCCTCCAATGGTGGCACCCGGGTGCGGGCCGCACCCCCCTTGTGATGCCACTGGATATACTTACCATGAATTGTATCCCGTCTTGCTGCTAGACTTGTCCCTGCAGCCTCTCCTCTGCTCCAGTGATGGTATGTCCCTCGATGTCCTCACATGTTATACATTGTATTGGATGGGATGACTCACAGGATCTTATACCACTGGAGCGGGGGAGAGTGAGGCTGAAGGGACCGGTCTGAGAGCCAGCCAGGATCGTGGTTCGCGTGAATATAACTTTTTATTAGCTCCCTAGACAAAATGAGCACTTAACCCTTGCAGCGCAGGGTTAGCTCCACTGCAAGGGTTAAGATTTATTTTGCCTGGAGTTCTTTTTTAATATATACAAAACATGTATAAAATGTTCGATAAATGAATGCTGCTTTATTCAGTAACGTGTTTTACTTTTAATTTTCCTTCCTGCAACTACGCTGTCTGCTCCAGGCATGAAAGAAAAATTGCCGTGCACACCCAGGAGTCGGGAGACACCAGTTGTTATCAGCACCCGGTCCTTCTACCTTTGTGTCCCCAACCACACTACCGGACACGAGGAACCGAAGCCATCAAACAGAGAAGGGGACCGAATCCACCGCTCGACTTCACCGCTTCACCCCACCCTAGGGGCCACACGTTTACGCTCACCCAGCTACAGGTGAGACCATTACCTTTCTTTCCTGCCACACCGAACGACATTTATTGCGCCAGGTAGCGGCGCTTCCGTCTCTTCCAATTTTTGTTATCAGCACAGGGAGTTGACTCATCAGCCACAGTCAAACCACAGGGGACCTTCCCAGTTCTCAGTTCCACTATCATCCTCCCGTATAGTAATAAAGATATATGAGACTCTTTCCCAAGAGGCTCTGCTCAGTTAAAGAGCACACGAATTCTTGCATCAGCTGCATGGTGACTGGTTCTCTTTAACGGACAAGGAGTGGCCCTGTACTGTTGGTGTTTAGAAGTTCTATTGCCATGGTAACAAATTCCCCATTTCCACTTCGGCTTCCCTTCCCTTCCCTTGGGTAATTCCCATCTTCCTTTTTCCTTTTCCTCTCCTCTCTTACTTGCAACTGGCAGGCTGCCAGGCTTCACACAAAACGCTCAGATTTGCAAGACATTGTTTCAGTTACTTGTTATTTTTTAATTGGTGTGATTTTGTGAATATTTAGGAATGATATATATTTAAAAAATATTTTCTTTCTTGCTTTATTAGTCAGTTACATATCAGATTTCCCAATGCTAAGAGTTAGCATTTTCCTTTTTGTCCAGCAGGTGGAGCTTTAGGACACTTTTTAGGCTTTGCTTTGATGTAAAAAGCCTGTTTACAGAGCTCAATAGCCAAAGCTGGAATTGTTATTATTTATTATTATTACACAGGACTTATATAGGGCCATCGGTTTGTGCATTACAGTTACAATACAAACCAAGACAAGATGCTAAGGAGGCCCCTGCCCATGGGAGCTTACAATCTAAAAGGGAGGGGCGAGTTCTACAAAAGGTAGTAGCTGTGTGGGGATGAATTGTTTGAGAAAGTGATAGTTCAGTTGTTAGGTTGAGGCAGGATAGGCTTCCCTGAGTCTTCAGGGATTGATGAAAGGCAGATAGAATTGGGGTATAGCCAGACAGGTTGGAGTAGGGAGTTCCAGAGGATGAGAGAGACTCTGGAGGAAAGCATGGGGGGAGCTGACAAGGGAGCTAGAGAGCAGGAGGTCTTAGGAGGAGCGGAGAGGGCGGTTACTGAATGTACACAGTCATGTGAATGAGCCAGATCAGTCTGGGGCCTCGTTCACACCATCCTCAGTGCGTTCTGGCCCGCTTGTGGCCGGAACGCACTGGATCGCATTGTGGACGGCTCAGTTTGTTGTGGGACGGGAGGGGGCAGTGCAGTGAAGCGAATGGCACCGCAGCCCCGCCCTCCGGCCACAATGCAATCTGCCGCACGGGAACGCAAAGCACGTCAATGCTTGCGATCCGATCCGAAAAAATAGTGCTTGCACCATTTTTTCTGAACGGACCATAACGCAGGCATTGATGTGCCTTGCGTTCCCGTGCGACCGATCACATTGCGGCTGGAGGAGGTGGCAACTGTGCCATTGAGTTCAATGGACCGTCACGCCCCCTCCCGCCCCCACAACAAAGTGAGCCGGCCCAATGCGATCCAGTGCGTTCCAGCCACAATATGATGTCATTGATTGCTAGACATGGGCGATTTGTTTCGTTCCGAAACGAAATTCAGACGAATTTTCGGAAATTGGGATGTATGCGAATTACAGATATAACGAATGCAAACGAATCCGAATTTCCATTTCCGAAATTAGTTAGCGGTAGTTCGTTCGAACATTCGTTTCGTTTACGTTTCTTATTCGTTTCGTTCCAGCAAAGTGACATTAGAGAAGGAGAAAAAAAATTTTACCCCTCAAATGTCACTTTGCTGCAGCGAACGAACGAATGAAAAACGAAAAGGAAACGAACGTTCGAACGAACTACCGCTAACTAATTTCGTCCGAATTCCGAATCGACTTTCACACCCGAATCTGAAAAACTAAATAACACATAATCCGAATTAAAACGAAACTTAACAATTTTTTTGCCAGTGCACATGTCTATTGATTGCATATTTTACATCCCATGTGTGATGCCAGCAGGTGACAAATGTTTGAACAAAACCTTGAAAACCTGGAGGCCTCTGAAATGACATGAATCAGTACATTGGAGGAAAAGATACAATCGTTAAATATAAAGATGAGCTGCATGGCTGTGCTCAGACCTCCATTTATTCCAAATACATGACAGATCATTCTGTTTCGCAGCCACAAATCATTCATTATGTGTATAAGGAAGTGATACTGTGGCTGCTGGATGGGATAATACGTCTGCTTGTCCAGACACGATGCCAGACAGAAGATCAGACAGATGTTCAGGCCTGGAGATCCCATTGTATTGTATCACATCAGGACTGTTTTAACAATGGAGCATTGATGCCAGGTCCAGCACAGCAGGAAGTCCACCAAGAGACTAATGCTAGCCATATACTGTTAGAATGTAAGGGTCATACACATCTCCCCTCCCAGCTTTTAGTAACATAGGATGCTCTAGCTGGTGTCCCACCCAGCTTCTGGCAACCAGTGATGTCAGTGGTTACTAGGAGCCGTGTGGGACACTCTGGCACCAAGCTCTTGGTAACCAGTGACGTCAGTGGTTGCCAGGAGATGTGCAGGATGCTCTGGCACCAAGCTCTTGGTAACCAGTGACGTCACTGGTTCCCAGGAGCTAAGCGGAACAATCTGTCCGGCATCCCGCCCCGCTCCTGGCAACCAGTGACGTCAGTAAGCTGGGTGGTGCACCACCAGGACCCCATCAACACCTTCTCCTTCTAATATCTAAATGTGACCACCAGCATCAATCGCGCCACCAATCCTCCCCTCCCCCAACGTGACCACCAGCCGCCTCAGGCAGAGATTATGCTAGAGACACCGCTGAGGACAAGGGTTTCATTAAATCCTCCTCCCAGCTTTCCTTTGTTTCCCTGCCCCGGCTGCCAAGAGTAAAGAAAATACTCAGTGCCTCTGGTTATAAAGGAGTATGTGAATCACTCCATGTGAAACAGCCGGTCCTTGGTGATTGCCGCAGTGCTGTCACATGAGGTAGGGGAGATCCCTCAGCCCTCTGTAAGTTCTAAGTGACTAAGAGCTTATACATGGTTGTCCATCTTCACTTCTGGCAGATCAGCGGGATGCAAAGTATGTGTAGCTGGGAGGGTTGGGCGCATTACAGTCAACCTATTGATATGGTGTGCTTGGGCAACATGCAGGTTCACTTTGACCTATACTAATTGAGTCCCTCAAAGAGCTTATAAGTTTATCTTCCTGCTCTCCAGAAGGTCAGGGAACCCAGGGGTTTGTGTCTTGTGGCTAAAGACTCTTGGAGAAAAAGGTTGGTGTGCACTGAATATCTCTGGATAGAGAAAGGTGGTGGAAATCTTCCAGGTTCCTTCAGTGATGGCGGCAGTTATGTAGTATGGGCTGCCCTTTCTTGCACGATTGTTGTATTGCTTACACAGGTCAAAAAAAAAGATCTACCTCCTCCACAAGCAAAATAATAATCAAGGCCACGCACAGTCCTTCTCTTACTTTTCATACCTTCAGGCTGCTCCCAGGTGGAAAGACTTAATGTGCCGAGATGATGAAACCTCTGACACCAAGTCCCAAAACACCACCCCTCCATGTCCTTACATGCTGTCGTGTTTTAAAGCATTTGATACAATTATTTTTCAGTTCTTTCTACAGAATTCTGTGCTCGTCGAATAAAATAGCCATGTTAAAGGCCGGGCCTGAACTGGCAGTATGGCAATTCTGATACTTGTAAGAATGGTTGTTGGGTTTGGATTATGTTCCTGTATCTACAGGCTTCTGGGAGGCCCTGTAAGCTATTTTTAAAGTGGAGCTGAACTCAAAATGTTTTTTTCATAGAGAACATCTAGGATTGGTCATTTTGCTTATAAAGTACCTTGAAAGATTTACCTTTTGTCAAGAATTCCATCTTGGAAAATATCAGTGTAATAAGTGTAAGTGTAAATCATAAGTGTAGATATAAGGCACGGCTGCCTCCCAATCTCTGTATAGGTTTTTTTTAGGCTGTTACTGATTAACAATTTCGTGTTTGATTAATCGAATTTTTTTTTAATCGATTAATTTTGATTAATTATAACGCACATACAGATCCAACTACATTGGCCTATACACATACAGCACAGCAATGAAGTAATAAAATGAACTAGGATCACACTAATCCAGCATGTTATTACTCTCACGTACCCCACTCAATATGGCCGCCGCTTGAGTGGGGCAACTCAGAATAATAACGTGCTGGATTAGTGTGATCCTAATTCATTTTATTACTTCATTGCTGTGCTGTATGTGTATAGGCCAATGCCTTGGCTGGCGCTCGTGCAGAAAGTTTCTTGGGCAAACTCACCGGCCCAAGTGGCTCCGTCGGCTAACGAAGGTAAGGGGGGAGGAGTCCGGTGGCGTCGATGTCCGATGGGGACCGATAAAGAAGGACTGCCATTGATGGCCCTGATATTACCTCTCAGAAACTCCAATAATTAGATATCTCAACCAGGATTGCCAGTTCTGCCCAACAGTTTTAGCCAGTACATAGTCAGATGATCACTGTGCTCCCCTGATGCTAACCGCATCATTGGAGAATTAATTATGACTTTGTAGGAGGGGATGGAGTAAATTGGGGGAAATTGATGGACAAACTTCATTAGTCTGCATCCAAAAATTGCTGACAGCAACAGACTTTTCTGTTGAAAAACAGTCCTTGTGCTCCAGACAGCTGACTTTAATTAAGCTGAGATATAGGCAGGAGAAAGCTTTTTCTCATTGCCTCTCTCCCAGCGACCGTATGCTGTAACTGTGGCTCTGTCGTCTAACGAAGGGAATGGGAGGAGTCCGGTGACGCCACGATCATCGGCGTTAGCCGACAGGGCCACTTGAGGAAGGGGGGAGAAGTCCGGTGACGTCGTTGTCCGTGACGTCAGCGGATCTCCGACGGAACTCCTGGAAGACGGCGGAGAGGTGAGTACCGATCAAAAGAATTTTAATTTTTTTACAATTCTTTTAAAATGTGAGCTATTACAAGGAATTATCACAGGTCATTCCTATTGACCAAGGTTTACTGATCACGCTATAGAAGGAGGATTGCTTTGGTGAAGCAAACTTCACTGTGGGCAAAGGCTAGTTGACGTTATAACCCACACACAAGCCTTGGCCATCCACTCTGCTCAGTCAACAAAGAAAAGATAATTGAGTCGGTCAGGTAAGACATGTTATTCTGATAGGAAAGGGCATTATGTTGCAGTTAGGCTCCAGCTGGACGTTTGCCCCTGGGGAGGAAGTAGGAATTACGCATTCAGCGCACACATGTAGGGGAATATTTACATCACTATGACAAAAAAAATGGAACAGAGGCTTACATCTGTGTGCCTTCTCCTCGTTTTCTTCTTTGCTATCTTCAGCCCCGCAGCCTTCTTCTCTCTGCACGATGCAATGAAAGGAACAAAGAACAAAAAATGAAACATTCAAAATGATGCATAAGAGAACTTGAAAGAAATTAAAGGGTTAGTCCACCCCAAACTGATACTTTATTGATTGGTAGATACCAGAGAGATAACCATCTGACAGTGTTCTCAGTCTCTCAGGGATCCTATTAGTGGTATCCCCCAGCTGAGTTCCTGGGTGTGCACACCTGATGTGCCCATTATGAAGGGCTCCCACCATCTCTGCTCTGATTTCCTGGGTCTACACACCTACTGTGCCCATTATGAAGGGCTTCCACCAACCCTGTGCTGAGTTCCCAGGTCTGCATACCTGCTGTTCCCATTATGAGGGGCTCCCGCCTTCCCTGTGCTTTGTTCCCGGGTCTACAAACCTATTGTGCCCATCATGAGGGGCTCCCACCATCCCTGTGCTGAGTTCCTGTATCTGCACACCTGCTGTGCCCATTATGAGGGGCTCCCATTATCCCTGTGCTGAGTTCCCCTGTGTGGACACCTGCTGTACCCATTATGAGGGACTCCCGCCTTCCCTGTGCTTAGTTCCCGGGTCTGCAAACCTATTGTGCCCATTATGAAGAGCTCCCACCATCCCTGAACTGGGTTCTCAGGTTTGCACACCTGCCGTGCACATTATGAGAGGCTCCCACCATTCCTCCGCTGAGTTCCCTGTTCTGCACACTTGTTGAGCCCATTATGAGGAGTGCCCGTCATCCCTGTGCTGAGTTCCCGGGTCTGCAAATCTGCTGTACCCATTATTATGAAAGCATTGCGCTAAAAGAAATGAAAAGAAAAAGCAAGCTCTGAGATGCGTTTTTATAGTGTAGCCCAGTGTGCATGCACAACACAAAGCAGCACACATATTATGAGCACCTTAACGTACACTCACTGGTATGAAGCAACCCTACAACTTTCCTCTAACCTCTAAATGATTGCATTTGTTATGCTGAAGAGCCAGCAAGACAGAAATATCGTTGTGGAAAAACCACTTGTGGTTTTAGTCAGTCATTTTTGCGTATTGATTGATGGGCCGCGTAACTGATGGAGTGGAAAGGGTGTGTCATTTGCCTACACACTTTGCCCTAAATGGTGTCTCTCTCTCTTCTCTCATCAAGTTGGGAGGTATGCAAAACTGAAGTGTCTTGGTGTTCTGTTGTCAAGGCATTAATGATTAGCAAATCCATTACAAGGCTGACACAAAGGTTTCTTTAAATCCTTAGTACATTTTACACAAGTGCAAAGAGAAAATGGTATTTATGGAGTAGTCCTATCTATGCAGAGAGGTTGTTTTCTAAAATGATCATCTGTGTAGGAGCTTGGAGGCCCTCTGGAGGATAAGTAGATAAAAACACTATTAAAGGGTTATTAAACCCTCCGTATTTTTTGCATATATCTATGGCTAGCAAGCAGTAGATATACGCCAAAAGTGGGGGAAAAAAACCTCTTTGAAAAGGGTTAATACTTACCCGTGTCTTCCCCGCACGCTCCCGTCCCAAAATGTGAAATTTATCGGTCGGCCGCAAAGCATCTTGGGGCGGGCGCATGCGCAGTTCACTTTTTCGGCCGGGACGTGAAAAGAGACACAAGGTAAGTCTATGGACGCGTGCACCCGCATGCAGACTCCGTGGGATAGGAAATGCCAGCAAGCTCAGAGGAGTCAGCGCTGGATCGGACCCGCCGCAGCGCTGGAGGGACAGATGAAAAGGACAGGAAAGAAGAAGATCGGATTAAGAGACATCATTTAAGGTAAGTGCTTTAAATAACATTGCGGGGAGGGAAAAAGGTTTTTTTACTTTAATGCCACTTTAAATATCTCACCCAAAGCAGGTTTGAAAGCTGAGAAAGATCACTACATGGCCCTGAATGATACTGCTAATGATACAGCATGCAAAGACATTTTGGAGAATTGTGAGCTTCGGTTTGGGGAAGGACCTCTTCTGTTCCGGCATGACTGTCCCTGTGCCAGCTCCATAAAGACATGGTTTGATGAGTTTGGTGTGGAGGAACGAGAGTCCTGACCTTAACCCTACTAAACACCTTTGAGATGAAATGGAAAAGCAAATTGCAACCCAGGTCCTTCCATCCGACATCAGTCCCTGACCTCACAAAAGCTCTTTTGGATGAATAGTTATGAATTGACCCTGTCAAACACCAATACCTTTTAAAAGCCTTCACAAAAATGGAGGCAATGCCATATTAATACCCATGGTTTTTAAATAGAATATCCAAAAAGCTCATATAGGTGTGATGGTCAGCTATTCATCAACATTTGACGTGATGCCATTGCTCCTTTTGAAAACACTAGCTGCCGGGCTGTCACCTATCCAAGGACTTGTACTATTTTCTAGTCACTGAGCTCAGGCCAGCAGGCAATTTAGGAGTTCTGACTTTCCAATCTGTATGCTCGATCTCAGAAGGTAATGAAACCAGAGTCATCCAAACCAATAGCATTTTCAGAAAGAAGTCAACAATGGCATCCCTAGTATTTCTCTCAATATACGTTTTTTTTTAAAGGGAACCTGTCAATGGTGGCTTTTCCCATTCAGAGTCGGATGCCAGTATTGTCCTGTTCCCTGAAGCAGTACAAATGCGGAGCAAACAGGTCTGCAAAAATATGTTTCTTTTATAATGTAAGTAGATCTTGATAAAGACCCACGAGTGGTCAGAAAGCTGCTCGGACAGACATATCGTCATGCCAATACAGAAACAAGTATAGCGATAAGGAACAAGTATAACAATCAGGAATTCTGCCACTTTTCTGACACCCAATAACAGCATGTCTGTCCCTAGTTTCATGCTTGTTCCTTATTCCAAAAGGTATGTAAAGTCTCTATAAACCTATACACTCATATAATCTTCTACATGTTAATGCGATTTCCAAAGTTGTTTTCTATCTATAAATTTCTGCAACTTTCATTAAAATATCACCCATAAGGATCATATAGATCCCATGAAGGTCCTTGTGCAGAAACTTCCAGTTATAGAGTGACAACACTGTTGTCATCTCTCAATTGTGCTTCTACCCCTTCTATCACATCGGCATCTGATCATCCCAGTGGCGTGACACCATCAGAGGGGATGACAACAAAATGACTGACAGTCATTGTGGTGTCACCTCCTCTGAAAAGTTGGGCACTCGGTCATGGACCAAGAGCCTGACAGCTGTAAGAGAGAGGAGGGGGGCCTGGCGGCATACCTTATCCCGCCAGATGAATGTCCCCCCATCACTAAGATGACTGCTGGCATTTAAGTCTGCACAATGACATCATGTGTGCACGATGACGTCACATGCATGACGACGTCCCCTGCCAGCCACACCGGGTGACACCATGCCTGGGGACGCCTCTGGATCATCCATCACGAATCTAGCTCTGAGAAATGCCATGAAGCCATTGATGGAATGCATGGAGACAGAAAGTGGCTGCAAACTGGCTGCAGTAGGTCAGAACTGCAGCACTGAGAGGCAACAAAGGATGAGAAATGGTAAAAATCGATATTACATTTTTCTAGAGAACGGACTTGTTTATGATACACAGGGCTTTAGCAAATTAAATGCCATTCAGTTACATCTACCTTAACCATACTGAAATATGATGTGTGACAGGATGCTGAGCCCAGTGCTCACTATTTTCTGGCGCAGCTGGGTGTTACAAGGAATTTGCTTGTGCTCAGGAAAAGGGAGAGAATAGATGTGTCACAGTACAATCATATGATGCTGAACTGGGCAAGGATATGAAAATAAGTGAAAGCTTCCAAAAACAATACATGGTGTACTTGAGACATCACCCCTGAGGAGACCGACATTCACTTTTCTCAGGTCCCTCCCATCATTGAAAACAATGCGCTGACCATGGGAGCTCAGCCCTTATCCGCTATCTCTACCTGTGAAGTCCACCCAAATCCGCCAGTAAAAGGGAATGAATAGAAATTTGCTTGATTTGATTAATTTCCGTCAATGCTTTAAAAGCCTTCTTTTCCTGTACGATTTTCTAATTGATGGAGGGGGGATTATGGTGCGGGGTTGTTTTTCAGGGGTTGGGCTTGGCCCCGTAGTTCCAGTGAAGGGAACTCTTAAGGCATCAGTTTGGGGATAGCCTCTTCCTGTTCCAACGTGACTGTGCACCAGTGCACAAAGCAAGGTTCATAAAGACATGGATGGGGGAGTTTGCGGTGGAGGAACTTGACTGGCCTGCACAGAGTCCTGACCTCAACCCGATAGAACACCTGTGGGATGATTTAGAGGGGAGACTGCGAGCCCGGCCTTCTTGTCCAACATCAGTACCTGTCCTCACAATTGCACTTCTGGAAGAATGGTCAAATATTCCCATAGATCATGGGCAGGGCCTTCCTAACCATCTTGTCTTGAATTGTATTGTGATTGTAATGTCTTCCTTATATTGTAAAGCGCTGCGCAAACTGTTGGCGCTATATAAATCCTGTATAATAATAATAGAGACACTCCTAAACCTGGTGGATGCCTTCCCAGAAGAGTTGAAGCTGTTATAGCTGCAAAGGGCGGGCCAACTCAATATTGAACCCTACGGACTAAGACTGGGATGCCATAAAAGTTCATGTGCATGTAACGGCCGGTATCCCAATACTTTTGGCAATATAGTGCACCTTTCTTTCTCTCTATCTCCCTCTGGGATTAAAAAATGACAACAGCCGTATACCTCGCCCCAATTAATGTTTTAAAGGGTTAATTTAAACCTCTCCCTAAGTTTAGAGGTTTCTCATTTCTGCAAAAATTGAATCTGTTGTAATACTCAATTCGCCCAGCAGGTGGCACACATGTACCTCTACAATGCTCCAATGATAAGCAGCATTTTGAGCTATTTTAGGAAAATACTTAATATGCATTGTGCCAGATTCCTTTTTACCTGTATGTTTGTTATGGAAATGAGAAGAGATATGTAAATAGTCTCCTACAGGAATAAGGTGTGTGGCCCAGTTCTGAGCACTCACAGCTTGACAGCACTGAGCCCATTATGAGTGACGCTTGGCCCTGTTTATTGATGTGCCTGAGGAAAGGACTGTCTCAGGCGGTCTGTATAATCTCATAGCAATCACTGTCAGTCAAACCTGCCACCGAAACATCAGCTAGAGAGCTAAAGTTCAAATCTGAACTGGATCTGCTGGAATCAATCTGAAAAACTGGAAACCATTGCCTGCAGCAACCAATCAAGTTTCATCATTCATTATTTTGCAAAATGGGACATGAAATCTACTTTTTAACTGCCAACTGATCTGATTTAAAGCTGAATTGCAGGCAGATATAAAACGCACAAACTGATGCAGCTTTGTATTCTAGTTACCTTTTTACTTCTAAGCAAAAGGCACATGATGCCTGATGGCTGTGACCTTTGTCCCGGGCCCATCAATGCCTGTAAGGCCTTCCAGGGCCCCAGGAAATTTGCTGCAAATCTGATTTATGATTATGAGGCAAATGAACTGAAAACATGCACACAGTATTCAACATGCCTGACCAGGTTTACTATCTGAAATTCACTTGTTGCTAAGTAGGAGAAGGTCATCACCCCTTTAAAAATGGTTTCAGGGAGAACGCAAGCATTTCGGGGAAGATTTTATGAGGATGGATTGCCATCTGTTTTTCCTGTTTGTACAAAAGACCAGAGAAGATGTGTTCCAGGGGGAGTTTGAATTATAAAGTGGAACTAGGAGGGACATATAAAAGAAAAAGAGAGAGCGAGAAAAACACGGAGTGGAAAAAACACGAAGAATAACCAAAAAAACATGTCATACAAAGCCAAAGCTGTGTTTTATTTACACTGCCTGGCCAAAAATAATTCACACACTCTAATATTTCATTGGACCGCCTTCAGCTTTGATTACGGCACACATTCGCCGTGGCATCGTTTCGATAAGCTTATGCAATGTCCCAACATTTATTTCCATCCAGAGTTGCATTCATTTTTCCCCAAGATCTTGTAGTGATGATGGGAGAGTCGGAACACTGTGTAAAATCTTCTCCAGAACATCCCAAAGATTCTCAATGGGGTTAAGGTCTGGACTCTGTGGTGGCCAATTCATGTGTGACAATGATGTCTCATGCTCCCTGAACCACTCTTTCGCAATCCGATCCTGATGAATCCTGGGATTGTCATCTTGGAATATGCCCAATGTGCCATAAGGGAAGGAAAAACCTGGCTGACCTCATTTTGGGGGCACATAACGTTGCTGAACCCAGACATGACCAACTGAAGCAACCCCAGATCACTGCCCGAAATCCAGGTGGTGACTTTTTTTGGCCAGGCAGTATATTTTATAGTTTCAGATAGTGGTGAGGGGTTCGGCTATCTGATTTCTGGGGGGTTTTTCTGTATGTGAGCCTTCTGAGGAGATTCAATTTCTCTGTTGTCCTGGTGACCATTGTCTCTAGAACAGAATGTAATAGCAAATCCAAAATGTTACAGTTATCATCAGAACCGTAATGAATAGGAACACCTGTTCCTGTAACTGTCTCAGAGGGGATTTTCCAAAAACCTGGCCATACACAAGTAGATTATTTTTGTTCAGCCTGTGGGCTGAATAGAAAAAAATCAAACAGGTTCCTCCATCCACACTCTTAACACTTCCCTACTCTATCCAAAATGCATTTAAAGTGACATTAAACCCTCAGATATTTTAACATAAAACAATACTGTAATGTGTGCCTTACTGTAATCCATGGTTGTTTCCCCTCTCTTTGTTGCTCTTCCTTTTAAATCCCCATGTCTTCTCATGCTTGGGGAGAACTTCCCTTTTCAGCTCAGGGCCTCTTCCTGTAGTGCTGGCTCAGGTTACAAGCCTATACAAACCTATACACAGACACTGTGTATCCATTCCAGAGACAAGGCCGTCTGCTGCAAAACAGAAGTTCTGCCCAGCATGAGAACAGATACAGATTTAAAAGGAAGAGCAGCAAAGAGAAGGGAAACAACCATGGATTACAGTAAGGCACACATTACAGTATTGGTTTATGTTAAAATATCTGAGGGTTTAATGTCACTTTAAGTACACTTCAATTATAGAGAAGTATTTTCCTACATATAGGAGAATTCTAGCATAACAACGTCATTGTAGACAGTATTTCAAGCATTTTTTAGCCTTGTATGATTGGCAACTACACCACTGCAGATAAAACCTTGCACTGCGACCCACGCATTTTAATATAATGCAGCTCTATAAGAATTGAATGGACAAACCAGACTCCACAACAACAAGTTCAACAAGGCCAGGAACATCAACAATAAAATGAGGCCTTACAACAAGACCAGGCATTCTAACAACAAGGCCGTGCAACAACAAGGCCAGACTGTAACAATATGACCGGATTCTGGAACAAGACAAGGCCCTGCAAAACCAAACCAGATTATGTAGCAACAAAACCAGGCAGCCTAACAAGAGTAGGCCCTGCAACAAGACCAAATTCTGCAACAAGGCCCCACAATACTGACCAGGCACAGCAGAAACAAAGCTAAGCTCTGCAACAAGAGAAGGACCCTCCACAACAAGACCAGGCACAACAACAACCAAGCCTATACTCTGCAACAACAAGACCAGGAGCTTCAACAAAAAAAAAAACAGCCCAGGGTGAATCCTGGACAGGTGGCAACCCTAACCATACTGTGCAATGACAAGACCAAGCCCTCAATAAGTCTACACAAAAACAACACCAGGCCCTGCAGCAATCATACTAAGAGCTCCAACAACAAAGCCAAAACCAGGCACTGCAATAATAAGACCAAACAACTCAGCAAGGCACTGCAACAGGACCAGGCTTTGCAAATACAAGGCCGGGTTCTGCAAGAAGACCAGATGCTACAATCAGGCCATGCTCTTCAACAACAAGGTGAGGCTCTGCTGCAAGACCAGACAGTACAACAAGACTGGGTTCTCCGACAACAAGGCCAGATACTGCAAGTCCAGGCTCTGCAGCATCTAGACCAAGCTTTGCAATATGAATAGGACTGTCTATCTGTTGCAGAATACAGGCAGGCACTCTAATGTAGCCTCTGTGTTTTTTTCCCCGGGAGCCTTTTCGTAAACTGAACCCAGTGTAAGGTGGATGATTTTCGAAGGCGAAAGCTTTCTATTTATAAGTGCCAAGACTTGTGTTTTTATGGGGCAGCCATTTAACATGGAAGGGAACACTGTCCAGGAAGAGAAACCACAGCTTTCAATGGGCTGAACTGCAGAACGATAGCTGAATAATAGGCGGCAGGCGGTTTAAATATCAGGGAAAGCACAACACATCAGCAGACTGTCTGCAGTGGTCTCCAGAGAAACATTACGAGTGCCAGCTGGACCAGGTCACAGCAGTCTCACTCGCTGCCTCCGAGAGGGAATTCGAACTTGTAAAAGGAGAAAAAAAAGAAAACAGGGAAGTCTTTCATTATGAAGAGAGGGACGAAGAATGCTTGAGAGGGCGGAATGTAAAAATAACAACTGTAATGTTTTATTGATGAGGGTGATTGACTGTATAGGAAACGGAGGAGTCCTTTGCACACATCCTACCCAGAATCCCTTGCACCTTGGCCCAGGCCAGGCGAGATGACTTATTCACTGAGCAGCTGATGTATAAAAACTGAAGGAAAGAAAATATGGTGCCATTGTCTACAGCAACCACAGGCACATAGTTAGTCAGGATGAAGAAAGACACGTGTCCATCCAGCTTAACCAAAGAGAAAAATACATAAGTTAAAAATTGCGTCCTCTGGTCCCTAAACACCTTACAAAGCCCCTAGACCAGGGGTGCCCACAATTTTTTGTGTTAAGATCTACTTTTCAAATGACGAGCTACATGAGATCTGCCAACGAAAAAAAAACCTCCCTCGCTCTCTCTCCTGGCTGTCATTCACCAAGACCTTTATAAAGTGTGGTCTGATTTGCTCCAACAGGGGAAATAATTCTTCCTGGTCCCCTAAGATAATTGGACACTCAGTTGTGGACAATCGACAGCCTCATTCTTCATACATTTTAATAGTCAGTTATATGCAAGTCTATTCCAAATTGTCTTCCAGTGCTAGGAGGTTCCTGACTGACTGATACACAAATGGCTGCCTGGCTGTTCCTCAGTGATGTCACTGGTTCAAAATGGATGATTCCACCATTCCTTGGTGATGACATGGTTGCTAAAGTACTGACTTGATTACTTCTCAGCACTGGATTAGCCCATAAAATGGCTGATCCTTTTGTGTGTGAGCAGAAGAAGGAGCTGAACTTTCTCATGGTATATTGTAGCAATCAGAGCAGAATTTATTGCAGTGATGATGGAAAGCTAAAACCTTAGCAAGAATGTGCTTTGGTTCATATTTAAGAAATATAAAAAAGAAACTAGTGGAGGCCACAAAAGGGTAATTAAACTGGTAGACAGTGTAATCATACCTCAGAGCTGTCTGGTCTAGTACCGTAAGACGTTACACTTGAAAACCCCTAATACAAGTCAATGATGAGTACTGCCTCCCTGTTGTGATCCAGCCCTTTAATTACATATAATACTAGTAACCTACCCCTTGCCATCTATTAACTCCTCTTCATCTTCCTCCACATCAGACGCGGGGCTTGTCCGCGGAGGGCACGATCGGGTGGAGACGTTACGGGCCAGGATGGAACCTGCAAGGTTAATTACAAGAAAAAAAAAATTAAATACATAATGGAAAGTACTTTTGTTTTTAAAATAAACACATAAAAAGAACCTGTCATGAACTTGAAAATGACAGGTAAAAGTATAGAACAATTAAGTATTTCAAATGCTTTCTTGCAGTGTTATTTCCTATCCATAAATTAATTTTTATTCACTTGCAATGTGCCTTTAGGCTTGGCCAAGGAAAAGTCAATTCTTTTGCACAGGCTCCTTGGTTTGTATAGCCCTCCCCTCTTCTGGGAGTGTCTCTATGCTGGCCAAGCTCCTCTTCCCCTCCCCTCACCTGCCTACATAACCCTTTATGTAGCTGCCAGCGGAGGAATGAAGGGGAATACTATAGAGTAGAGAGCTCTGAATCTACAGGGTTTGGTGACATCACATTAAAGATGGCAGAGCCCCATAGAAGTCTCAGGGCACCTGGGTGTCTACATAAGGGACATAATGGGTAAATAACATGCAAAAGTACTAGGGATGCATCGCTATATCGGCCGCCGAAACATATCGGCCAAAAATTGCACTTTTGGCAAAATGCTCGAAAGTGCAATTTTTTTGGTCGAAATATCAGTGCATCCGTGATTTCTCTCCTCCCGGCTGGGCGCTGCTCTGTGTCCCAGCGGGGAGGAGAGAAACTGCGACAGGAGGCCGAGCGGTGCGGGAGGAAGAGAGCGCAGTGAGCAGCCGGCGTCTCTCCTCCCCGCACCACTCAGCCTCCTGTCACAGATTAGGAGGATTAGGAGGGTGGCGGTGTGGGCGGAGACAGCCATTGCTGTCACAGGAGGCTGAGCTCTCCTCCTGCACCATCCCGCCCAGCCTCCTGTGACAGTGTGTCAGGAAGGAGAGCGGGTACAAGCAGTCAGTCATCAGAGATCGCTGAGTGTTTGTACATAATTGAGGACAGAGTATGTTTACTGTTATAGGCACTTCCTGTTCATTCATGATTGTGGATATAGTAAACATACTATGTCCTCAAGTTATGAATGAACAGGAAAACTCAGTATAGAGGCTTTCTGTTCATTGATAACAGGGGCTGCAGAAAAAGAGATTGAGGATTCTGTGTTCTCTGAGGACTCTGTCCTAAATCTCTTTTCTATTTTAAAAGGGAAATATCAAGGATCTGTTTTGATACCCAGTATATTTTCCCGGAATTTTTTTTCATATCGGTTTCGTTTCAATTTTGACATTTTCATTTCGGTGCGCCTCTAAAAGATACATTACATCCACATATAATCTTATGGAAACATTTTAGTTAAAATAATTGGTCTGGCAAGAGGGTCTACAGTTATTTATAGTAAAACTCCAGCAAAGCTTTTTTTTTGTTTTGTATGGGGGTCATAACTTCTGCCAGTATTTTATTGTTGTCTTCCCATTGAGGAAATTCACCCTCAGCTCTTCTTGTGACACTGGGAGGCAAAATTAGGTGAATCTCACCAATGGAAACAGAGAAAGTGATAGCGCTTTAAACAGCAGACTAGGGAAGGGTTAGAACCTCGGTCAATGACTCTACCGAGAAGATCTCCTTACTTCCTGTTGTATTACCAGAACAGGAAAAATTGGGAAATCTCCCCAGTGGTGGCACATATTGTAATGCATATCTGATCTAGAAGTTAAAAAAGTCTAGAGCTCTACTTTAAGTGCCTTTTTGTAAGTTTGACATCTAATTTTAGCTTATGATAATGATGATAATGAGTATAATGCCATAGGGATCCCATGATAGACCTTTCTTTGAAACCTTCTTAATGGATACAATATCAGAATGAACTAGCTGTGGGTAATCTCATCTTAAAATTGTTGAGTTGTGTGACTCTAATCTTTCTATTGATTGCAATGTATTTCCAAGGTCTCCTAGTGCTCACTTGCTTGATGTTTCAGGACTTTGTCAGAACTGAAGAACTAGTGAAGCAACGGGGGAACCTGACCCCAAATAATCTGCTCAGCTACAACATTCTAAAAAGGAAGAGTGACTACACACACTCACACACATATAGGTTTTCCAAAAATGATAATGGATTGTACATTAGGTACCAATTTTAGATACAATTAGTGCTTAATGTGGCAATTTTTGTTTTCAATAAGCATACCACGGAAATGCAGACTTTGCACACCAAGACAGGAAAATGCCATTCATTTTTAAATAAAAGGGTCAAGAGTGTAATTCTTATTCAATCTATACAAAACCGACTCCGCAGATGACTCTAAATTTAGACCAATACAGCCCTGTGAGAATGTCTGGACCGGAGAGGACAATAAACATATTAAATCTTTGCAGAAATCCTCAGCGAAGGCACGGATTTCGAAATACCCTTGAATTTCAGCCAAGCAAATCTCACGGATTTGCCCTCAAAGTGTAACGGATTTAGGCTGTACAGGTGCCAGCTACGGTGTTTTGGCAGTAAGCAAGCATAAAATGCTGAGAGTAAAGAGGTGCCCCGCAGGCAGCTACGAAGGTTATCAAACCATCCAGATCACATGATCAGGCTTGAGATACTGATATGATTATAGGTACGTTCCAGTCAAACATGGACATTTTACATTTAAAGTGTATCTTAGGCAACAGTTTTTGAAATAATGGTTTTTATTGCTGTCTGTGTCTCTGTTAGGAATATTCACCTCTGTCACCAAGACTAAGGCCTCAATCATACACAACGCAAGCAAAATTGCATATTGTGTATATACGAGCGTCTATGCGCGTATGTACGAGCGTCTATGCGCGTATATACGAGCGTATATGCGTGCACTATATGCAATCCCAGAATGCATCACTCGTAATGGGATTTTTATGGAATGTGCTGTACACATGTACGTGCGTATACGCGCGTATATACGCTTATAAACGCATAAACACGCGTATGTGCGCGTAAATACGCAGAAATACGCTGCCCGGACGCATCTCTGTTCCATTCTGTTTTTGCTCATATATACGCTATGCAAATATACGGCTCCATACGCGGCTATGTGTATGGAGCCATTTATTTGCATATGTTGCATATGGTACAATACGCACGTACGCGCGTAAATGCGCAGCAGTGTGAATGAGGCCTAAAAGTGAGGAACATACAAAATACTGATGTGTCACCAGAACTGCACAGTAGTGGAGAACTTCCAATGGGGACATTTGTTCTGCTCTAAGAGGGCACTTACAGTACATCACTTTGGAGATATTTCCTTTCACTTCCTATTGTGTTTACATGACAGGAAATTAAGGTAAATCTCGTCACTTGGATACATATGGCAGAAAATGGACAGTAGTTTTAACTCCATTGCCTACTCTATCAAAAATAAAAAAATAAAAGGTCTCAGCCTTCTTACCCCAGAGGAACCCTTAAATTGCTTTTCAGGTCTAGGGGAATCCCTGCTGAAAACTTCATCTGGAATCAGTTGGAAAAATGCATCTTACATTGGTGGTCAGATTGGCACCTTTACAGACAACTAAATAGAATAATTGCTTTCATGATGCTGGCTCTTCCAAGTGGTGTTGGCTCCATTGTGAAGGCACAATCAGATTGAAGGTCAATCAGCAACAGCTCAAGGAATCTCTAGCAACCTCTGGAGGAATCCTAGTGGCTCCTTGGAACCCTGGTTGAGAATGGCTGCTTTAAACTCACAGGATATGGGTTTTCCACCTAATATCTACTGTTTTAATTCTCGCATTGATCGTCTGCACCTGGCCGTCCCAGTAAAACGTTGTAGTTACCAGCATTGTCATTTTTCTTAATGCTCTTCAACTTCAGCCTTCAAAAAGGAAGATTTAGTTCTTCTCTTTTTACCAAGGATCTTCTGGCCTGTCCAATGATGTCATGGGTCCATTTTTTCTCTTCCTTGTATGGCTTGTATGGTATGGCGATAAATATCCAGGCTTTGGAAATGGCCATTGTCTTTAGTATGTCTTATGTACAATTTCTATTTTGCGACAATTTTGCATTCAGTTTAACTTATCTCTTCATGCTATATATGATTTTCAAAGCAGAATATCACAGCTAATGCACAATAAAAAAATATATATACAGTATATATTTAGCGATGTTGACCAGGTAACCCACACCTCCTATTTGGAAACATCTGGTATTACCTGGTCCTTTACAAACAGCTGTGTACAAGTGCCTAATTATTAGGCATGTCTGCCTAGAGCATCGAGGCCTTCGTCAGCCCTGGAGACATCCAGAACACACCCAGAAACAAGCACAGACACAGTTAACCACAATCCCCTATTCCTACACAGACAGGCGGACCGAAGAAGGAATAATTACAACGATACAACGTCTCAGAAAATGAATACAATATGGAGCGGACGCCTTAAAGTGGAACGAATCACAAAACACTGAACTAGTATTTAAGGTGACCTTGTCACAATTGGCCTGACACTTGGACAATTCAAAGTGAGCATAGGATGACAAAATTTATAAGCAGAGGTTACAGTCTGAAAAGAAAACTTATGTCAAGGTGACCAGTAGATCCTGCAATACAGCAGAAGGTACATGCAGGGCTCAGCTACAGCTTGGCCCCAAAGATTCTACCTCCCAAACCTCCTTAACATTAAGACCACTTATAATATTAAAGGACCAATAGGAGTGCTTAGCAGTGAGGTAAGGGGGCCAGATCCTAAGATTTGCACATAAGTTCAGCTGTATATTATATGGCTCAACTGATCTTGAGATGCCAATATACTGGAGGTAATGTATTGCATTTTTTTGCATCTGCATGTATTTTTCTTCATATGCTCAGGGGACAGCAGAGAAACACCCAAGGCCAGCTAGGTACAGAGCGTGATGTACAAGACCAGCTAACAACTACTTATTCTCACATAAGGCTGTATGTATATACATGACAGGTACACTTTGCCACCCAGACAGCCAGAGTCTGCCACGTGGCACTGTCCAGCTATGGCCATCACAGATGTGCTGCAGCTTTCTGAAAGAGTCCTCTTTAGTCAGTGTTATAAAGATAGTGCTGACGCTTGCCAAACACAATGTCATGTGTCCCAGGGGTTCCTCTGTAATTTTAAAACACATCACTTTGTAATTACAAGCTCTACATCTTTTATTTGTGACCCCTGTGACTTGGCACTATGCCCTGCTGCACCTCAAGACACACACACACCCTGTGACCGGGAGCTACAGGAAGGCATTGGTCTACAGTGGGAACATAAATATCATGTTTAAAAGTAAATTCAGATTTTAATGGCATCATCATCATCATACAACAGACCTTCTTAAGTAGTGCAGTATGTGCGTGCAAAGGGGGGGACACAATAGAATTCAAGACAAGATGGTAAGGAGGGCCCTGCCCCTGAGGGCTTACAATCTAAAAGGGAGGGGCCAGTGATACATGAGGAGGTATAGCCCTGTATCTGCTGACTTTGGGTTACAGGAGTACATTAGTGAATCTACTCCTGTGACCCAAGAGAGAAGTAAAGCCAAAAAAAAAAAAAAAAGCGCAGCCGCAATGCAAGTAAAGGCAATTTACCTTGTTACAGATGGGCTCAGTTCACATCACCGCGTTGTGGTAGTGTGCGCTGAAAAGAGACCCAGCACGCATCGCTTTTTTTTCAGTGCAGCCTGACTCGGTACAACCGTATTGCACTGTGCTGTGTCTTGATTTGTATTTTAACTATAATGTCTTCCTTATATTGTAAAGTGATGCGCAAACTGTTGGCAATATATGAATCCTGCATAATAATATATACTAAAAATATATTATAATAATAATAATAATACAAAAATAATAATAATAAATAATAATTGTATTTATAATCTGCAGATTTCAGCAGATCCCATAGATGGTTCATCCAAGACAGCAGCGTTTCTTACCTTGAGGGGGCAGGTCGAAGCGTATGTGTCGATCAAAGTGCATGGCGCTGTGGAACTTGATGTCACATGACTCGCACAGGTTCAATGGATTTTTTTGGTTCATTTGTTGGCAATCAGCGTGGTGACATACCTGTGGCACAAGCAAATTACACATTAAGGAAACAGCCATATAGTGTTTGTGTACACGTCTCTTTTCAGATTGTATCCGTCCCTTTTACTGGTCAGTGTTACAGAATGCATCAATGTTACATAAGCCGGTTATAGAACAGCCTAAGAAAAAGCCTCTGGACACACAGCAGTCACCAATTAGGTAACACAACATTGTTTTGTGGAACTCTGGGCAAATACATCACATAAATGACCTGTCATAGGATTTGGAATTCTGTACAGCCAGTATTGTGGTTTTGTATAAAAACATAAATGTAAAAAAAGGTGTGTGGACCCTTCTCAAAATCAATACCATATCCTTATCATTGACAGGGGCCTGGTATGGATTCTGGGGGGGGACCCCAGGCAAAAAAAAAAAAGATCTGTAGTTTCACCCATCACATCAGATTCCCCCTTTCACATCCGATGCCCCTTTCACAGCAGTCCCTACGTCACAATAAAGCTCCCCCTTTTA
>NW_017306273.1:1262637-1281291 GCF_000935625.1 Nanorana parkeri
TTTATATCCAAGACCCCCCCCCCCCTTGCACATCAGATTCCTTCCTCTCACACTAAGAGCCCCCACTTTTAATATCAGAGCCCCAACATTCACATTAGACACCACCTTTCACATCGGAGCCCCCCTTTCACATGAGTTCCCGTAGGGTTGCCACCTGTCCAGGATTCACCCGGACAGTCTGGGTTTTGAATGCTGTGTACGGGTTTCATGGCAGCAGAAACCCGGACACAAGATGTCAGGCAGACAGGGGCAACCAAAAATAAGATAGGGGCTATTGGCCCCCCACTGACAATAGTCTTGACTGTGATATTTACATATGAATGGGTGGTGCTATTTACATATGAATAAGCCGCCACTCATTCTCCCAAAAAAATGTCCACGCGTCGCTAGAGTGTTCGGGTTTCACTTGAAGAAAAGGTGCCAACCCTAGTTCCCCGTCACATCAGAGTTACTCCTTTCACATAAGAGTCTCCCCCTTTCACGCCAGATTCCCTCCTCTCACACTAAGAGCCCCTTCTTTTCACATCAGAAGCCCCCCTTCAAATCAGAGTCCCCCACCTTCACATCAGATGACCCCTTTCACATCAGAGGCTCCCCCTTGACATCATATTCCCCTCCCCCCTTTTAGCGGAAATTTGAAGGCACCCATGACACAGCCAGAAGGCACCCAAGGGTGGCACAGCACTCAGGTTGAGAAAGGCTGTATAGAAGACTTAAAAGCTGTAACAATGCTATTTGAATAAATATGTCAGGATCGTGCACAGGAGTATTGACCACACTTTGGATGTGACCTTGCAAGGTTAATCAAATACAGCTAAAGATGACTATCCATGTTAGGATTTCCTTTTATCTATTACAGTTCTGTTAAAGCATTGATATTCAAACAGCTGCACCGTAGGTTTGTGGCCAGGAAACATGTGGAATATTCTAAATCCTGTGCCAGTTTATACTCTGCTACACCCATGAAGTGTCTAAACAGTACAAATATCCGGCAGAAATAAGCTATAGGTGCAGCTGTTTGGGTTGGGTAACGGTGCTGTGGATTTGAACAGAGTCACGGGTTTGACGGATGAATAAAATAGATCTAAAGCCAAGAACAAAACACCCAGGCCTTGCAGCTCCCAGTCCTTAGATGAGTGACTGTCTTTGTTTTCTCTTTTTGTACAGCCTTACTACATGTTCTGCAATTACAACAACATCCTGTTGATCCTACCACAGATCCAGGGTGCTTGAAAATTGCTGTGTACTCAAGTGAAATCTCAAACAATGTTACAAAACACATCCTCCCTATGTAATGGGGGTTAGGAGAGTGAGAAATGTTTGTAGTTCACATTAGGATAGCAACCTAGGGTGACAACGCTGCTCCTTAATAAAAGGAAGTGTGTTATTAGCAGAATCACAAGGGGAACATAAAGAGAAGAAAGCCTGAAAAAGGAAAACGATTGCAGCCACCACATACGAGGACTGGTAAGCTACAATATATTACATTTTTGGGGGGTTTAGATAAGCTTCAAATTTTCTTTATTAAATAAGATAATTATTACACATCTGTTAGTAAATGGCTGGTGTAGTGTTGGGGAGAAATGTGACCCCCCAATGCTTAACTTTGTAATAGCCGTGGAAGTTCGGTGACCCAAAAAACAAGCTATACAACCAATGCTAAAAACCCAGCTATGGTCAGTGCTGCTTTGGCCATTAGGCTACGATAGTCTGACTCTGATAGTGCTGATAAGCATGTGATGTATCATTGTAAAGATGGCTCTGGTCATGCTCTTTTCTGTTTTAGAGGCCTGATTGCATATGTTCTCCCAGGGGGTATTACTTGAAGTCTGCTCCACTTTTACATTTAAAGCTCCAGTACTGTCACACATCCAAAAGCAATGTTTTTAGATACAGGTGGAGTCTTGCGGATTTGTTGGCTCCTGAGATCTTAAAGGGCTTGGGGAGTTCAACAGTGAGCTCTCCCTGCCAAAATTCCAGACTCTCCGACATAATGGACACAGCAGCTGGATTGCAGACCCAAGAACTTAGTGTAGAGATCACACCAATAGAGTCTCTGAGATACAGAAGAAACGTCAGTATCTACCAAAAACTGGAATACCCGTTTTGGGTAGAATATCCCTTTAATATCATGTCATCTGTTATTTTTTTTTTGTAAGACATCTTAAGGTGCCCATACACCTTACGGCCATCGCAAGACTTTTGTCTTGCGATGGTCGTAAGCTTATTAAAAGCTGGTACGATCTGCCCATCTTGGACAGGCAGATCGTACTTGCGGTCATCGAAAGCCTGCCCCGCTGAGGGGCGGGCTTCCGATGACCGCAATGATGGGCGGGCTTCCGATCACTGCAAACGGGCAGTGTGCGTGTGCGCACACCGGCCCGTTCGACAGTTGTCGAAACAAGCAGGCCACTAACCCGCCGAGAATTGTACGATTCACAGGGAGTTTTCAAGCTTGCTTGTTCGACGGAAGACGTGTGACCGCACAGTAGAAACGGTTGCACGCCTTCCGTACACTGTGCGATTATCGTACGATCGCGGGACAAGAATCTCGTACAAGAATCGTACAGTGTATGGGCACCTTTACACCTTCCATTATCTGAAAGGATCAGGCCATCCAAAAGCAATGTTTTAGAGACAGCTGGAGTCTTGTGGATTTTGTTGGCTCCTGAGATCTTATACGGCTTGGAAAGTTCAACAGTGAGCTCTCCCTGCCATAATCCCTGGCTCTCTGGGAACCCCTCATAATGGACACAGCAATTGGGGTGCAGACCCAAGAACGTAGTGTAGAAATCTCACCAACAGAGTCCCTGAGAGACAGGAGATACTTCAGCTTATGCCAAAAACTGAAATTTGGGGTAGAATGCCCCCTTAATATCACATCATCTGTCACTTTTTTCTCTACGACAAATCTGGAATTTGTAACTGATGAAACTTTTAGGAGTAGCAGAATTATCTCAATAACGTTCTCGTTCTGTAGAAATGCAAAGGTCACCACTGACACTTGATGAGCTTCACAGTGAAACCTTTTCATGTTCTCAAAGGTCAGACAGCAGAAGAGATCAATTTGAGGCCAGCTGAGAAGAAAAAGGCTCATACACAGTACACATGAAACCCACCCTGAAGACTCAATTTTAATCTGTTATCACAAAGCAGGAATGTTGCACTAAAATACATCTCTGTATCACTTGAATGATTCTTAGAAGTGCAGTGATCTTATAAGTGTATGTAAACCCAATATCTATCCTTTTAGTATGTTTGGCATTTTGCCTCACTGCATACAGTGTTAATAAACAAATCATTTATTGTGATTCTGCTTCAAAGTTTCTTATCTGGAGATCCTGCCAGTAACAGCACTTCATGTTAAAGGCTGACAATGCTAAGCCCATGGCTCACAATTAGCAGCAATGCTGTCAGCCTTTGGGCCTACTCCATCAGTTGGCCATTGGCCTGCCTGTTAGGTTTGCTGGAGGCATTTGCAGACCTGATAGACAACACAATGGCCAACTGAAAGAGCATGTACAGGTTGACAAAGCTGCTGCTAATTGCAGGGTGACGTCCAACACTGTCATCCTTCAAAAGAAAGTACTAATATTCGCAAGATCTTCAGATACGAAACTTTGCAACAGATTCACAAAAAATATTTCCTAAATACGCTGTATGCCGTGAAGGACAATGCCAAATATACAAAAAAATAGATTTACGGTCTACATACACTTCAAAGGCTTTAGTCTTAGATCAAAAAGTAGGGAAGTAGCTTAGTTAAGTTCTTGGTTAGAACTGGTCATGTTTAGGTCTGTTCTAATCCTGTGTGCTTTCCTGCTGCTTAGATGTTACCTTGGTAATGCTGGGAGACTAGGTTGCGGGATAGTTGAGTCAGACAATCAGCCGCTTTGAACATCCCAAACTAATCTAAACTATAGAGTTCATTCATATATGAAGGGATGTGCCTTAGAGAGGCCTTGCCCATGTAGAGCAAATCAACAGGTTGCCTTAAATCCCCTGTGGTCAGCTACACACTACTTCTCTCCCTCACCACTCTGTTCATCTGGTAGCAAAGAAATACCCAGAACTTCCACGCATGGGTAACCATGTGATTCACCCCCCTTCCATATGACAGTGCCGATGCTTGTTGACTGGCTCCTCATGCACCAGGCACTGGCACTGTGACATGGAAGCGGGAGAAAGTCCTCAGCCTTGTGTAAGCTGGTTTGGTCCCTTTTGCTTCATTTCAAAGAAAACCTGCTCATAGTGAAAAAACTATTGTTTACAATGCTGTCCTCCTGCAAATGCTAGCTAGACTGGTCGTCATATTGATCCGATCACTTTTACACTTAGTCAACCTGGAACATATATGCAGATGAGGAACTGGTACTATGACATGACTCTGCCTTTGCTTGCTGCATGCTAGTCCTAGATAAAGGACTCAGAAATATATCAGAGTCTTTGGAGCCACATGACAGTCAGAAGTCTAGGATTTTCTAGAAGGTTAGCAATGGAAGCCCTTGTACTTTTCTCAGTACAAGTTGCCTTAAAAGGGCTGCATGGAGAGGAAGAAATATTTGTGAATCATACTCTTTTACTGGATGTTTTTAAAGGACAGAGTCTTGCGCAACAAAACTTGCAATGTCCGTGAGATTCTTAAAATATAGATTGCTGAAGCAGGCTGTTCTCCGCTAAGAAAAGGACAACCATGAAACCGATTTTCCTGACTCCTAAATTACAAAGGACACATGTTGCGGTCGCCCCTTTCTAGTCTAAATATAAAACTCTTAGCCCTCATGTACAGAACTCAGAAAAGATATGTTGCCTTATAGACAGCAGTGTATGAAGAAAGACCTAAGTTCTTCACTGGACTCCATGATAAAGTGTTGCACTGGTTTTATTTTAGGATTTAATTTGTAAGCAGTGGTGTTCCATCACTAAAGCTTAATATAAGCATAAAAAAATATTAATCTATCTTTACAGGTGTTCATGCCTCAGCCACATATTTTCCTATTTTACAGTTTTTTGGGAAGCTCTACCTCGGCAAGGGTTTTTGCTTTGTCTCATTGATGACAAGATCTCCCCATACTTCCTGGCTGGTCACCAGGACAGAAAGCGACAGGAATTCCCCCTAACAAGTGTAGCGCTCACCCCCAAAGGAGCCGCCAGAATAACCCGGGTCATCACTAGTTTGTCTAGGGATTTTGGTAACCAGTTGCCCCATTACCATTAATCGCCCTCGTCTAGTGCCCACAGAGCTGAAATCCAGGCAAAAAGTATGATGCTGAAGAACTTTATTAACAAATTTACTCTGGAAGAGAGGGTATAGACACCCTGGGTAGAACAGACACAGACTCCAGACTCACCAGTCCCCTTTTATTAATTCAGTTGTAACAAGGACACTCCACTGTAGTCCAGGTAAGTCAAATCAAATGCAGTTTATTTAGGGCAAACAGAAATATATCTTGCATCAGCAGCAACATAAGACAATTCCCTTTATATGGCTCAGTAGATTCGCTTATGAGCCCTCACTCCGCTCTCTCAGCAGTGTGTCGTAGCGGTCCTAGGGTCACCGACCTTCCTGACCTCTCCCCTCGTGGGCACTCAAACACATCCCTCATGTGTCACTGGCTCTCTGTCTCCTTGGCTGTCTACGAGGTGCCTCCAGCACACACAGCCACCTGGCTCCCCTCTGACGTCTGGGTGGAGTCCTCCTGACCCCTGAACACCTCCGTTCCTCTTCCCAGCTGGAGCCCAGAACACTAGCCAGGACCCTTTCCATAAGGGCTATGCACAGGTGTGCAATCATTAGGTTCTGGCCCCTACTAAACCATGGACCCAGGAATGGAGATTTCATCCCTCCCAGTTCTCTTTGAAATCTCCCAGTTCCAGGATCCCATACCAAATCCAGGTTTTCTGGAGAGAACTGCAAAGCCAGTTCTTTCCCAGCAAAATAATTTGTTTCCTGGAACTGCTCAGTCTCTCTGGCTGAGAGTCCTGGGTTACTACAAACCCCAGTTCCACTGTGTGATTGCCATACAATACCACACAGTGTACATCCATTTGTAGCACAGTTGAATAGGGATAGGTACAGAATCTTCAATAGGAGAGACACCAGACCTGCTCCTGAGGTACTCTATATTCCAGGGACCTCCAGCAGCCATCAGCTTCCCGGGTTCTCCTCCTCCAGCAATGGCTGAGGCCTCCTCCAGAGTTGAGGGCTAGCAAGGCTTTTCCCGCACCGGTATTTCCACCCCCAGGCCTTAGGCTGGACAGCACCCCAACCTTGATTAATCCATGGCTGGAGCCAGACTAGAACTGAGCACATGGCAATTCCCTGGAGTATGAAAGCACTTTCCTGGTTGAGAAAGCCGCAGTGATTGGCTGGTAAATGGCACACACACTTACAGTACCCCTCAGTGGATATCCCGCATTGCAGCAAAGTCACATTCTACCCAGGCAGGTACAATCAATGCCAGAACACCTGGAATTAACCAGATAATTCCAACTATAATCCAGCCAGACTGACTACAGTTCTGGAAATCACTAAATTTCTAGAAGCCATCTCACAAAAGTGATGGGAGCTACACAAGTAATAAATAGGCCCCTTAAAGTACCACTAAACTTAGGAGTTCAGTCTTAAAATGCATTCAAGTACCTTAACTATTACCAAAAATGCTTGGAGTGGTGGCTACTTTACAACACACACAGGGACCATGGGGAACAAAAGTAGCCACCCTCCAGAAGGAAGGACAGTGTCAGCACCAATTCAGAGATGATTGGAGGTTCTATAGCCGAGCGATACACAAATAAGATACATTTTTGTTAATAGTTAAGGTAATTGAATGCGTTTTTAGGGTTTAACTCCTGAGTTTAGTGTCACTTTAATGTTTGGTATGGAGGATGCATAAAGGAGAAGGCAAAACAGTCAAAGGAAACCAGGATCATGCAACCAGAGCTCATCATTAGCATTCCCAAGAGTTATAACTAATGAAAGGGTGATTTATCCCACCAGTGCCCCCACCCTTCATATACAGTATATGGGGGCAAAGAACACATTGTTTCTATAGTCACATGCAAGCCAACATTTACACCATTCTTAGTCAAGCACAATAGCTAAAGGTTAACTGATAACGGCAATAGCCTGAGGACAGGTTAAAAATATTTTTCCATTTAGTCGACAAACAATGGGTGATGTAATGGCAGCCGAAATTCAAGTTTTATACTTCTTTGTGCCGAGCATTAAAAATAAATCATACAGGGCTCAGCTTTATAGTCTACATCCCATAAAAGGCAGATAGGATGTTTTCCTCAGGACCATAAATAACCGTGGAAAGCTGCGCTGTTCTGTAGCCAGCAATGTGCTATTAATTGGTGTTCATTTAAATGATTGTTAAGAAGCCATTGTATATGAAGATCTAATTTAAGAGCACGAGTTATATTTTTATCACTTGGAGAAATAATGCAATCAAGCAAACCGATATCGGCAACAGAGGCCAGCTGGGTTGCAGGATAGAGGAGCTCGTTCAGAGCAGTTAAACTCAACAATTTAGCAATAAAAAAAATGCTATTAAAAGTTAAATCAGACATTTACTGAGGTAGATCTATAACACAGGCCTAAAAGAGAGACAGGTGTGGAGGAAAGAAGGAGAGGGGAGATTTAGGGCAAAAAGAGGGACTGTTCCTTCCAAATGGAAGCCAAAATACTAGATAGCTTATGTCACTGACAGACATCTTCAGACAGATGGTCAGAGAACAAACAGCAGAGAGTGGCAGAGTCGGTAGGCTGATGGTCATATCAGACACATACAAGCCTATGGTAAATCGAGTCTAGGTTCCAGACAGGTAGACAGAGCAATGACTGACAATGCCAGAGACCAATGATAAAAATAAGGACAGGCAAGAGAAGAAATCTACAAATGCAGTCTAAGCAATTACAAGAGAAATCCAAGGCATAAAGAGTCAAACAGAAGATAGAATCAGAAAGACCTCTATCCAGGGTATAAGAAGAGACTAACCTGTTCACTAAGCACATGCTGTTTCCAGCAGTCTACTAAGGCACTCCTAATTGGTGGCCGGTGTTCACTATAGCAGGAGTTGCTCTGCAATGCTAAGTGATGACCAGCAGGTGGTGCAGGCTCAATGCTGATTTATTACTGTTCACAACTGTCCCTCATTTGTAGGCTTCCAGGACCAAATTCCTCTTTCCCCCTCCATTGCCAAACTCTTTCTCCTTAGTTCTCCTCAGTATACCGCGAGCTGCTGCTCGCGGTATACGGAGACGCCGCAGCTGAAGCGGATCCCGATAATTATGTCTGGATCCGCCCAGCTGGGTGAGTGACAGCTGGCTCTGCCTATCTAGAGGCAGAGCCAGCTGTACCCGCCCCCTCCCCCGTCCGATCCGCCAGTCAGCGCTGGCGGATCGGAGCGGGAGCGGGGAATCCAGCCCCTCCCATGTCACGGCAGAGGGCTGTGACAGGATCGAGAGGTGAGCGTACGCCGCCGGTATGTGTTCGCTCACTTCCCGATCTACTGAGCTGACCTGTGACAGTCTCATTGTCACAGGTCGGCTAGAACTATGAGGATGAGTGAAAATAACTCGCCTCATAGTTCTCCTTTAAGGAGCTTACAATCTAAGGTCCCTATCATGCATACATACAGGGCCAATTTAGACCGGAGCCAATTAACCTACCATCATGAGTGTGGTAGAAACTGGAGTACCCGGAGGAAACCCACGCAAGTACATGGAGTACATGCAAACTCCTTGCAGATAGTGACCTGGCCAAGTTTCAAACCAGGGACCCCCAGGGCTGCAAGGCAGAAGCGCTAACCACAATGCCACTGTGCTGCCCCTTCACCGGATGCCTCCATCCATGCTAAGCAGTGTGGACGAATCTCCTGCTAGGCTATTGTATTCTGACAATGGGGGCATGCGGCTGTCAGAAATCCCGAATAGTAACAGCATTTGGGTCACTGTTAATTTCTGATCATCTCCTTTGATTTTCTGACTTGAAGGATGCCGGACGGAAGGCTGCCAATAGAGCCACCCACCGAGTGAGTCTTGGCCTGGACAAAATTCGTAAGTTTATGGCCAGCTTTAGAAATTCACCACAAAAAAAAGAGAGTAACATGATAAGAGGAGGCGCAGAGCAATTACTGGGAGGAAATCTTGCAACAAAAATCTGTGGGAGTTAAAAGAACCCAGTGGATGATTTAATCCATTGGTCATTGTCCCCAACCGAAATAAAATGAGGGTGTGGTTCACTTTTAAAGGAATACTTCACCCATTTTTATTAAAAATAAAGAATTCTATATTATTGCATCTTAATCTATTTACATTGGAATTGCTTAATTAGTCAGTCACACACAGATGGCCTGCAAGCATGCAGGCTGTACTTCTGGGCTTTCTTCTTGAATAGCCCACACTTTACATAGATTGTAACTTCTTAATTATTCAATCAGACAGATATGGGCTGTAAGCATGCAGGCTTCACTGCTGGGCTTTCTTCTTGGAGAGCCCACACTTTACATAGATTGTAACTTCTTAATTATTCAATCAGACAGATATGGGCTGTAAGCATGCAGGCTTCACTGCTGGGCTTTCTTCTTGGAGAGCCCACACTTTACATAGATTGTAACTTCTTAATTATTCAATCAGACAGATATGGGCTGTAAGCATGCAGGCTTCACTGCTGGGCTTTCTTCTTGGAGAGCCCACACTTTACATAGATTGTAACTTCTTAATTATTCAATCAGACAGATATGGGCTGTAAGCATGCAGGCTTCACTGCTGGGCTTTCTTCTTGGAGAGCCCACATTATTTTGCTAACTCATTGCTAAGGCTGCACCCTGTAATTGATGTGATGTTGAATAACATTTTGATGCAAACAATTAAAAAATTATATTGGACTTCCAAAAAATAAAAGACAATTGACCAAAAACTGGTTTGGTTAACTTTATCGTAAAGTGCAACTGAAGCCAAAACTTTCGTTTTGGATAGAGTGGATTAGAGGGATTAGAAGACCTGTCAGTTTTTTTTTATAGTTTTCTCTGTCCCCATTTCACCCTCTGTAATTTTCCTGGTGACCATTATCAATGAAAGTAAAAGTGACGGAAAATCCAAAATTTTGGGTTCTCATCAGAACAGGAATAGATGGGAAATCTTCTAATGGGGGCACTCGTTCTGGTGATCCTGCAAACCCCCGGTGATTTTCTCTCACTTCCTGTTGTTGCTTTTAGACAAGAAGTGAAGGGAAATCTTCCCAGTGGGACACAAATGACAAAAAAAAAAAAAAGCTGAGAGGGGTTATAACCCTCCCTCAATCTATCCAAAAGTAAACTTTCTGGAAATACACAGTCCTGTTTAAATTAAGATTTTCTGTATGAATATCTCAGGCAGAATACAGAATTTTGCAAGAAAATATTAACGCTTTTTCTAACAGCAGCTTAATTTCTAGATAGGTATGTTATACACACCGCAGGAATTACGACAGAAGGGTCCTTTTCTTATAAAACAATGCTGCAGAGCTAGTTCATTTCCTTTTATTGTCAGGCTGCCTGGATTTACAGTCGTTTGTTTTACACCTCAGCGCCGCAGTTTGGGTTGCAATACCTCATTAAGAGTAGGACATAAATTTAAAGGGCCGGCACTCTGTAGCAGCACGCAGTGTTTTTGCTGTAAACTAACATTACTCAGCCATTTAACAGCCTCTCGTGTGAGGATGTTTATGGCTCTGTCGGAATTCCACATTGATTGCCTAACTTAAATCAAATCAGAAAATACTAGGGAACATACCTGGTACACGTCTGCCTCAGGAGACAAATACCAGTTGCAGCAAAGCTTTTAAATGTTAAAGAAGAACTCTGGGGGGGGGGACTAACCCTTGCAGTGGGGCTATCCCTGCACTGCAAGGGTTAAGTGCTGGCTTTTGCCTAGGGTCAAACAAACAAAGATATTTTCACCTGAACTGCGGATCCGGCTGGCAGTGACAGCATTCCCTCCAGCCTCCCTACGCCTCTGCTGCAGCGATGGTATGCCGCACACGGTGTATAGAACATGATGACTCACAGACCTTAGATGTCTGGTCCCTTCCGCCTCCCCTCTGCTGCAGTCAAAGAGCAAGCAGGCTCCGAGGTTCAGGTGAGTATAACTTTTTTTATTTTTTTAACGCTGGACAAAAACGAGCACTTAACCCTTGCAGTGCAGGAGTAACTCCCCCTGGATTCTTATTAACATTGAACTAGAGGCAGAGTTTAAAAAAAAAAAAAAAGAGCTTTTATATGAATGCACTTTTTAAATATCTGGAGCTCACAGAAAATGCTTGAAGCGAAGATGAATACCTACGTTGCGATTCAGAAGATCAAAAAATTTGCAAAAAATATTCCACATCCGCACCCAGTTTTTTTTCTTTTTCAAGCTAGGATCAACTGTACGTGTAAAGGAGAAGTATTGGGGAGTAAAATGTACTCTTCCCAATACTTTGAGCTGGCATGTGACACTGAGCCTGTCACACATCAGCTCTATAGATCGAGAACTGACTCATCTACTCTCCCTGCAGAGAGTAGTGACTGTCAGTCGCCACTCCCTGCAGGGATTCCCCCCCTCCCCTCTCCTATCCTCCTGCGCTCATTGGAAAGATAGACAGGGCAGGGGGCGGGCCCAGCTGGCTCTGACTCTAGAGAGGCAGAGACAGCTGTCAATCAGCCAGCAGGATGGATCTCGGCAATATGGTCAGGATCCTTCCCGGCTGCAGTGCAGCTCTGCGCTGTAAGCAATTAGTTGGAAGTAGTCCGCTATATGCTGAGTTTGGGTCACAGGAGACATTAGGACATTAGTAAAAATACACTATTTTGACCCAAAAGAGAACTAAGGCCCCCCAAATTTTGGGCTTTAGTTCTCTTTTAAAAGGAGCACTATGGGGTCAGGGCTTTTCCCCATAGTTCTCCTCAGGGTCACGGGAGAACACAAACTAGCGTCCTCCTGTCACCCAAAGCTCAGTATACCCCAAGCTACAGCTCGCGGCATACTGATACGCCGCAGCCGGGACGGATCCCGACAATAGTGTCTGGATCCACCCAGCTGTGGGATTGACAACTGGCTCTGCCTATCCAGAGGCAGAGCCAGCTGTGCCCGCCCCCTCCCCCGTCCGTTCCGCCAGTCACCGCTGGGGGATTGGACAGGGGAGGGAGGGGAATACCTGCAGGGAGCCGTGAGTGACAGTCACGGCTCTCTGCAGGGATAGATCGAGAAGTGAGCAAGCGACGGTATGTGTTCGCTCACTTCCCGATCTACTGAGCCGACCTGTGACAGTTTCATTGTCACAGGTCGGCTCAGATTATGAGGCTGAGTGAAAATTACTCGCCTCATAATTCTCCTTTAATACATTTTTAAGCCCAAACAATGTATATGTTCTTTATTATGTCATGATGTAAGGTTCAGCTCCAGCTTGGGCAAAAAATACATAATGCAGACATCAGCACATAGTAATAATAGTGTATGTCTGCATGTGCAGCACCCCGCAGATCACAACTGCGCTGCAGTGTGAACAGGGCACATAGAAAACAATTGTTTTCCGTGTGCCCCTGCGGATAAGCTGCCTTTCTGCTCCTGAAAAACATAGCTCTCTGCAAAAGTGTGAATGAGCCCCCTAGGGCACCCTACGAACTCTGTACATTTTGAGGTGCTGCATTGGAAAAAAAAGGTGCAGGTGCGTTAAACTCTGCATTTCAGTTGTGTTGGCCCCATTCTACATGAATTGGTTGCCTTAACACATGGAATATTAACAATGCGAATCCGATTTTCATCAAACTGATGGAAAAACTATAGTTTTTTTTTTGGCGGTGAAAAAATCTAATTATATGTAGAGGCCCTGAACACAGAGATTGGAGAAGTCAACCCTGAGGTTTTGATAGGCCTGGAGCAAAGACATAAGGAATAGGTGCAGGGCCTACATGACAGGGTGGACAAAGAAGATAGGCAGCTATAAAGGTTATAAGGTTTATCTTTTGTTTTAAGGAGTTCACCTCATCGGTTGAGGATATGTTCTAGGATGGGGTTTCTCGTATGGGCCAAGAAGATGGAGAGTTTCTTCAAAAGTTGGGGTTTGAACACATGGTGAGTGAATTTCTTGCCTGCCCGGTGCTAGGAATTGGGTGTGTTTTTTTCAGTTAATGGGGGGTTGGGTGAAAGTGGTAAATCTAGTGCTGGTTAAAGTGTTTTTAGGGTGACCCGTCTCTGGTATGGAGTCCTCGCATCCTTGTGGTCAACTGGAGTGGACCTAGAATCCTTTTGATGAGGTTGATCTCTGCAACAATAAGTAAGTTGTCCCCAAGGTGATGCGTTGCCTGGGGGCCTACTTATTAATGCGTGCCACAGAGGCAGGGTAGAGTTGGCGGTGGTGCCCTCATAGACCCGAAATCCGATTTTTCTTGAAACATGTTATATTTGTATTTTTATCTTTATACAGCCAGTGATCCCAATTTTGTCCATCTGGTTATTGGTGGGTAAGGTATTTTGGTGGCATTGGGGGGAAGGTGGTGGCATAGCAGGATCCTGGAGGGTTAACTTGGACATATGTTCTATCCTGGAAGGTGAACTGGGACATATGTTCTACCCTTGTCATGCTTGTAGACCTCCCTCATAACACAGAGCCTCGGCGTCACATGCTCCCGAGTATGGCTAAGCGGTGGCCATCTTTGCCTTGTTTTCCTCACTAGTAGCTCGGAGCCATGCATACAGCAGAAACACAAAACTCTTTCATGACTGAATGAAACTAGCCGGCGGCCCACGTGCAGCCATGTGGTACTTGTTAAAGAAAACAGTGGCCTCACTGTGCTCCTCAGGAAAACAACATGTAAATGGGGGAAGGTACAAGACGTGGTTACATTAAGAATACGCAAGAGCTGGCAGCGCTGATAGAAATCAAACATCCCTATAATTTAATGTACTGTACAAAAGGAAAGAAATGTTTTACTATGTCATGGATTGGGGTGGAGCCGCTGCCTTAATGAGTACTTTCGCCGCTGTAAACTCAATCAGAGAGATTTGCAAACGCCGCGCAAGCCTCCGGTGCCTGCGCTATATAATTAATAGAATTTCCAAAATGTCCCCATCACATGAGTGACACAAGATTCCATTACGCTATAAAACCAGACATTACTCCCCTCCTTTAATGCAGGCAGGCAACGTACAAGTTTAATTGATTTTGTGTGTTCACGAAACTAAAGCGGTTTTCCCATTTAAAAAAAAAAAAAGTCTTCTAAGCACAGAGCTGGAAATAAATCTGAAGTTCCCTGTGTAAAAGACCCGATAAAGTGAAAATTGTTAGGCATATAAGTTTGGTTTCATTCAGAATTGAATTTGGACAAATCTCTTGTTTTTTAAGCTTTTTTTTTATTTTTTATTTGGCTTGTCCAATGACCAGAAATGGACAAAGATGACCAGTTTGGGCTAAGATGACCACTACAGTCTAAGATGATCAGTACGGACTAAGATGTCCAGTACGGACTAAAAGGACCAGTATGGACTAAGATGACCAGTACGAACTAAAAGGACCAGTATGGACTAAGATGACCAGTACGTACTAAGATGACCAGTACAAACTAAGATAACCGGTATGGACTAAGATGACCGGTATGGACTAAGATGACCGGTATGGACTAAGATAACCGGTATGGACTAAGATGATCGGTATGGACTAAGATAACCGGTATGGACTAAGATGATCAGGAGACAAGTGCAATCCGTTTAGTTCTGAATCAAAATTGTATGAATTTTCGGACATTCGGACACATCCGAATTTCGGAATCCCAACGCATCTGAATGGGCCCCCATCGGAATTTCTGTTTAAAAATTTCAAGGCCTGTCCACATTTCGTCAAAAACTAAACTGAATCGGACATGTGACTTTTCTGGACAATCAGATGTGTTTTTCGGTTTAATGCATCCGAATGGGTCTGAATCTGAATTGCATTCGGGAGCTCCCGAATGCCATTCGGGTCTGGGAGCCTCAGGTTTAGTTTTATGTATATATGGGTCACAATGTTGCTGCTACGAATATTCGTTCGTATTATAGAATACTACTTATATATACATAATACTACAATTGATGCTCCAAGACCCGAATGGAGTTCGAATTTCCGAATAGCATTCAAGAGCTCCAGAATTCCATTCGGGTCTAGAAGCCTCAGCTTTAATGTGGCTCCAAGACCCGTATTGCTTTCTGGAGCTCCCAAATGGTATTCGCAAATTTGGGAAATTCGGATCCCGATTGCCATTCGGGTCTAGGAGCTTCAGCTTTAGTATCAATACCTGTATATGGTTTTCTGTGGTATTCGCAACGGATATTCGTAAACTCATCCGAAAGTAACGAAAATTCGAATTTCGTCCGAATCCAAAACCCAAACCCAATCCGAATCCCAAAATAGCTAAAATATCTGAACCGAACTGAATTTTTCCGCAGCTTACATGTCTAATGACCAGTACGTACTAAGATGATCAGTTTTTAACTAAAAGGACCAGTAAGGACTAAGGTGACCAGTACAGAACCAAAATGAAAAAATACCCCCCCCCCCCCCAAGGAGAAAAAGAAATGCATGGGCCACAATGGCCGAAGGTTGGGGCAACTCTAGGTCTTATGTGGCTGAAGAGGTGAGATAATTGGATATCGGCTGTCTGTACTGATTTACTTATTTAGGACCTCCTTTTAAGCACAGTATTATTCAAGAAAACATAATTTTTCTAGGCATATCTTTACTGAACCATTGGTTAAAATCATTAAAAAGAAAACAACCTCTGGAATAGTGACCAACTGAAGTTAGGTGTTCTAGTCAGGTGTGGGTTTGACCTTCTCTTCTATATTGAAGTAACAAGAGACAAAGTGGGGTTTTGAGAGCACCAAAGGAAACAACTCCACGAAACAATGAATCATAAAAAAAAAAGTTAATTTTTAATTGAAGGACCCCTTCCGCATTGATCCAAACCGGAAAAAAAAATCGAACCAATCCGAAACGAAATACATTTTCCTTCTGATCTACAATTCAACTTCTGAACAATGCAACACTATCATAGCTTGTTGGAAGCAATGCATGATGGGATATGTAGTGTTGAAGTCACAGAGCCTGCCTTCTGAACTACAACTCAACTTCTGAACAATGTAACATTATCATAGCTTGCTGGAAGCAATGCATCATGGGATATGTAGCCTTGTGAAATGGAGATTGCGTCCCATCAAGCAGCAGGGAAAGAGACGCAAAGCACACTGGGAAGGCAGGAAGTTGGTGAAAGTGATGGACAGGCGGAAGGCAGCGCTCACTACATAAAAGGGATTTTTTTCAATTAAGCTTTGATTGTATTATCAGAAACAACTATAGTATGTATTCCTATTACAATGCTGATGTCATAACAGGATAGTAAATGCTGGGACTTTACAGCTCCTTTAACTGTGTTGTGCCACGGAAGTAAATGCCCCATAAAAATGTTACCGATTATATGAGCGATATTTATGTTGTGCTTATGCTGCATTCATGCCGGAAACATCACTTTAAAGGTGAAATGACACTTTGCAAATATTGACTCTGTCATCAGCCGAGCATAACGTGGGAAGCAAAATGCTTACTGGCGGATACAACGCTTCCTGCGCTACTTGAAAGGGGAGCTTGGAAATGATTACCACCTGCTCTGTTACAGAACCGCCGTGGTATATGTGTGCCTCGTATATAATTTCCCTTTGGTGGCTCCTCTCTGTTTTCTCCTCACTTGACCCTGCTCTTGTGAATGCCTCCGGAACCGTGGTTTGCACAATAAGCAGTGATGAAAATATCCCATGACACAACTCTTCCGTAGGCAAATGCTTGCACCGAAAAATGGAAGTCGCCTGCTAAGGGTAGCCATTTTGTTATGCATGTCGGTGTTCTTAAAGAAGATCTCGGGGCATAGTGATCTATTCCAAACCGCATGTAATCCTATTACATAGGATTACATGCAGACTGGCGCTTACAGATGCAGACGCCGTCACCCGATAAGGTGGTGGAAATAAGGTGAGCGAACATCTGATTTGGATTAAGACACAGTGCAAGTGCGGGAAAGGTGGAATTGGCATCCTAGACATTGAGCAAGAGTGTGGAAAAGGTTTGATTGGAATCCTATTGCTATTGCCCGCCATATGCTGAGAGCGCCGCGGCCGGGATAGATCCCGACAATACTGTTGAGATCTACCCGGCTGGCTGATTGACAGCTGGCTCTGCCTATCTAGAAGCAGATCAAGCTCTGCCCACCCTTTCCCCTGTCCGTCCCTCCAGTCAGCGCTGGAGGATCGGAGAGGGAAATCCTTGCAGGAGTGGTGACTGAGAGTCCCTGCTCTCTGCAAGGAGATGATCGGGGAATGAGCAAGCGGCGGTATGTTTTTGCTCACTTCCCAATCAATAGAGGCTCTATGCGGATGAGTGTAATTCGCTCTCCCCATAGTTCTCATTTAAATGTCCGTGAGTACCAGAGTATTGTAGGGTTTTACCCTCTCATGTGGGATGCCAGGAAGTAGGTCTTGGGTAGAGAGGGGTGCCCCTTTAAAATGATACAAAGGCGAGAGTCCTTTTTATTGAGCTTCCTCCCTTTGATAAATGATAGACAGCAACTGCTGGAAAGTGAATTGAGTTTTCGTCTCCAGCAGCTGTTTGGCGGGTGACTTGCCCCCTCGTCCTCGTGGTTGGGGAAACCTGAAAACCATTCAGCTTCCCAACATTATGAGGCCCGGGTCTCCCACACACCAATAAAATGTAGAGATGGGGTCTGCACTGAATGACTGCAGGCCTCCTCTTGTTTTCTGTTGCCATGGCAACCTTTTCAATCTGCTGGAAAAGGGAAGAAGGCCACCTCGTAAATTTCCTTTTTTTTTTCATAGTGTCTCTCCAAGCGGCGGCGGCCTCGCACAGGAATCTGCGTTAAAGCGGTTAGGGCCGAAAAAGGTTGAAAAGTGAACACATGGCCACGGAGACCAGGCCGAGCCCAGACAAGGTGGTGGCCCAGGACTCCCAGCTAGTGATAGACAAAGGCTAGCCAGGCATTACTAGGAGGGGCCCAGCAGGCTCCACCCACCACAGGCTGCCTGCAGGAAACTACAGGAAAGGTTGGAGACAAGACCAGTCACCCTGCAGAAGGAGAGAGTGCAGCAGTGACCGGTCTTTATTACAGGAGGGGCCGGAGACAAGACCAGTCACCCTGCAGAAGGAGAGAGCAGCAGTGACCTGTCTTTATTACAGAGGCAAAGTTTAATGAATTCACAGATATGGAAGAAATACACAAAGTGAGAATACACATGAATCTTGTGTTTAGAGGATATTTTCTTATACGGGAGTTCAGTATTAAGCCATTAGTACAGAAAATGGAAAGCTCATGATGTTGTTTTCCATGCGCTTGCCATGGGTTTAAGGTGCACATCAAAAGTGGGTCAGCAGATGGCACTTACCTCAATGTGCCGCTACAGTTCTGAGGCTTCCTCTGACCTGCTTTGTGTCATGTTTCTTTACAGTGGCGGAACTACCGCCGGTGCGGGCGCCCGGGGCCTCAGGCTCTCGTGGGGCCCAGCAAGTTGCCGGCCGCCGGATCGTTATCCAGCGCGCGGCGGGCCCCTGGTCTCTCCGCCGGGAGTGTCGGATCATCCGTTCATCCGACACT
>NW_017306273.1:1281490-1304456 GCF_000935625.1 Nanorana parkeri
CGCTGTGTTTGTGGGGTTTTATTTTGGGGGGGGGGTGGGGGGGGGCCCAAAAAAAAATCTTGCACCAGGGCCCTTTGTTCCTTAGCTCCGCCACTGTTTCTTTACATTGCAGACTGCTTTCAGATGCAAAAGGCAATCCTTCAGCCAAATCTTTTTTTCCCCCCCCCATAAATTTAGATGAGAGCATCATACAGTAAGAACGTCTGAAAGTTGGCCGTGTCCCTAAATCTCAAACTTTTTCTTCTTGACTATTTGATGAGAACAGGAAGTAACAGAAAATCTCCCCACTTCCTGTCTGTTGTGTGTCAGACGGAACAGGAAGTGAGGGGAACCTTCCCCAACAGATGGTCAGGCAGCAATAAAAACACATTTTCTAACAAGCTAAGGCTGGGCACACACCTTACAACCATCGCAAGACTTTTGTCTTGCGATGGTTGTAAGGTACTTAAAAAAACGTACGATCTGCCTATCTTGCATAGGCAGATCGTACTTGCGATGATCGCAAGCCACGCCCCCTGAGGGGCGGGCTTCCAAAGATGCAGAACGGGCAGTGTGCGCTTGCGCACACCGGCCCGTACGGCTTTTATCGTACGGACATGCCACAAACCCGCCGAACAGTAGTAGAGGTCGCACGGCTTCCACACACCTTACGATAATCGTACGATTGCGGGATTTCCCGGGATTATCGTACGATTATCGTAAGGTGTGTGGGGACCTTAAGGAAGGATTAGAACATGCTGCCTATGCCCACATGAGTGTGATTTGTCCTTACTTCCTGTCCAGGTGACGGGACAGAACAAGAAGGGAAGAGAAACCTTCTCTGTGGGTTCACACAACATTAAAACTCTAAGGCACCATTCACATGGGGTTTTAGGCTGCAGCTGGGGATTCCTGCGGCAACAAGCTATGTATTCTTGCGGCAGGAATCCCAGGTGGGTTCGTAGAGATGTGCACACTGTGCCTGGTCAAGTTAATAACAGGCTGACAGTGGCCGCATCTGTCAGCGGCTATCTGCATGTAATTGTAAATGAAAAGATTACCTACAGTTAGGGATAGATGACTGTTCCAGGAGGCAGACAGATTGTGTCCAGGGACAATCGAGGGTTGACACCCGTCCGGTTTTCACCCGGACAGCCCGGTTTTGGAGTCTTGCCCATCCAGCGGACACCCAGACACAAGACACTCAGCGCCAACATTGGCACTTTATAATTCCTGACAGATGTGGCTGCCGAGGTCCCCGGCAAGCGCGATCTCCGGCAGCCGCATCTGCCTGAAACCGTATCTTCCTCTGAGCTGCGGGCAACCTGTGCCTGTTTACAGGCTGCCCATAGTTCAGGGGAAGATTCGGGTTTTAGGCAGATGCGGCTGCCGGATATAGCGCTTGCCGAGGACTTCGGCAGCTACATCTGTGATTGCCTTCTCCTCCTTCGGCTCCCTGACACCGTGCTGCCCGCCTGCGGACTCCTGGTGGGGCACCACATCCCAGGCAGCCCCCCTGAGAGTCGCACGGTCCACCTGAGAGTCGCACGGTCCACCTGACTGTCGCACAGCCCGCCTGAGTGTCGCACAGCCCACCTGGAGACATCAGGGTGCCAACCCAGAACAACACAGAGTATGTAGCTCCATATTATTTTGTATTGCTGTATAATGTATTGCTGGGATTTGTAGTCCTCTATAGATGGTTTCCTTACTCCCTCCCCTGGCTGTCTCTTCTTGCTCTTTCTCCTGACTGCCTCTCCTTACACTCTCCTCTATATTCTCAACAAAAATGTTGTGCTGTGCATGGCGCTAGAGTGTTCGGGTTTCACTTGAAGAAAATGTGGCAACCCTAGGACAATCATCTATCCCAAACCAAGGGTAATTGTTCCACCTATGATAAACGTGCATGTGACAGCCATGGGATTGGGTGTTTTTTTCACTCAGCAGTGAAAGGACGGAGGTTCACTTTAAAGTCTGCTTCTTCATTAACATTGGCCGGCATACAACATGGCTGCCAGCCATGCTGACTCGTCTCCCGGTGAGCAGGGTGTAGAAAGCTTCCCCGGGGCTCAGCGCTGGGAGGGGGACCAGTACGAGCTGCTGTATATCCGTGCGGCATTTTTCTGCAGCTGTATAAACAGTCTGGTTAGAATGTCCCCAGCGCAAGGCGACAGTAATCCTTGGCTCATATCTAAAACAATTTTCTGTCAAGGTCATGTAATCAGTGTAATTTACTGTACCGAGGAAACACACACAATAGCACAGAGGGAAAAATCCGCTATCTACAGACTCGGCCGCATCTGGGCTTACACAAGAAATCGCAACGTACGCGCAGGCGGTCAACGCGCAGACAGCTAAATATGGTTGTATGTGTTAGTATGAAGGTAGATGTCCCATAGAGAATGATGGGCACTAAAATGTCTGCTCGCTCTTATTATTTATTAGTATTTGATTTTAAGGTGGAGCTTACTGTAAGTATACACCGTTTTCTTTTACAGGCTGGGCTTAGATGAAGTCGGTGATCATAATGAGAATCCGAAGGGCTCCTTTAAGGGCCCGTTCACACCTAGCTGGTCTGTTGTGGTACGTTTAACGCACATGCATTATGTAATGTGTTAACATTTAAATGCCACAGTAGACCAAAATTGGGACCTGTGCTGTTTTTTGTAACGCAAAGCACCACTATCCACAGCAGTCACTTATGATGCATGTCAAAACAGATACTTTAATGCAGGGCTCAAAATTTCCACTCGCCCCCTCACAATTTGTGAGTGAAAATTGCGTGGGGGCGAGTGGAAATGAAGCCTCCTCGGGGCGGCTTCTCTCCTGTTCACCGACCTGATGACAGCGCTCCATCGTCCGTCCGTCTTAGCAGGGGGGCGCAGGAGGGAGCGCTGCCTGCTGTCAGGATGGCGGAGCGGTGAGGGGGAGAGAAGCCGCGCCCGCAGCTGTCAGGATGGCCGAGCGGGTAGGAGATCGGAGCCGCTGTCATCCTGTCAGTTTCAGGATGACAGCGGCTCTGTGCGTGGCAGAGCGGGGGATCGGTAAATATCAGTGATATTTACCGATCCTCCGTGTGAGAAGGACAAACACTGGAGCGATCGTCTGATCACTCCAGTGTTTGTAAATAACTGGGGACACATAGTATTATGTGTCCCCAGTTATGAATGAAGTTTGTGTTATGCAGGGCAACTGGTGGTGAGTAACTTTGAAGGCCTGGCTAGTAGCTCAGGACCTGAAATTTTGAGCCCTGCTTTAATGGGTTGGGGTGCTATTGAAACTGAATGGCACCGGAACTTATTAACATGTGTATGCAGGGCTGTTACGGCAGCCCTGCATCCCTATAATGAGACAGCCTGAAGAGGTTGCCTCAGGCAGTATCTCATTGGGTCACATGGGGGAGGGGGGGGGGGGGACAGGAGCTGAGCAGGACACTCTGGCTGGTGTCCCAGCCAGCTCCTGGCAACCAGTGGCATCAGTGGGCTGGCCTGGACGTCAGACAGAGGTACTGAGCACAATCCACTCTCCTCAGTAACGTGCACCGCCAACACTAAAATTCCATCCCCACTCCCTCTGAAAAGTCAGGCACTCGGTCATAGACTGAGAACCCGACAGTTGTGCAAGAGAAGAGGGGATGTAGTGGCGTAGTGGTTAGCACTTCTGCCTTGCAGCACGGAGGGTCCCTGGTTCGTATCCAGGCCAGATCACTATCTGCAAGGAGTTTGCATGTTCTCCCTGTGCTTGTGTGGGTTTCCTCCGGGTACCTGCATAAATTGTTGTCGCTATATAAACCTATAATAAATAAATACCTTATCCTGCCAGGTGAATGTGTTGGTGTGAATCCATAAATTTAAGAAGTCTAGCCCACTCCCTACATCATTCAGACCCAATCATCAAAGGGTGCTATGAAGGAATGGCGCCGCCACAACATATTTCCTAATCCAAGATATCACCAGCACTGCATGGTCAGATGAGAAGGCAGGACACTTTATTGTCATTATTATGTTGGTGACCATTAAGTGGTGACCTTAAAGTGTCCTGTCTTCGATCTGACCATGTGGCACTGGTCCATATCTTGGATTGGTGCATGTGAATGGGGCCCACATGAGGAGTAACTCTTTGTTATCTGGATTTGAGATGTAAGTCATAACAAGTAGAAACTTTTCGTTTTAAGGGTCTGATATTATATTTATGGTATTTTAGAAGTTTCCTTCTGGCCAACCTCCATATAACCTGATTCCTTATACCAGGATTAGGCAAACTCTATCTCTCCAGCTGTGGTGAAACTACAAATTCCTTCATGAATCTGCCTCTGGGAGTCATGCTTGTGGCTGTCAGAGTCTTGCAATGCCTCATGGGTTTTGCAACTGTACCACTGCTGGAGGGCCAGAGTTTGCCTACCCCTGCCTTATACTATCCATACAGGAATAACCTTATTCGGCCTGCACATTGAATGATTGAATCCAGTAATCTCCCGGACTTTGACATTTGGTAAAAAGAAAGATTTATATACAGGCAGCTTATTTGCCTTTATATTCAAGTTGCCAAGACCCAGACTTTCCAAAATACTTTTCCCCTTGAAAAATTATGTAGACAATCTTGTTTGGAGGGTTTCCATAGTTCTAATCATGTTTATTAAGTGTTGGGAACTTTCCCTCCAGACAAAGGAGAAAAATACATGACTCCAATTTCCAAAATGGTCTGAAAACTGCTTTGGTTTTCAAAGATCGAATTTAACAAAAAAGGTCTCTGTGAAGGTTAGCTACAACCAAAACAAATGTAATCCTGGGGCGCTGAATGATCACACAGGAGCTTGCAGTCATAATAAATGACCCTTACGTAGAACAGGACAAAGTGCAGTACCAAATGTACAACCTTCCAACAAAAGCAAATACTAATATCAAAGCAAGACAACCTCCTGAGTGTAGGCAATCATTCACAGGGCTATGGAGACATTCTGCAACCTGTCATGGTTTGATTGTACCAAAATGAAGACAGACCCAGAGATAATGAGCATAATGAGGGACTACATGACTTATGGGAGCAATAGTCCCTGGAGAAGGGGTTAAAAAACAGTGAGAATCAGTAGATCTTGCTTGATTGGAGATTGGGGGTCAGGTATTGGGGAGGTGCCGCATAGGAAGGAACTGCAAGGGCTGATGGGCATCCATTCTGGAAGTTTGACAGAGGAAACAGGTTGTCACGCCCACCATCCCCTAATTTTTACAATGGATGGCGGCTGAAATAGTTGTTTTTGTTATGGCAGTTTGATGGGTTAGGCGGTCTTTGGGGATGTAAAATGTGAGTTGGTCACAAAATGGGGGGGCCATCAGCTGGTATGGTGCTTCCTCCATTGGTGTCGGTATTTCTTGGGGGATCGGCCCCTTGGGAAGTTGGGAAGTAGTAATTGTCCTCGAGCTGGTGGGGGTGCGGCTGTGGACATAGGAGTGGTTGTAGTAGAGGCCTTATTTTGGCTGACGGGCATCCAAAGAACCCTTTTCGGATCCAACAGTCATTCAGATTATTTATTTTTATGTTATTTTGGCAACTGCTAATTTTATATGGTTAAATAAAGGGCTGCTGTGGCCATTTAGATCCATGTTGTGCAGTCTGTTTGTTCATTGGAGTCTTAACAGAGGGGAGCGGTAATTGACGAATCCATCAGTCCTGATAAGGAAGTAATATAACAACAACACAAGTCTTTTAGATGCTGCAAGCAAATTCTTGCTACAATGCCCTGCAACTGCATAGACCAATGTAACAAAGGACACCCCCCTCCCCCTGCCCTACCAGAACCAATCCCTTCTTTCACTTTCTGGTGCTGATCAATCCTGGTCTGCAACCGCTCCACTTGTTCTGACTATGATCTTTAAAGCTGAATTCCAAGTGGATTTAAAAGACACAAATTAATGAAGCTTTCTATTCAATAATGCACATGAAATGTTGTATGCAATGTGAGTACCTGACTTTCACTTGGTATTTGCCTCTTGCAATCTGCTGTTCAGCAGAGCTCAGACTACGGGAGGGATGATGAGTGAATGGAAAAGCATCAGACTGATGAGCTTATCTCTCCGTCACTCTGCTCTCTCCTATCGGCATGCTCCTTGTACTGCTACATAACTGCCTGGCTCCTTGTGGTAATAAGGAGCCAGGCAGTTGAGTTGCAGTGCAAAGGGCATGCTGATAGGGGGACAGAGTAGAGTGATAAAGATAAAGGTCTTACACTGACCGTCACAAAGCTTACACCAGTATTAGATTCATAGCCCCACAGTAGGACTTTTAGGAGAACCATGCCCCTTGTATTGCAACTCAACAGACTTGCTCCTTATTACCACAAGAAGCAGTTGAGTTGCAGTACAAAGGGCATGCTGATAGGGAGATCGAACAGAGTGACAGAGAGATATCCACGTGTAAGCTCTGACACTGTCACAGAGCTTACACTAGTATTAGATCCATAGCCACACAGTAGGGTTTTCAAAAGAACCTGCCACTTTGTCCTAAATGGATAAAGTGGCAGATTTCCTTCAAAGTTAATCTCTGGGATGAAATCCCCATCTAAAACGGCAGAAGGCGCGTACACTTTGCTGACTTTGTGTGCCCTGACACCTCATGAACAGGCCCCGAAGGCGCTTGCCAATTACATACTGCTATTGGCAATAAAATATTTTGCTTTTTCAACTTATGGTGTGCTGGTGACATTTTTCTATTGTTCATGTGTGGCGGTACCATCCGCAGTCATTTCGAGCACCCATCTTCATCAAGTGGGAATCCCAGTAAGGAGTGCGGTATGGTTCCGGTTTCTGTTCTGACACCTCATGAATCCCATTTATCAAACAGAGCTATATAATGTTCATCAGAGACCAGATCTTTTGCTGCGGGTCCTTCTCACTTTCCTCAGTTCCCTATTGGCCATCTAGGCCTGACTTTGCTTCCAGTAGGTAGCCAAGCACAGCAGGAAGAAGCAGGCTACAGACCGAACTGGAAGAGTACTTGCAACATGGTCCACAAATGTAGATCTTAAATTATTTTTTTTTTTAAATACCATAAATTCCCTTTAAATTATCTTCTAAATTGCACAGAAAAATCCCCATATTTTTCCGACGGGTGAGTTACATGCTCTACTGTACAAGTGTTAAACATGCACCTTGTTGTTATGTGGCAAATAACTTGCAATTAAGTCTGTCTGTACAGACTTGCTGATCTGCTGCATTTGGCAACATGACAGTAGACATTTCACTTATGTTTTCACCTTCGTCTGTTTATTGAAGACACTTGTAATAACTAAACCCTCGAGGTGCTTCGATGGGGACAAGTGGGCTGATGTACTAAAGGGTGCAAATTTAATTTGTGATGTGCAAAGAACACCCTGACCCAGACCTGGGCATTTTACAGCCCACGGGCCATATCCGGATGCGCACACGGACTGACCATCGACTTGCACTTGGCTATGGCTAGCTGACAGTGTATGCGCCAGCCTCCAAGGCCAGTGCATCCACTGCAAGCCATGGCCCAGCACAGGTTGGCGATCGGTCCATGTCTGGGCAGCATTCCTCTTCAGTTGTTGGTTGCTAGAACCGCTAGTGTCCTAGCAACCAATGATGTTAAGGGTCCTCCTCCTCTGCAGTCATTGGCTGCTAGGACAGCTGGGCTGTCCAAGTAACCAGTGATGTCAGGTGTCCTCCTCCTCTGTAGAACCGCTGATAGGTCCTAAGAACCAGTAACAAATGTATTCATGCCCCCAGCTTTACAGGAGGATGTCCCCTTCCGGCTCCTGCCTGTGGCTTGTCAATAAAAATAATAAGTAGGTATGTGTCACTTACTATGTGGGGACAATAAGGCTTCATTCAGGGGCCGTTCACACCTATGCCGTGTGATTAACACACGGTACCGCGCAATACACCCACCATGCGTTATAAATGCAACAGGTGCATTGTGTTGCATGCACTCATTTTTTTTAACCACACAACAATGCACAGTATTGTGGAACCACACGTTGCGGTTCATTCGATTGCATTGCGGCCATGAGGTGCATTTTGGGTGCTATTCTAATGAATGACAACACAATGCACCCGCCACATTGTAATGCACGGTAGGTTCGGCCCTCCACAACAGTCCCAGTTTCTCATGTGGCCTCTTGAGAAAATGAATTGTCCACCCCGCCCTGACCAATGTAACAGGTAAAACGTATCTAAAGACAGAACTTTTAGAGTAAGGAAGGAAAAAGCTGGCCATACATTGGTAGATTATAATAGGAACGTTCATACGAAAAGATCTTGTCAGAACATTTAAAAATGCCATCAGAGAGTTGTACAACGGGGTTCAAAATTTCATTTGGTTTTAACATTCGACTTTGGAAATGAATGAAGTTTCTTGCACAAAAACCACATTCACCGCTATAACTCACTGTTCTATTTATTCAAAATAAAATCCCCATCCCACTTCTTTCAACTATGGTTGAGAACGATCATCAATTTGACCCCATTAACTATCGGAAAAACAATTATTTTCAAAGGAAATTCCACTGGCCAGCTTTAGACCTCCTTTTTTTTGGTGTCTCCATTGAGCATATTCACTCTCTGTTTGTCCCGGGACCATTTTCACTGGGACTAAAGTGATGGGAAATGCAAAATTTTACAGCTATCACCGGAACAGAAGGAGAAAAGAGATCTACTTATGGGACATGAGGATGTTCTGGTGACAACTGTCTAAGAGGGGATTTCCTCCCACTTTCTGTTGTGTCTCTGGGACAGGAAGTAAAGGTGAATTTCCCCAACAGGACAGAGACAGCAGGAAAAACGAGAAGGGTTTTCCCTTTCCCAACTCTATCCAAATCTATACAAAAATTGTTAGCTTTCGATACTTTACCTAAAATGATGGCATTTGATGAGCTTTCCCCAGAGTGCTCGTTTTCCATTGTAATCTCACCCTGAAGCATCATCTCCAAAAATGTCTGAAATCTGTCTCATGCCATAGTTTCCAACTTTCTGAAATGTGAAAGAGGGAATCTCTAAAGAAGAACTGACACCCAAACTTTTTGTTTTAGTTTTTGATAGAGTAAGGGAAGGTTATAACGCCTGTCAGCTTTTTTTGACATTTGTTTCCCATTGGGAAGATTACCATCCACTTCCTCTCCAATAGCCACAATAGGAAGTGAGAGGATATCCCTCTAAAGTGAGGGAACCCCCTGGTGCTCAGCAGGGTCACCAGAACTAGTGTCCCCATTGGAATTTCCATATATTCCTGGTCTGGTGAAACCCAAAATTAGGGATTTTCTTTTAATTTCTCTGATAACGGTCACCAGGGCAAATAGAGAGGATCCTGGCAACCAGTGATGTCAGTGAGCTGGGCAGGACACTAGACAGAGTGTCACATGTACCTAGGAGCTCTTAGAAACCTGGGACTCTCTGGCCAGACACGGGGCAGTAGGCACACCTGCTGCCCCACACCTGACCCAATGACATCCTGCCTGAGGCAACCTCATTATGGGAATGACCCTGGGTGTTCTAATCCCTCTCTACTCTATTCAAAACAAAAAAAAAAAGTTTTGGCTTCAGTTGCACTTTAAGTTCTGTATGGACCTACATTCTAAGCTACACTTACTGTAGAGGGAGGTTCCACAGCAAACAATCATGTGGCAGTCTCACCCAGAAGCGCTGCAAAAATCCTACTCAAACTGGCCAAAATGGTTTTAAAAATAGAACCCAGCTATTGGTAAATTTGGGTGGATTTTTTGACTTTGCCACAGTCGCCAAGTTAATACCCAGATAGACTTAGCAATTCACTCTTTTGCTTTTCCCTTTAATTGCTTCTAGTGACTCACTGCAGTAACCTTTATGAAGCAGTACAAGGGGAGCCTTTAAAAAAACTCTTCCTTTTCATTTGCACTTCTAATAAACTCTCATTTTGTATTGTTCGTGTGCATCAAAAGCCTCAGCTTTTTATGGTCATTTAGGGATTTATCTGCACTTGTTTTATCTCAATCTGCAATCCTTTCATTAAATGCTGAATCATTTTTACATGCTTTTCCTGGAAAAATAATTACAGTATTTTTTAAAAAAATGGAATTCTCCAGGCTTTTTTTGGTTCCTCTTGGGTAATGTACCTACGTTTTATCATTCAATATTTCTACTCAATCTCTTGGGCAGGAACAATTGACATTTCCTTAAATCTTGTAGACTGTCTCTAGAAAAAAACTGTTCAATGTGCTCTGTTATTTAGTCAATAAGGCCCTATTTACACTTGTATATAGGGGTAGTCTCAGCAATACCTCTGTGAGCCTCAGGGGTGTTTATGCGAACAGCTGCAGGCAAGAAGTGCTATACAAGGCATTGAAAGGCGGACGGCACACACGGCCATTTGCAACCATTTGCATGTAATTGGACATGCAGCGATTACCTGTAGATGGTTACCTCTGGATGCACACCGTTTGTCTCCAACGAGCAACAGCTGCATGTCCTATTATATGCGAACGCCTGCAAATGGAAGCTGTTTACATAAATACCACTGAATCGAGCAAATTGTGAGAATATCCGTACACTCAAGTGTTAATAGGGCGAAAAACTTTGGGCCGGTCCAAGGATTTTTTTAAATGTATACCAAGAGTCTGTGGACACCTGACCACCACTACTATATGAGCTTGTTGGACATCCCATTCCAAAACAATGTGATGACCCCCCCTTTGTGGCTATAACAGCCTCCGTTCTTTTGTTAAGGATTTGCACAAGATTTTGTAGTGTGTCTCTGGAAATTTGGGCCCATTGAGCCAAAAAAGCATTGTGAAGTCAGGTGCTGAAGTTGGACCTGAAGACCTGGCTCACTATCTGCATTCCAATTCATCTCAGACATGTTCAATAGGGTTCAAAGAAAGGGCCCTCAAGTTTGTTCAACCCATGTTTGTAATTTTGAGGGATTACCACAAATTATAGTGTAGGAGTGAAGGTCTGGTTTCTGCCAACTTTTGGCCATGCAAATTAACCTAAGGGAACTGGTGTTCATCAAAAGTGCGGTTAATGTCAGGTGGATCCTTGGATCTAGGGCAATTTTTATTATTTCCGAAGAACGCATGTCTTTTGGAAACAATAGGACTCGCTAGATCAAATATAATTGGATAAAGGGGGTCCTGTCGGAGGTAAGAGGTGGTGGGAACTTATGTATTTAGAGGATGTGGCCTCAAAGTAAAGAAGCACAACTAATGGTTTAAAGGGAGAAAAGTGTGGCATTGCCCATTAAAACCCTCCCGATCTGTACAGACAAAACAAAATCTGCTTGCATATAGGACGGAAGGTAGCTTTTAAAAAATAAACACCAACTTTAGTACTTGGAACATTATGACTATTCTCTATGTTCCCTCCCATCAATTACTGTGCACACATTCCAGGTTAAACACTAAAGCAATTGGATTCCCCCAATTGACCTTTAAAATGAGGTCAATTTCTCGCAGCACAGGTTCACTTTAAAGGATCATTGAACTTACTTTCAGCACTTAACCTCTGTTTTGTCTTGTCTCGTGAGTATGGGCAACAATATTAACAGGAATGGGTCCTACTGAGAATTGTAGGATTCAGAGTGGCCTGCAGCTTCCCAATGTTGGACTGACATGGACTCTTGTGTGTGCGAAAAATACTCTCAGTTGCCACTAGAGGGTGCCAAGATGGAAACCCAGCTTTGTATTGGACTGAAAGAGCAGATTGTCTCCCAAAAGCGCCCACTAGTAGTGGCTTATAAGTGGGGGAACATATCAAGGGGAACAGGAGGCTGCAGAACACTGTGAAAAAACCTGTGGTTTTCAACAGCTTAGCTACAAACCTATTGGTGTTTTTTCACAAGCTAAAGGTACAAGGAAAAATATAGGAGCTCTTATAAAAGTGCACTTGCCATTTAAATATATCCTGTACTGTGTAAGCTGGGTCTTAAAAATGCAAGCAGGGACTAAAAGATTAATTACAAATATTTACTGTGGGCTCCCTGCAGATGATGTTTCCACTACAAGCCAAATTAGTCACTGTGTCTTTGTTTGGAGGCAGCCATCTTGGTAGAGGAGCAGGGCTTTGCTTCGTCATATCAAAGCTGCCCCCCGATAACTGGTAGTCTAATGACTGGTGGGGAATATTCAAGATGCAGCAGGAGAGGTTCAGAAAGCACACATCCACAAAATGGATGACGCAGAAGCAGGGACATCCTTGCACTGCAAATTCTCTGGTACAGCTTCCTCTCCAGCAAGGAGAACAGTGAGCAGCACAGTAGTAACATCACCAAATCTTAGACATAAATCTAGTGAGACTAGCAGTCAGAAACAGTGGCACCTTAGATGACGTTACACTGCAGATTTACAGCTATAACATTTAAAGGCACAGAAAGTGCACTTTTGTTTTTCAGGAGGAATGTAAGGCAAAAGGTATATTTTTTAGAGTGCTATTTAGACACAAATAACATTTCTACACATTCCCTATAAGACAACAAATCTTCACTTTTTGAGGTCAGGTCGACTTTTACTTCTGATTTTATTTTTATTTTTTTCTGGCACATAGCAACATATCGTTTAAAAGCTGTGCTATATTGTAACTAATAGCACTGTGATCAAGCGACACGCTTTCATATTTAGACTGGCAAAACAACTAATAAAACATTTCTAATTAAATGAATGTCATTAAGTTCCATCAGTATAAAAAACACTTTATAGCTTTGTTTGAAGATTGCTTGATGATTTACGTGGTTAAATGTGATATTTTCAAGGATGGAGTCTCTGATCTTTCTTTTCAGTGCCTCTCAGGACTCCATAATGTTACTTTAGCTAATACTTTATTATAATTAACTTAAAGCCGTTAGGATACAATAAGTGAAGTGTTCTTTGCAGCATGTGGTTGGAAGCTCCCATTCTTTCTGAAAGTGCATAATATCACCAACAGCCCATGATATCACTGTACAATATAAATGATTGCAACATTAACCTTCATTGCCGGCTAATAATAATAAAAAAGGCAGAGGAAAAAAAAACAGATTTCCCAGCCTGAGTCTCTGAGAGTCATACAAAACCCAAGAGAAATATTGAGTACTAGGGATGCACTGATACCAGTTTTTCGGTATCGAGTACTGGCATTTTTTTTTCTGGTACTCACCGATACCGAATACCGAGTACCGGAAGTCCCATTCAGGAAGCTAGGCGGCGTGTAATGACTCGCCACCCGGTTTCCCGATTAGCAGGGAAGCCGTCTCCATGCTTCTCGTCACTAGGTGATGAAAAAGCATGGAGCTGGCTTTCCGGCCAATCAGGAAGCCAGGCACCATGTAATAATGCGGCGCCCAGCTTCCTGATTGGCCGGGAACCAGTGCTCCCTCGTCATGAGGTAGCGAGGGAGCATGAAGCCGGCTTCCCAGCCAATCAGAAAGCCGTGCGTTGCATCATTACACGGCACCCGGCTTCCTGATTGGCTGGAAGCTGGCTCCATGCTCCCTCATCATGAGGTAACATTACACATCATGAGGCATCATTACACGCCACCCGGCTTCCTGATTGACCAGCTTCCCGACCAATCAGGAAGCCAGGCAGCATGTAATGACTCGCTGCCCTGCTTCCTGATACTGGAAGTATCAGGCTAGGCATCGGAGCATTTGGGCGAGTACTAGTACTCGCCCAAATACTCGGTATCGGTACAGATACCAATACTAGTATCAGTATCGGTGCATCCCTAGTTGCTACCCATTAATTAGCAGAAATCTAGGAAATTGTATTATATTGCATATCTATAGATGATTAGATAGATAGATAGATAGATAACATAGATAGATAGATAGATAGATAGATAGATAGATAGATAGATAGATAGATAGATAGATAGATAGATAGATAGATAGATAAAGTTCCCAGAGTGGAAATAACTCAGATGATTCCGTCGGCTCTTTGTGCTGCCAGAACATCCACAGAACATGTCAGGAAATGTCTTACACTTTAACCACTTCCACATCTACAGCAAACTGAACACGAACAGCAAACTGTGCAAATTTCCTGACATGACGTCTTTCTGCCTTGAGGAAGGGACCCTGCGTGGCCCCGAAACCTCGGCTTTTCTGATCACTGTGACGTCTTTGTCCAATAAAAAAAGGACATATTCATCTTTACTACTGATTGCTGGTGATCTGCTTCTTTATTTTAACTATTCAGACGGTATTTTAACAACTGGAGTGATAAAATATGCTTGAAATTATTTGAATATGATTTCTTCTCTGCTAAATTTAAAATTAGTATGCATGCGGCAAATATGGGATATATTTCTTCCTCATATGTGGAATTATTTTGTGTGGTGAAAGTGAAAGTAACAGTCAGCTAGGCATCTGCTCCACCCCCTTTGCTACCAAATTGCACTGTAAAAGTGTTAAAATAACACCCAAAATGTTATTTTATCACAGTAATAGATAAAATAAAGTCCGTGATGCTAAAATAACACTTGTTTAAGGAACGTTAAAATGCGTGTGCATTCACGATTCCTACTTTTGTGAATTGCATGTTTCAGCAAGCAAAATAAAGAGTGGTAAAATAAGGATAGCTAAATTAACTTCTGCTCTCATAATGCTGTGCTTTGTGAATTGACCCCATAGTAGATTGTTCTCTAGTTCCAGCAGATGAACAAAGTAGGGAGTAGGAGGTAAGTATGTGCTCCTACCAAGGTTGCAATGATCTCCAAAGTTTTACAGAGCCAAAAAAAAGACCACTTCTGGGGCAGAAAAAGTACAGTCATACCTCCGCCAACCCCAACCAATTTGTCAAGTCTAATCAATGTAATTTGGGTGGGTACCAAAACCTATGAAAATACAGACTTTAGGAAAGTCTTGTTGGCATAGGATCTTCTCAAGGCCCCCCTCAGCCCCTTGAGGAAGATAGTTGTGAAATTACCACCTATCACCTTATAGGGTAAACTTTTCCCTTAGTTTAATAACTTTTGTGATGTTACAGAGTCTCTTTTCATATTCACGCAATCTAAATGCCATACAGAAGTGGCTTTAGACCATCAAGAATGTTTTTAAGCAACAATGGAGACAGCAGAGGGAGGACAAATCCGTTCTTCTAAAACAAACTATTTCCAGCATAAAAGGCAGAAATCTCTGAATAAGAGGCTACTTTTTTCACACAATCCTCACTTTTATGAAACCGTGGAGCGGCTTTAGAGGGCTATTGTAAATGAGACACATAATCCGCCTGCCAGGAAACCACAATGGTTGTTGGACGCCGGTCCAAACACAATATTTTTCCAGAAATACTTCAGGATAAAAATGTTTAGCTGCTTTTGCGGCCGCGTGTTTTGCTTGTTCCGTTTGTATTTGTCTTGGGGATGTTTTGGAATCTGCAATGAGTTAAATGGGATATTAATCAGATGCTTTGCTTATCTTGGGGTTTAGAAAGGTGGAGTGGGCTCGTGAATGGAAAATGCCGCAAAGTGGACCTGTCATGCCCACTGTGGAGGCAGCCATTTTGATGGGGGAACCAATATTTAACTCATCAGTGGAGCACAAATCACTGTGACATGGTACCTTTTGCCTAAATACAGAGTTTCTGTTGCTTTTTTTTCCAGTCTATGTGCTATTGAGTAAATTTCTCTTTACTTGCTATCCCAGAGACTCAACAGGAAGTCAAAGTGAGGGGGAATTCCCCTCCTGCTGTCTCCAAAACAGGTGTTCCTATTGAAAGATTTCACTTTATTTCAGTGACAAATGTACAATCTTGGATCTTCCCTTCCTCCCCAGTGACAATGGTTACAAATAGAGAGGGTGAATCTCCCCAGCAGTCATGGACAGCAATAAAAACCTGGCAGGGGTTCCACCCTACATTAAGCTATCCAAAATGAAATAAGAAATTAGCATTCAATACACATTAAGGGATGTGTATTAGGATGTCTATTGTTTGGGTATACTTTAGTTACTATTTTTCAACCCTCCCCTCTGACTCCACTGTTATTGTAGTTCACCATCATTGTGTTTTCCTGGAGGAGACACAGTGATAAATTTCACCAGCAGGTGGCAGTGTGGGTGAATTCTAGAATTGCAGCTCCTGGTCCAAAATGTCATGGCAAAGTTAAAATGGCACAAGACATATAGGGTGAGCTTCCTGACCCCTGTAATCTAACAGAAAAAAAGTTGAACCCCAGGCAGATAAAAATAACTGCAGCTCTGTACTCATTAATGCCTCAGAATGTATTCTGTAAATGCAAGCAATGTAAGTACCTGAATTTGACTTTGCACCAGCCTCCTATTAATCCCTGTACAACAGACCATAGAATAGGAGAGGATCAGGAGCACAAGTAGGCAGTCAGCTGTACTGAAATGCTCATGTGTTGAGAGGAGAGACTAATTAACTAATTAGTCTGCTGCTTCCCCTTCAACAGTCCAGGTTGGGGGAGGGACAAAACCTTTGCTGCCATAAATATATATATATAGATGTTTTGCATGTGTTTCATCTGTTTGCCCAAGGTTCGACATTAACCCTTCCAATCCCGAAGGCAACTCTGTTTACCTGTGTAAAGCTGACTGTCGGCTGAGCTGCCGCCAGATCGCTTTCAGGGTGTTCCTTCACCAGCACCGGACAACTCCGCCTTGCTTCCCGGGCTCCACCGCCCCTCCTGTGGGCTCGGCATCATGGGTGTCGGTCTCATCATCATCCATTCACCAATCTCCTCCCCACTGAAGGCAGCCGGAAGCGACGACGATTGCATCACTTACAGTTTCTCAGCTGTCAGTCCCCGGCTACAGGAACCGGGGAAGAAGCTATTCAAGCACGATCTGCGCTTGAATAGCTTCTTTGAAGTTCTTCTTCATTTAAAAAAAAAAAAAAGTAAAATAAAGTAAATTTAAAGATACAAAAAAAATGTTAAGTCCCCAGCCCCTGTGAACACACACATACTTTCGTAAACATGCGTCAAGTGCGTCTGCGTACGATTGCGAGGTGGGTATAGTGGTGTGTGCCAATATTTTCTTCTAGGGCCAATATTCACAGTTAACTCTAAACTGATGGCCTGTACAGGCTTTCAAAGCATCGTCTATGAACAATTTGGTGTACCCTATTTTGTCGCCATTTCACTGGCACACATGTTGTGTATCTTTTTTACTCGGCACAACCTCGTCTTTTATATTTTACCAAAAAATTGGGTATTATTTTATGTTTTTGCGCAGTAAAAGTAACTTAAAAGGAGAACTATGGGCCAACCTTCTATGGGACAATATTGTCGGGATCCACCCCGCTGCGTGATTGACAGCTTGCCCTGCCTCTGTTTTTTTATTATTATACAGGATTTATATAGCGCCAACAGTTTGCGCAGCGCTTTACAATATAAGGAAGACATTACAATACAATTCAAAACAAAATTATAAGGAGGGCCCTGCCCATGAGGGCTTACAATCTAAAGGGAGCCAGCTGTGCCTGCTACCTTCCCGTCCCTCCTTTCAGTCAGCGCTGGAGGAACGAGAGGGGGGATTACTCTGGGGAACGGTGACTGACAGTCGCTGCTCTCTGCAGGGAGAAGATCGGGAACTCAGCGATTGGCAGTATGTGTTCGCTTAGTTACCGATTAATAGAGCCGACCTGTGATAGCTTTAGTGTCACACATCGGCCCTAATTATGGGGAGGAGTGTATTTCCCGCTCTCTATAATTCTTCTTTAAGTGTATTTTTTATAGAAATTTGGGGTTTGATAAAGAATTGCGCTAATATCATGTGATGTAAAAGTTTGCAACTGCCACTATTTTATTCTACAGGGTCCGAGCCTTTTGGAAATATATAACTCTTGGGGGGTTTTAAGTAATATTCAGGCCTAAAATGTGGTTTATAAAATATCTATATTAGCGCCAAATTAAAATATAAGTACAGTATTTTCTTATTAGGTCTATTATGTAACAGGGGCAGAGAATCTTGCACCATAATCCCTGGTGTCCATTGGATAAATAAAACGGGGCCGCTCTAATCTCTGAAACTAAACTAGTAGAGGGGTCCTTTGGATGCGTGAAATCCATCCCAGCATGCATTTCAAGGCTCATTTTCCCAATTTGCCTACATTATGAATGAAAGTGGATGGGTGCTCACAGAAACGCACAGATATACTCATATATACTAACCCCAGAATTGGCAGTTTGCTGGTCCAGCCATGACTCTAAGCAGAGACAGATGAGAGGCACACAATGGATTCCAGAAGAATACCTTTATATTGGAGTATTCTATCCAGAAGGGGCTTTCTATACCGCTCAGTCTTGCTCCTATAAGAATGCACACGCCAAGGTCAGCGCTATGGGTGCCGTGCCTGTAATATGCGAGGCAGCTGCTGATGAATCACGGCTGACTGAGTACGCCAGCATAGCGTATCTTCTTATGACCTTCTGTAGCGTCATCCTGAATTCACAATTAGCTGTCCCTTCAGTGCACTGATCATCATTTTATAACCGATAATTCAGCAGATGCAGCAAGAAAATGACAACTGAAATGTTATTCTTATCATCTGCAGCATCTTAAAGAGCCCGGTAGGTCTGCGTCGGCATAAATTAGCTATAATACATTTCAGGTGCATCAAAACAAGAGGCGCGCAAAGTCTTACAGTATAGAAAGCAGCCACAGCCTGAGTAGAAAAGTCTGTCCCCCCGCCAGCATGCGGCAGAGAAGGACCTTTGCTCTCTGTGTGGAAGCAGTGGTCTCTCTGGAGTGGTCAGACACACCCCTGCTGAGTCGCAGCTAGAGCTTTCCAATCAACAGTGAGCTTTGCTGATTGCAGAGCTAAATCTTTTTGTGATAGTCCATATACATATTTCTTATAGTAAAACACAGTATTTCCCTTTTTTTTTTACTGCATTCAAGAGATACATCTGATTAATCTTGAACGCCCCTCCAACGTAAACTGACCAGGCAAAGCAGAACTGTGCTGTTAGTTTCTGTCCCTGTTCTTAGGTACAGGATACCATGATGATGCATTGTGTGCCTGCATCTCCATAACCAGTTAAGCTGGCATGCCCCCTTTCCAGACCTGCTGTTTTGATTGACACCAGCTCCCAGCAGGAGCCTCGCTGTCAAATTTTGTTCTGAAGTGCAGTTTAAATAGATGGGGAACGTACTTCCCCATCTGTGTATGATGTCAAAAAGTCTTCTCCCACTACCTAAACTTACACCCAGGGCCGGATTTCCCACAAGGCCAACCAAGGCCCAGCCTTGGGGAAACAGGGAGTAGAGGGGCAGCAGGAGGGTGGAATTCCTATCTCCCGATGCCCGGAGCATGCAGCTCCGGGTACCAGGCGGGCAGTCGTTTTTTACATTTAGCCCTGCTTTGGGCAAGCAGAGCTAAATGTACAGTGGGGAACCCGCCGCTTATTTGATACAAGTGATCCCGGCGATATCTCCGACATCACTTGTATGCAGCCTGCAGGTCTTCCATTCTCCATAGGGAAATTTGGCGGGCAGGGGGGCGCATTGAGGAACCTGGCCTTGGGGCAGCCGAGAGAGTAAATACGGCCCTGCTTACACCCTTCTCCTCCGCTTTAGGAAAAGGAGGTGAAAACAGACTGCGTGGTCCCATGACCTCAGAATAAACCCTCTGAAAAAAAGGTACAAAAAATAATTGTAACTATGGTAACCAAATATTATTTCTGTCTTATGATGTGCGCTTGCTGCATTGCATTCAGATATACTTTCAATTGATTGATCGTCTGGGCTTTAGGCAATTCAGTAATTACTCTTCAAACCAGAGGAGACTGTGCCTAGGGCAAAAAAGGGCAGAACTGCTCACACAGCTTTGATTGCAGTTCTGATGAATATGTAAGAACCGTAACCGTATGACCTATAATATGTTCTATAGTACCCTTGTCTTGTCTGCGCCCTGGACAGCTGCCCCACCCTACTCACATTTTACTGTATGCTCTAGACTTTTAAAGGAGAACTATGAGATGAGTGATTTTCACTCACCTCATAGTTCTAAGCCGACCTGTGACAATGAGACTGTCACAGGTCGGCTCAGTAGATCGGGAGGTGAGGGAACATATACCGGGTTCCCTCACCTCTCCATCCTGTCACGGCTCTCTGCGTGACAGGATCGAGTGACAGCTCTATCTAGAGGCAGAGCCAGCTGTACCCGCCCCCTCCCCCGTTCGTTTCGCCAGTCAGCGCTGGCGGATCGGAGCGGGGAGGGGGGAATCCAGCCCCTCCCCTGTCACTGCAAAGAGCCGTGACAGGATCGAGAGGTGAGCGAACGCTGGTATATGTTCGCTCACCTCCCGATCTACTGAGCCGACCTGTGACAGTCTCATTGTCACAGGTCGGCTAGAACTATGAGGTGAGTGAAAAGCACTCACCTCATAGTTCTCCTTTAATAACCAGATGCATCTAGAAGTTTGTAAACTTACTTAATGAAGATGCCCATAGGATGGACTTCCTCAATGCACTGACACCATTTCACTCAGCCCTGTGAATATGCACTTCCTTGTGTCACGATTCTTACAGAGCCTGCCTACTGAACTACAACTCAATGTCTGAACAATGCAACATTATCATTGCTTGCCGGAAGCAATGTATGGTGGAATATGTAGTCTTGTGAAATCAAGATTGAATTACATCATGCAGCAGGGAAAGAGACACAAAGTACACTGGGAATCCAGGAAGTTGGTGGAGGTGATGGGCGGACGGAAGGCAGCACTCACTACATAAAAGGGATTTTATCAAGTAAGCTTTGATTGCATTATCAGAGACAACTATAGTAAGGGTAGGCAACCTCGGCACTCTAGCTGTTGGTGGAACTGCAAATCTCATGAGGCATTGCAAGACTCTGACAGTCTGAGGGCCCAATTACACCATGCCTGGATCAGATTCGGTACGTTACATTTTTCTTACGCACCAAAAATGCATCCCAATGCATTTGTATGTGATTTTTGGGCTCTGTTCACACCAGTCTAGTCCGTTCCAGTGCAGGAAAAAAAATGCTGCATGTCACATTTTTCCTGCACTGGAACCCACCGGAACGCAACCGAACGCGTCACAAACGCACCGCACTGCAACGCAACAAGAGCTATGACATGGAGCAGGAAGAGATTTGCATAATGACATTACACCCCAAAAACAAAAAAAAACGCACTGGAACGCGTCACACGCACTGCACCGCGTTTGGAGAAACGCCCGCAGATCTGGTCCGGACATGGTGCGACAGGGCCCTCAGGCATGACTCCCAGAGGCATGACAGGATTTGTAGTCTCCCCTACCCCTGATCTACTGTATAGTATAGTCATATTACAATTCTGATGTTATAACAGGAGAGTATATGTTTTTTCCGTAACAAAACCTGTAGCTTGAAGTCTTAAGAAATTCCTTGGATAACAGGGAAGAACTATGAGGTGAGTGAAAAGCACTCACCTCATAGTTCTCCTTTAATAACCAGATGCATCTAGAAGTTTGTAAACTTACTTAATGAAGATGCCCATAGGATGGACTTCCTCAATGCACTGACACCATTTCACTCAGCCCTGTGAATATGCACTTCCTTGTGTCACGATTCTTACAGAGCCTGCCTACTGAACTACAACTCAATGTCTGAACAATGCAACATTATCATTGCTTGCCGGAAGCAATGTATGGTGGAATATGTAGTCTTGTGAAATCAAGATTGAATTACATCATGCAGCAGGGAAAGAGACACAAAGTACACTGGGAATCCAGGAAGTTGGTGGAGGTGATGGGCGGACGGAAGGCAGCACTCACTACATAAAAGGGATTTTATCAAGTAAGCTTTGATTGCATTATCAGAGACAACTATAGTAAGGGTAGGCAACCTCGGCACTCTAGCTGTTGGTGGAACTGCAAATCTCATGAGGCATTGCAAGACTCTGACAGTCTGAGGGCCCAATTACACCATGCCTGGATCAGATTCGGTACGTTACATTTTTCTTACGCACCAAAAATGCATCCCAATGCATTTGTATGTGATTTTTGGGCTCTGTTCACACCAGTCTAGTCCGTTCCAGTGCAGGAAAAAAAATTCTGCATGTCACATTTTTCCTGCACTGGAACCCACCGGAACGCAACCGAACGCGTCACAAACGCACCGCACTGCAACGCAACAAGAGCTATGACATGGAGCAGGAAGAGATTTGCATAATGACATTACACCCCAAAAACAAAAAAAACGCATTGGAACGCGTCACACGCACTGCACCGCGTTTGGAGAAACGCCCGCAGATCTGGTCCGGACATGGTGCGACAGGGCCCTCAGGCATGACTCCCAGAGGCATGACAGGATTTGTAGTCTCCCCTACCCCTGATCTACTGTATAGTATAGTCATATTACAATTCTGATGTTATAACAGGAGAGTATATGTTTTTTCCGTAACAAAACCTGTAGCTTGAAGTCTTAAGAAATTCCTTGGATAACAGGGCACACAAGGTGAAGAAGGTTGGCACTCGGTGCCACAGGCCTAGGTGTGGCGAAAATGACAAAGCACACAGGCATAGAACTGTGAACTGGATCCCCTGGCGTGACTTTGCTTTGTTGATGGAAGCATTGCTGAGATGCTGTTGTCACTGTGTAAGGCAATCCTCCTGTGTGATGCCGGGCTATCACTCCAATATCAGGTTACTGTGAAAGGTAAGATACTGAACACAGGGACACAGTGCAGGCAAAGTGATGCAGCTTCACGACAAGCAAGAATTCCCAGGGACGGATGGCTGTGCATCACCATTTAAAGGGACACGTATCTAACCAATTAAAACATGGAAGATGTTACCATATACACATGTAGTAGAAAGATCTCTACTGTGAAATGTAAGATTCGGAACACAGGGACACAGTGCAGGCAAAGTGATGCAGCTTCACGACAAGCAAGAATTCCCAGGGACGGATGGCTGTGCATTACCATTTAAAGGGACACGTATCTAACCAATTAAAACATGGAAGATGTTACCATATACACATGTAGTAGAAAGATCTCTACTGTAACTGCAAGTTAAAAAAAAACACACACACACATCATTATATATATATATA
>NW_017306273.1:1308605-1315604 GCF_000935625.1 Nanorana parkeri
TATATATATATATATATAATAATAATAATTTAAAAAAAATTGGATTTCTAATTTCACCACAGCTGGAGGGCCGGAGTTTGGCTACCCCTGTGCTAAAGGATCTGTAATGTTGTGCATCCAGTCCTGCCACACAGAACAACGTGGTGCAGACAATAAACAGTCATGTGTAAAGGAAAAAACACTGCACGAAAGCTTTTAAAGCGGACCTTCTTTGACTAAAAATCCCATCAGCATACAGCTGCTGGTATGAAATCATCTTACATTCGTTAGTTAAGCATATTTGGCTTTATCTTACAATTATTGTTTTTCCACTTCCTGGTCCTCTAGGGCATTAGTGATGTAATCTGTGCCCAAGCTTACATCCTGGGAAGGTTACATCAGCAGAGCATTGCTGGGAAATCTCATCTGTAAATCTCATGAGATCTCAGGGAAAGGCATTTTCCTTCCCTGAGATGATGTGCATGATCACATGTCCTAGTCACATGTGCCAGAGTTCCAGGAAGTAAAGGGAGATTGTCAGGGGGGTACGGCTGGGCCGTGAGTGGAACCCCTTGGCAGGGGCGGCAAGCCAAAGTCCGAGGTCGTGGTACACAGGGAAAATCCAAGAAGAATAGTCAGGTCCAATACGGGTCGAGGCAGGCAGCTAGTTTCAGTAACGGAAGGGTAAGCCAAAGGGTCGGTAATCAAGAGTCCAAGCAGAGGTTCAGGAATAAAGACAGGTTCAAGGCACAGGGAGCTGGGAGATCACACCATAGGGATAGAATAACTCAGCAATGAGCCAGGGCTCTGACTGGGCTTTTATACTCAGTGGAGGATTGAGACCACTCCCCGGCTACCGAGGCAACCAGGTAGCCTCTCCATCAGGAGCCAATGGCGAGAGAGGGGCAGAGGGTGTGTGCTGGGAACCTCCCCCAGCAAGGATCACACCTGATACCAGTAACAGGTGCACTACGTGCATGTCCCCGTGCCTGCGCGCGCAGCCTGTCCACCGCGCACGCGCACTTGACGCGAATGCGTACCCACAATCCTGGTACCAGGGGTCCTGCCAGGAAGGGGAACCCGTGCCCCCCGCCACACATGGCCACCCCGAGGAGAGGTAAGCCCCCTAGTACCCTGACAGAGATCTAGCAACCTGCCCTTAGTAAAAATGGCCACTGTGAGAAGAATGGGGAGGAAAAGAAAAATAAGGTATCTAAATAAGTATCTGTTTGTAGAATGTCATCACTGAACATTTCTAAAGGTGTACGTTGTTGTTATTTGTAAAGTTCCGCCTTAACCTGCATTTGTTATAATTGATGACATAGTTACATAGTATTTGAGATTGAATAAAGACATAAGTCCATCAAGTCCAACCTATTGTGTGTGTGTGTGTGTATAGGTCCCTGAGTCATCTCATTCTTAAGATCCCCTGTACCGGTACGGCCTCTCAGGAAATCGTCCAAAAGCTTCTTGAATGATTCCAGACTTTTTGCAGAAATCACTGCTTGTGGCAGCGAGTTCCAGACCCTAACCGCGCGAACTGAGAAGAACCCCCTTCGCCCCTTGTGTTTGAATTTTTTTTCTACCAGTTTTAGGTGGTGTCCTCTAGTCTTTGTTTCGGAATTAATCTTAACGGGTTTGTTGCTAATGTTGCTATGACTATTGAACATCTTGTACATGAACATCATATCCCCCTTAATCTCCTTACTTCCAACGTGAACATATTTAAATTTAGTAGCCTTGTCTCATAGCTCTGGTCCTCCATCCACTTGATGAGTTTGGTTGCCCTCCGCTGGACTTTTTCCAACTCAAGGACATCCTTTCTGTGGACCGGTGCCCAAAACTGCACCGCATACATGGGTCCCTTTAAATGTAATTGCCCCATAGTAACAGTTTCTAATCCCAGCATTCTATGAGAACAGTGCGCAAAGACAAAACGTTTCTCTTTCCGAAGCAGCAGAGCTCAGAGAAGAGACCATATATAACCCTTAAGGACCAACAAAGTCTTTTCAAGTGTGCTTTTAGAGATCCATCAATTTATTTTATCAGCCGTCTATTTACTCTGCCGTAGCCTGTTTATAAAAGCCGTTCCCGAATGGTGGATGTCACGAAATGTAAAGGAACCCTTTGAAGAAGGACCATTTGTCAGCACAAAACTCCAGGAAAATATTTTAGAGAGAAAAATATTTGTGTAGCTCGGCTTTATAATTCTGCGTGCGGCTTACGTTTCTCTCCCGTTATAGACAGGGCAGTTTAGTCTGCAGAGATGATTTAATATTGTGCTTTATCACTGCGTTCCGGACAAGCAGTTTACTGTATTCTATAAACGCCGCCGTACAGAAATGAAACGGAAATATTCAGCGTTAAAGGGAAACTTCTGTCCTGAAGCATGAGCATAGCTGAATCTGGAAAACTTGCTGAACATGTTCAAAATGAGTTCCCAGTAGGAATATGAGCATAGGGACATATGAATACTGGGTCTCCATATATATTAGCACAGCGAGGGTGGGGTGGTAGTGAAGGTTTGCTGTAAGAGGTGGCAATAAGAGGGTGCATTATGTGCAGGCTTTTTGGATGGATACATTTTCTATCCAACAGTGCCAGCAGAGTTCTGTTGTCTGAGTCACTCGGCAGACCCAGAGCAAGCAGCACAGAGTCTCTCCTCTCTCAGGTACCAATGATCTATTTAACTGACCACCAATGAAAGGGGGTACTTCACCACTGAGCACCAATGTAAGGAGGCCCGTCACCATTGAGTATCAATAAAAAAGGGCACTTCACCACTGAGCACCAACATAAGGCGGCACTTCATTACTGACCACCAATGTAAGGGGTTCTCCTTCACTGATCACCAATGTTGGAAGCATTCCTCCACTAATGGCCGATGTAAGGAAGTACTTCACTAATGAGCACCTAGCTAAGGGGGTACTTCATCATTAAATACTAAGCACCAACATTAGGTGGCACTTCATCACGGACAACCAATGTAAGAAGATTTCCTTCACTGACCACCAATGTAAGGGGGTACTGCTCCATCAACTGCCAATGTAAGAGGGTACTTCACCTCTGAGCATCAATGTAAGGAGGCCCTTCACCATTGACCACCAACATAAGTTGACACTTCATTACTGAGCACCAATGTAAGGGGATCTCCTTCACTGATCACCAATGTAAGGGGGCACTTCTCCACTGAGAACCAATGTAAGGGGGTACTTCTCCATTAACTGCCAATAAAAGAGGGCATTTCATTACTGAGCACCAACATACGGTGGCACTTCATCACTGACGACCAATGTAAGGAGATCTCCTTCACTGACCACCAATGTAAGGGGGTACTTCACCACTGAGCACCAATGAAAGAGGGCTTTTCACCACTGAGCACCAATGAAACAGGGCTTTTCACCACTGAGCACCAACATAAGGGAGCACTTAATCACGGACCAACAAAAGCAAGGGGCCATTTCTTCATTAACAACTGACCACCACTGTGAGGAGACACGTCTTCACTGGCCACCAATGTAAGGAGACACTTCTTCACTGACCACCAATGTAAGGAGTTCTCCTTCCCTGTCCATAAATGTAAGGGGGCACTATACTGACCACCAATGTAAAAGAGCCCTTCATCTCTGACCACCAATGTAAAAGAGCCCTTCATATCTGATCATCAATGTAAGCAGGCCCTTCTACACTGACCATCAAAGTGTAAAGGGGCCCTACTCCACTGACCACCAATGTAAGGGGACACTAACATTTTCACCATCTGCATTTCTTTTCTGGCCAGTATTATAATTTGCTTCTTTTCATGATTATTACTGAGAATTGTTGCTTTGCATGGAGTAGGGAGATTGTTAAGGAGCGATCCACCACAGTGGTGAAATATGTGAGGTACGTCGCTGACTCTTGCACATTTAGCATTAGAGATCAAGCTGCCAGACCAATAAACCTTTGTAAAGGACTCAGCCACCTAATCTAGATATAACCGGATCACTACATTTGCTTGATTAGGAAGTCTTTACTGCCCTGGACCTTCAGCATATTCACATCTTAGGAGGTGTCGGGATTTCCTATTTCATCGCAACTTCATCCACTTACATATACTTCATCCTCAGACTCAGAAGTGAGCTGATAAAAGAAGCCAATGCTGAGGATTCTGGGAAATCCCACCTACATATACATTCTGCTGCACTCTATTGACATGGTTTAGAAATTAGAATTTTATTTGCAACTTATAAAAAAAGACTGAAAGATGATGAAGGAAAAATCAAACAGAGGATACGTAGAGGAGGCAGAAAGAGAAGTGGGAATTGTAGGATAGAATGGAAATTATTTTGTGAAAGAGAGAGGAAAGAAGGAAGGAGAGAGAGAAGAGATGGAAGGAGAGAGAAGGGAAGAGGAGATGAGAAAATGTGTGTGTGTGGAGGGGAGCAGAGGAGAATGCAGGAGGTAGAAGGAAGAAGGGTGGGGGGAGTGAGAGGAACGGAGAGGGTAAAGGCAAGGTAGCAGAGAGGATAGGGGGTAAAGGGGGTGTGGTAAAGGAGGGAATAGGGGGGAAAAGGGAGGAGAGGGAGATGGTAGAAGGAAGTAGATGACTGTGGAGAGGAGAGAAGGGAGATGATAGTGGAGGGAAGAAGGTAAGAGAGGATAGAAGGTAGAGGAGAGAGGAAGAGTTGCATGTGACTGGTAGTGAATGGATATGAGATCAATAGGCGGAACGATTACACATAGATAGATAGATAGATAGATAGATAGATAGATAGATAGATAGATAGATAAAGTTCCCAGCAGTCATCCACAGTGATAACACAGAGTGGAAATAACTCCGATGATTCCGTCGGCTCTTTGTGCTGCCAGAACATCCACAGAACATGTCAGGAAATGTCTTACACTTTAACCACTTCCACATCTACAGCAAACTGAACACGAACAGCAAACTGTGCAAATTTCCTGGGCAGTATGTTCATCTGAACACCACAAGGTTTTATAACTCAACCCACACAAAAATGGAGTTCTACCAATGACGTAATTAGAGGTTCGGAAACACCTATAGATACATATGTATATAATGTATATACTGTATGTAAAGAACAAACTGAGGCTTATATTTAGGCAGAGCGGCCAGTCAGTGACCTTGTCTGGATTTAGATCCCCTCTTTTCTGAGCTCATGTGACCAAATCCCATTTGTATGGGATTTGGTCACATGTATGGGAAAAACCATTACAGGCTATGTCATTGGATTCACTATACATGAAGATTCATCGCTGAGTAAGGCTCCGTTCACACCTGTGAATGGGGCTGACTGGTGAGTCTTAAGAATTGCTCCGGATTTGTAATCTCTTGTATAGTACTCACACTATGGAAGGGAGTGGCAGCATATACATGTGCTGACAAGGAACATGCTGACAGGAGGAGAGAGCAATGTAAGCAGGGGGAATAGCCGCTGCTCTTCTCTGTCCAATCACAGGCTGGGGGAAGGGAATTGACCTAACTCTATTGTTTAACAGCAGCAGAAAAAAGTCCGGTCAACAACCTGGCTGTTCAATCTACATGTAGTCCAGCCAATCAGTGCACCAAACAAACATCTTGAGCAGGGGTAAGCAAACTCTAGCCCTCCAGCTGTGGTGGAACTACAAATCCCATGCTGCTATAGCTGTCAGTGTCTTGCAAAGCCTCATGGGTTTTGTAGTTCAACAACAGCTGGAGTGCTAGAGTTTGCCCACCCCTGGTCTTGATATTCCAATATCTGTGAATAATTCAACCAGTAACAGCAAGAAAGCAAAAACGGAACCAACTCGTTTCAGGGGCCAGAAAATCCCCCTTCCTCAGGGCTATAGATAAGAATATAAATATTAAGATAACACATTACTTACAGAATCAATGATAAAAGAAAACCTAAAATAACCCAAGAATAACCCCAAAATGACCTAAATAACTAAGAATAACTCTATAAAACCTAACATAACCCAAAAATAACCCCAAAATGATCTAAATAACTAAGAATAACTCTATAAAACCTAAAATAACCCCAAAATGATCTAAATAACTAACAATAACTCTATAAAACCATCAAAACAAGCCAAGAATAGCCCCAAAATGACCCAAATAGCCCAAAATAACTATAAAACCTAAAATAACCCAAGAATAACCCCAAAATTACCTAAATAACCCACAAATAACTATAAAACCAGAAAGAACCCAAGAATAACCCAAAAATAACTCAATATAACTAAGAATAACCCCAAGATGACCTAAATAAACCAAAAATAACTACTGAAACCAAACAATAACCCATGTAAGGGATACTAATAAGCGATATTGGCTGTACAGTCTGGCAAAGCAGTGTAAATCGCAGGATGGGATGAACAGAAAAGAAAATAATTGGCAGGTAAAACCACTTCCTTGTCAGTATCTCTGACATTCATTTTGCTGTCTGTCCGGAGTTCAGCTTTAAATTCTCTCAGATCAATTTTACAACCTAGTGCAAAATGGTCACCGGGGACCGCCATCCATCAGCTGCATCCAGACACATCGCAGCACAGAGAGCTCCACAAAATGTTCCACAGATTTTCCACCGCTGATTCCTCCGGAATGGAAACTGGATCTGAATCAATCAGAAAGCGCTTTCTGGAGTCCTGGACTTCTATCGGGAATGTGATCTTGCCTCACACGCGACACATTCACTTTACGGAAGTCTCTGTGTGACTTATGTATTATTATAGTTATAGTGTCTGGTGTGAAGCCGCTCCGCAGGTAATGGGGCATGAAGGAGACTTCAGTGAGAACTGCAAACATCACGCTCTAATGTCCCTCTATAATGTCCCGCAAATAGGACTCCGATCCTCCAAAACAAGAAACCCGACCAACTAAACAACCAAAAGACACCGAAATCATCACTTCCACTGCCATCAACCATGAGGCAGCACAAAGGGAAGTTCATGGTATAGACCGGGAGACACAAAGAGACAGACTGGCTACAGTAGTATTATTATTATTATTATTAAAAATATTATAATATATATATA
>NW_017306273.1:1315621-1332534 GCF_000935625.1 Nanorana parkeri
TATATATATAGATAGATAGATAGATAGATAGATAGATAAAAGGAGCATGCTCTACTTTTTTCCAGCGCAATGTAGTAACAGAACAAAAACTGATGTAATCGCAATGGAATGGAAGTAAAAAAAATAAATAAATACATAGATGTTTGTCCACTCAGGACATGTTAATTAAAATAAAGATTGGCAAAAAAAAGGAAAAAAAATGAATAAAAAAAACCTGCAATGAAACGGAACAGAAGTGAATGGAGTTTGAATCGCAAGTCGCTCCATTGACTTGCAATTTCCTTTCAATTTTGGTGTGAATGGGCCCTCAATGGCCTCTTGTTGTCTCGACTGGAAGCCTGTGTCAACGGGTGACAACACATTTTCATTTTTCACACACTACCATTGGGAGACAAGGACAGAGCGTTGTCACACTATAACAGGAAGTGCCTGAAGAAGGATCTTCATGGCAGGATCTGCCGGTATTATTTTAAAGAAACTGCAGATTATTTATTGTGACTGGCACAAAGGATTTATTAAATTGCATTGATATGTTACTATGTTATAGTAGTAAAAGTATAAGTAGTAGTAGTAATAGGCGTAGCAGTAATAGTCGTAGAAGTAAAAGTAGTAGTAGAAGTAGTAGCAATAGTAGTATTAGTAGTAGTAGCAATAGTTGTAGTAATAGTAGTAGTTATAGTAGTAGTAATGGTGGTAGTAGTAGTAATAGTAGAAGTAGTAGTAGTAGAAGTAGTAAGATTAGAAGTAGTAATAGTTGTAGTAGAAGTAGTAGTAAGAGTAGTAGTAAGAGTAGAAGTAGTAGTTATAGTAGTAGTAGTAGTAGAAGTAATAGTAGAAGTAGTTATTGTAGTAGTAATAATAGTAGTCAAAGTAGTAGTAATAGTAGAAGTAGTAGCAGAAGTAGTAGTAGTAATAGTAGTAGTAAGAGTAGAAGTGGTAGTAATAGTAGAAGTAGTAGTAGTAGTAGTTATTGTAGTAGTAATAATAAGAGTAGTAATAGTAGAAGTAGTAGCATAAGTAGTAGTAGTAGTAGTAGTAGTAATAGTAGTAGTAGTAAGAGTAGAGGTAGTAGTAGTGGTAATAGTAGTAGTAGAAGTAATAGTAGAAGTAGAAGTAATAGTAGTAGAAGTAGTAGTAGTAATAGTAGAAGTAGTAGTAGTGGTAATAGTAGTAGTAGAAGTAATAGTAGAAGTAGTAGTAGTAGTAGAAGTAATAGTAGTAGAAGTAGTAGTAGTAGTAGAAGTAATAGTAGTAGAAGTAGTAGTAGTAGTAGAAGTAGTAGTAGTTATTGTAGTAATAATAGTATTAGTGGCCCAACACAGGCTCGTAATCCAACAGCACAAGCCTGTGTTGGGCCGCTACACTGATATATAAAAAGGGAGATAGTAGAATACTCCCTATTGGTTCTGATGAAGGAGACAGGACTCAGAAACGCGTCAACAACTAGGAAGGACTGACAGCCGGCTGGCTAAGTCTATGGCATAAGATCTTTTCATGCCGGTGTAAACTCTACTTTTGTGAGTACCATTTCATCTGTTTTAATCTTGTTTTATTAAAATGTTTTGTGTTTCGTATTGCAGTGTTAAGGTTTCCCTAAACCAAGCGAGAGCGGCCTCGTGAGCCTATTACACTGATCACTGAAGATTATCTCCCCTCTATTCCTCTTGGACACATGGCATGCTGCTGGCGCTTCGGTTATAAAAGGTTTAGAGCGTTCTAATACTTTTATTAATTAAAAAAAAGGCTCCTGATGTAAAGGAAGAACTCTGATGTGAAAGTGAGTCTTCTGATGTGAAAGGGTGAAGGCCGTGACACACTGCACGCGAAGCCGTGCAGAGCGAAGCAAAGCTATGCGGCATGGAGCTTTGAGTGCAGTGTGTGAGCTGAGTGCAGTCAGATGATTGACAGCACCTTCAGCCAATGGAGGGTGAATCTTGCTATAAATGGGGCACTTTAATGTGAAGGGGGCCCATTTTTGTGCATGTGTGTATACATTATATGACATTTTAGACTGGGTGCTGTAACTAAAAAAAAAAGGTTGAGGAATGCTGACTGAAATTTCTAGATGGACTGACCAACTCGAAGCATACATCTCCCTCACTGTATACAAGGAGCCCCAAGTCATGGGACACGTATCTGTCCTCCATCATTTATCAATTGAACAACTCACTCAGCACCATGAACATGCCAAACAGCATTAACCATTTATGTCCACTGACGGTACCGCACACAACCCACAGGAATGTCTTTTTATCAAATTCATGAAAAAAGGGAACTGGAGACTTTGTTACACCAAACAAAAGCCAACATATACCTTCATGACACATCCAAAAAGATTCACCCAGTGCTAAAGTGATCCCAACAGACCCCCGACACTTTATTGGTGTACAGGTGCATGGTGGGGGGAATGTCTGTTGCTGTTAGACCAGGGGTGGGAAACTCCAGTCCTCCAGCTGTTGTGGAACTACAAGTCCCACGAGGCATTGCAAGACTGACAGTTACAGGCAAGAGGTAGAGGCATGTTGGGATTTGTAGTTAAAGCTCAGCTGGAGTTGCCCACCCCTGTGTTAGAGGGTCTTGCTTTGCAATAGTGAGTCCATTAACCATTGCACCACCATTATCATCCGCCTAAATCCTCAGCATTTATAGAAGACTGGAGAGCCATGAGTCGCAGGGTCACTACTGAATCCTGATATCTGCAAGATGGAATTTCCCAGTTGAAGAAGATTCAGATTTTTCTTTTCTCTCCACTAAAAACTACCAGGACCCAACTTCCTGTTCACTAATGCACCCTCCAATACTTGAAGGCGTCTATTTATAAAGCGTTTGTACAGCGACCAGCTCTGCAAATGAGATGCACAGCCACTACATGGCCACTAGATGGAGCCGAGGAGGCTAGGAATTTCCTATGCTCCTCGGCTCCATCATTTCCAGTTTTGTATATATGGACCTCTCTCAGGCTCTTCATTTTGTCTTGTCCCTTTTGTAGAGATTCACCCTCAATACTTTTCCTGGTGACCATTGTCCCAGGGACAGGACACGAGGGAGAATCCAGCATTTTGGGTTGTCACCAGAACAGGGCAGGGGGAATCTTGTTATAGTTACACATGTTCCGGTGATTACTAATATGAGATTTCCTTTACTTTGGAAAGATTTCTTATCCCCCTGTGATGTGTCTGCAGGGCAGGATGCAGAGGGACTCTCCCTTATGGTACACCGACAGAGATGTTAACCCTTCCCTAACTCTAGAACTCCAGTCAAACCTTTCCCTGCCATTACAATGAATGGGGAAGGGTTACAATCTTTGTTGGGTTTTTATTGGTCTGTGACCCCATTGAGGAGATTTTTCTTCAATTTCTGTGCTAGAGACAAAACTAGAAGTGAGCAGAAATTTCTCTAAATTCACGGGAACCCCCACATTTGACAGCTGTCACCCAAATAAATGTCCCTATTGGAAGATATAAATGTTTGATTTAATCCCCCCCCCCAAACCATAGACCTCTTCAAGGGGGGCACATACAGCATTACAAACCTTACAGTTCTTACCCTTAATTGTAAACCTGAAGTTCTAACCCTTCCCATTCATCCAAAAACATTTTTACTGAAGTCCTACGTTAACCAAAATGCTTAACTCCTAACCCCCCCCCCCTTCATGACCCCAACACTTAAAGGTGAACTCCAATCTTACCTTCAGCATTGCATACATGTACCTCTCCTGTATTGAAAATACTTAGTCTGATTTCACTGCACACTGCAAGCTTCTCACAACGTGCAATAGAAGCTGCAGCAAGTCAGATGGAGCCCGCCTCATTTCCAACACTTTCCTTCCCATCTTGGCTGTCCCTGGCCCGCCCCTTTCATCAACTGGATTTGTCTTTTTTCAATCTTGGAGGCTCATGTGGGCATTACCTTGTGCAGTCGGCTGTTCTTAAGAAGTATTGGAAGATGGTATTTTTTAAATGTCATTAGCATGTCGATGAAGGGGGATGAACCAGGAAAGGCCAAATATAGGCAAATTACACTTCAACTTTAAAGCAGAACTCCTTCCCCAAATTGTATTAACCCTTGCAGTGGGGCTATCCCCGCACTACAAGGGTTAAGTGCTCATTTTTATCTAGGTTAAAAAAAGTTATACTCACCCAAACCTCGTAGCCACCTGGCCCTTAGACTGGTCCCTGGAGCTTCGCTCCCCCTCCTCTGCAGCGGTCTTAGGCCCCTGAGTCATCACATTCTATGCCTAGTGTATAGGACGTGAGGACGCCAAGGGATATACCATTGCTGCAAAGGAGGGGGGCAGGCTGGAGTGAGCGCTGCAGGCTTCGAGGATCGGGGTGAGTATAACTTTTTTTTAAACCTAGACACAAATGAGCACTTAACCCTTGCAGCGCAGGGGTGGCCCCACTGCAAGGGTTAGTAAAATGTATGCCCGGAGTTTTGCTTTAACCTAACTTCTAAAGTAAGCCCTTACCACTCAACCTTCCCCCCCAACATTTAATTCCGAAATCTTACACAAACTTAACCCCTAAAGTAAACCCCAACACCAATAAAACTTAATTGTGCATACTCAACCCACGTGGGAGCCTCTGTGCGCCATTGGCTTACAGGTCCCAAATAGGTACCATACATGGTCGAGATCCTAGCACCAGAACAAACTGATCTGCCAGTTTTTGGTTTAAACCGCAGCTCGCTGCGCCTTGGTCTATGACATCACAATTCCCCCATCGCTTTTTCATCCCGACATCATCCTTCGCCGTACGCGCTGTGACGTTATCACGAAAGGTTCGCCTACACATGCAACACTTCAAGACTGATGGAGGATACAATCCATCCTCGCCAATCGACTTTTCTTCAAAGAGCGATAACCATCACCTGCCTTTCGATTTGTTTTTTTTGCACGGCGTCAGTTCATCGAAACGTCAATGGGCGCCCTATAAGATCCTGCGCCAATTCCCATTCGCTCTCCTGCAAATATTCTCCGGCCGCAGGAATAAAAGATGACGGTTTGTCACGGCGAATTGCTGAATTTTTAATCCCACCGTGCTCGCCGCCAAAGTGAATTCTAGCCTGGCGCCCGTCCACGGACACACGGCACAAGCGCCTCCAGCACAGCGGAGCCTGTAGGGTACTTGCATTACACACATATATAATCTGTAGACTCACCTTTCAGGCTGATGGGAAGGCCGGTGCAGGCTGGGAGCTTCTTGTGCTTGCCGCTCACCATTGGCTGGAGGGGGAAAATGAGCAGCCACATCCAGCGGGGAGAGAGGGAGAAGGGAAAACAGGCGATTTCTTCCCGGTGGAAGGCGAGGAAACTCTTTCACCTTGAAAATCCCCAGGAGCAGTGCGGCAGTTTCCAGAGACGAGATGACTGTGATGCTTTCTTGTGAGTCACTTATCCACGGGGATTGCCTCTGGATCAGTAGACGGTGACAGGCTACAGCAGAAGGTGTGGCGCTGTACTGCGGCTCCTGGAATCCTGTTAAGGCACAAAAGCAAAGGCAGTCCCCCTCTATTTTATGTAGCAAGGTCTGGAATCCTGGTTACTTTTGTTCTGTGTTATAAGCCTGTGTGGCTGTATGACTCTCCCTCTCCCTGGACTGAGCTGAGTGTGTCTGTTCCTCCTTCGCACCCTCCCCTTCTACAATGTGCGCACTGCTGGAACTTAAGCCTCCGGGGCTCGTTCAAGACACTTCTCTTTCCCAGGTGAACAGGGAGTGGGGGATCAGTGAACACCTGTCTAAGCATCAGGTTTCCACAGCTGAACCGCGATGCTGGGAAGGAGGAAAACGCACGCCGCTCTCTTTAATAAGGAAACCAGCAGCGTGCAAAGGTTTGCAGTTGTCTAGTCGGTCACTGAATTGCAGTCCGCTTATTTAATTAAAGATGTAATCCGGGCACAAAAAATGTGCCCGGATAAATATATTCCTCTAAAGATACTTAATGTGCATGGAATGCTTTGGCTGACCCAGCTATTACCTTCATCATCTTCACTGTGCTGTACGTAGCCTGTGCAGAAAGCAGAGCTGTGGGAGGGGCCCAGGAGGATCCACCCACTGCAGGCTGCCTATTGAAAACTACAGGAGGGGGCGGAGACGAGACCAGTTACCCTGCACAAGGAGAGAGAAAAGCAGTGACGGGTCTTTATTATAGGAGGGGATGGAGACGAGACCAATCACCCTGCACAAGGAGAGAAAGCAGCAGTGGACGGTCTTTATTGCAGGAGGGGGGGGACAAGACCAGTCACCTTGCACAAGGAGAGAGCGCAGCAGTGACTTGCCTTTATTACTGGAGGGGGCAGAGACAAGACCAGTCATCCTGCAAAAGGAGAGGGAGCAGAAGTGACTGGGATGCAGGGGTGGTGTAGGAAAGGGGGTGCAGGGGGCAAAGAGGCAAGCACCGTAGGAAGAGACATGCAGGGGGTGCAGAGGTGAGAAGAATAGGAACAGGGATGCAGAGAGTGCAAAGCTGAGCAGAATAGGAAGGGGGGTTCAGAGGTGAGAAGTGTAGGAAGAAGAATGAAGGGGGCGCAAAGATGAGCCAAGTAGGATGAGGAATGCAGGGAGTGCAGAGGTGAGCATTGTAGGAAGAAGAATGCAGGGGGTGCAAAGGTGAGCCAAGTAGGATGAGGAATGCAGGGAGTGCAGAGTTGAGCATTGTAGGAAGAAGAATGCAGGGGGTGGAAAGGTGAGCAGAGTTGGAACAGGGATGCAGGGGGTGCAGAGATGAGCAGTGTGGGAAGAGAACTGCAGGGGCTGCAAAGATTAGCAAAGTAGGAATAGGGATGCAGGAGGTGCAGAGATGAGCAGTGTAGGAAGAGGAGTGCAGGGAGAGCAGTGTAGTGTGGGGGGTGCAGAAATGAGAAAAGTAGGAACAGGGATGCAGGGGGTGCAGAGCTGAGCAGTATTGTAAGAGTGCAATGCCGATGATTAGTCAGGGGGGCCTATCTGGTAGGGTGTACAGCGCCCCACGATTTCTAATGGCGTCCCTGCTTGCAGTACAAGCTTTTTGCCAAAGGTGTCACTGCAGAAAAATCTCCAGCATCTGCCTTCTGATTGGCTGGAAAAGTGCAATGGGGGAAGGAATTTTTGCCTAAAAAAATGAACTTGATATTATATACTCATTAATACTAAGCACTTAAACAGCTTTTCCTTACGATTAGCTAAAACATAATGTAAGGGTGTGTCTTACACATAATTTGCTAAGCATCTCTTAATAGACCCGACACACAAGAGGCCATTGTAGTTTGAGTGCCTTTGATTATTGAATCAACTTAAAAAGCATTAACAAAGGGAGAGAGACGCTGATTTACATATAAGACAGCAGCTGCACAAACAATATATCATATGATATACAGCATAGCACAAAACAACAGGATTATAGAACTCTGCTCAGCACTGTCATGTTCTTCCATGGACAATATATTGTCTATAATCCCAAATAGAAAAATCAATCCTTTCTGTGAAAATATTTAATCGCGTCTCCATCTGTTACTATCAGAGGTCCATTAAAGGAGAACTATGAGGTGAGTGATTTCCACTCACCTCATAGTTCTAGCCGACCTGTGACAATGAGACTGTCACAGGTCGGCTCAGTAGATCGGGAGGTGAGCGAACACATACCGGGTTCGCTCACCTCTCGATCCTGTCACGGCTCTCTGCTCAGGGCTGGATTCCCCTCTCCCCGCTCCGATCTGCCAGCGCTGACTGGCGGAACGGACGGGGGAGGGGGCGGGTACAGCTGGCTCTGCCTCTAGATAGGCAGAGCCAGCTGTCACTCACGCAGCTGGGCGGATCCCGTCATCTACGTCGGGATCCGCTCCGGCTGCGGCGTCTCAGTATACCGCGAGCTGTAGCTCGCGGTATACTGAGCTTAGGGTAACGGGAGGACGCTAGTTTGTGTCCTCCCGTTACCCTTAGGAGAACTATGGGGAAAAACACTGACCCCCATAGTTCTCCTTTAAGTCTAGAACAAAAAGCTTTGCTAACTCTGCTCCTGCATAACCTGTGCTGCACTACTAGAGGCACGGGTCAACATTTTATGAATGTAACAGGTACTGGATTTGCATATACGCTCCCCTAATATATGGAGAGTAGGTAAAATCATTACAGTAGATCACATGTGTCAAACCAAAGGCCCGGGGCCGAATCCGGCCCACCAGGCCATTTCCTAGACTTCTACTTTCAGATCTAGGTATTAAGTTATTACTAAAACCAGTGATAATCGAATGCAGAGGCAATTATGATAAAGATTAGATACATTTATATAGTCTTACAGATACCTTTGAGGGCAACCATAATGTTGATGCTGCCCACGATTAAATTAAGTTTGACACCCTGCGGTAGATGTAACAAGACCGTAGTCTTTTTTATTTGATATAATTAATTAATTCTGGTATTAGCGCAATTACATTGTTTATGTGTATTTATTTATTTATTCCAGTTATTTATATAGCGCCGACAATTTACACAGCACTTTACATAGTTGCACATTTACATCAGTGTGCTCTAGGGAGCTTACCATCTAAGGTCCCTATCTCACATGCATACATAGAGGGCCAACTTAGACAGGAGCCACTTAACCTACCAGCATGTCTTTGTATTATTTCTTCTTATTTTTTTGTTATTATTTTTCTTTTTATTTATTTATTTTTTCTATATTTTTTTTTGTACCTTTGTTTCTTGTATCTTTGCAAAGAAATTTCTCGTTTGCAGTGACAACCTTGCAAATGATATGGGTTTTATACTTTTTCATATACTTTTACTATTAGCTTTATTGAATGTTATTTTTGTAGTCCTGAGGAAGGGATTGTTGAGCGCCCGAAATGTGGTGGCTGTCTCTAGTCATCTTCCTGGTAATTGCGGAATCAATACAGTATTGTTCTTATTTCATATAGCGTGGTTTAGGTGCTCCAGAACTAGACTTCACAATTGCTCATGCTCTTCTTTTTTTCCAGCGCAATGTAGTAACAGAACAAAAACTGAATTAATCGCAATGGAATGGAAGTAAAAAAAAAATACATAAATGTTTGTCCACTCAGGACATGTTAATTAAAATAAAGATGGCAAAAAAAAGAAAAAAATCAATAAAAAAAAACCCGCAATGAAACGGAACAGAAGTGAATGGAGGTTGAATCGCAAGTCGCTCCATTGACTTGCAATTTCCTTTCAATTTTGGTGTGAATGGGCCCTTAATGGCCTCTTGTTGTCTCGACTGGAAGCCTGTGTTAATGAGTGACAAAACATTTTCATTTTTCACACACTACCATTGGGAGACAAGAACAGAGCGTTGTCACACTATAACAGGAAGTGGCATGATCTGCCGGTATTATTTTAAAGAAAGCTGCAGATGATTTATTGTGACTGGCACAAAGGATTTATTAAATTGCATTGATATGTTAAAGCTTATATGATATTTTTCTGATTTGGTTTACGGCTTCTTTAACTGATAGCAGTTAGTCACTTTAACAAAATTCTGCTGTGTATGCAGACTGGACTTCCTTACACAGGATACAAATACTAAAGACAGACCCGGAGAGACTAAGCGGAGGGGCTACATGACTGGGGGGAGGAATAGTCCCGGGAGAAAGGGTTACAAAATAAAATGGGAATAGCTGCTCTTACCTGATTGGATGTGGGAGTCAGGTGTCCGGGAGGAGCCGCATGGGAAGGGACTGCGAGGGCTGAGGGACGTCCTCTTTCTGGAAATCGACGAAGGAAGCAGGTTGTCCCACCTACCTCCCTGAATTTGGGGGTTGGGGGGGTTTCTTTTGTCACGGCAGCTTGGCGGGTTAGGGGGTCTTTGGGGGGTCTACAAAATCGGAGTTCATTACAAAAATGGGGGGCCCTCAGCTGGTATGGGTGCTTCCCCCTGTTGGTGTCCGGATTTGTAAAGGGCGGGGGCCTGGCCCCTTGGGAACCCAGAAGGAGTAAGTGTCCTCGAGCTGGTTGTGGTGCGGCTGGGGACATGGGTGGAGTGTTATGAGAGGCCTTGTTTGGGCTGGCGGGCACCCAAAGACCCCTTCTCAGGTCAACCCTTGTTTAAAGTATTATTTTTGTATATTTGGTTTATTACTTTGGTTATTGTTAAAGTGGTTTGTTTAATAAAAGGGCTGCTGTGGCCGTTAAAATCCATGTCGCGCAGTCCGTGTGTTTATTGGGGTTCTTAACGGAGGGACAGAAAATTGACGATTCCATCAGTCATGAACAAAAGAAGCGACTGGTAACGCACAAGTTAATGCCGCTCTGTGAATGTAAGCAAGCTGCAGGGGATTATCCTGGCCATGCACTATATGCCCTCTGCAGACACAGCACCTTGACCTCCTGTACATCACACACTCAGCAGAGATGGAGAGAATACATTATCTTCCCAATCCTTTCTCCCTAAAAGAAAAGTTTTGGTGGAACTTACATTTCAGATTACCGAAGTGAAGGTTAGTTTAGTGTTACAAGTAGGGTTAGTGTAAGTATTAGTGTTAGGGAAACATGGAGGATTGATATTAGAGTTACAGGGAGAGTTAGGGTTTCAAGGAGGGTTAGTAATAGGGTTACAGGGAGAGTTAGTGTTGGGGTCAAAAGGAGGGTTAGTATTAGGGTTACAAGGAGAGTTAGAGTTACATGGAGCATTACTATTAGGGTTACAAGCAGAGTTAGATTTAGAGCTACAAGCAGGGTTAGTATTAGGGTTACAAGGAGAGTTAGATTTAGGGCTATAAGCAGGGTTAGTATTAGGGTTACAAGGAGGCTTAGTATTAGTTTCAAAAGAAGAGTTAGAATAGGGTAATAGGTAGGGTTAGTGTTAGGGTTACAGGACAGGTTAGTTAGGGTTACAGGGAGAGTTATGGTTACAAGGAGGGTTTATATTAGGGTCACAGGGAGAGTTAGTGTTGGGGTCAAAAGCAGGCTTGGCATTAGAGTTAAAAGGAGGGTAAGTATTAGGGTTACAAGCAGGGTTCATATTAGGGCTACAGGGAGAGTTAAGGTTACAAGGAGGGTCCATATTAGGGTCACAGGGAGAGTTAGTGTTGAGTCAAAAGGAGGGTTGCTATTAGGGTTACAAGGAGGGTTCATATTAGGGATACAAGGAGAGTTAGTATTAGGGTTGCCAGAGGGTTAGCATTAGTTTTAAAAGAAGAGTTAGAATAGGGTTATACGTAGGGATATTGTAGGTGTCATAAGGAGGGTTCGTATTAAGGTTACAGGGAGAGTTAGTGTCGGGGTCAAAAGCAGGGTTGGCATTAGGATTATAAGGAGGGTTAGTGTTGGGGTTAGAAGGAGAGTTGGTATTGGAGTTGCAAGGAGTGTTAGTATTAGGGTTACAAAGAGGGTTAGTGTTGGGGTCAGAAGGAGAGTTGGTATTAGGGTTACAACAAGGGTAAGTGTTGGGGTTAGAAGGAGAGTTGGTATTAGGGTTACAAAGAGGGTTAGTGTGGGGTCAGAAGGAGAGTTGGTATTAGGGTTACAACAAGGGTAAGTGTTGGGGTTAGAAGGAGAGTTGGTATTAGGGTTACAAAGAGGGTTAGTGTGGGGTCAGAAGGAGAGTTGGTATTAGGGTTACAACAAGGGTAAGTGTTGGGGTTAGAAGGAGAGTTGGTATTAGGGTTACAAAGAGGGTTAGTGTGGGGTCAGAAGGAGAGTTGGTATTAGGGTTACAAGGAGGGTTATCATTAGTTTGCGAAGGGAAGGTATTGTCCCCAGAGAGGACACAAAACTAGGACTGTCCAGATTTTAGCCAACAGAAGGGTCCTTTTTTTTATATTTGGAAAGGTCGTGACTCAAGAGTGATGGGAATACTCCTGGCAATGGTCACACCCATGTTCACCAACTGGAGATATTTATTATCCAGCTCCTGGGACATGTAATCACAGAGCACCAGATTGTGTCCTCCATGTCTTTTCCACAACCCGTAAGGCTTATTTAGAAGAGAAAAAACCTGCAATAATTTTCACTGGTGTGTACGGAGTATTTTTAGCCCGGCTGATGAAAGGCCTTCCTATAGTAAACATGTAGTTTAAGACGAGACAGGAGTGAGTCACAATCAAGCCTAATACTGACCTTACTGCGGCACTTTGCAGCTGTAGAAAGTCATTTCCTGAGCAGCAGACTGAACACTTAGGCTCTTATATAAACAAGTCGGGAGCACGTGTACCCGGCCGATGAAAGGGAAAAGGACATTTTATTCCTTTGACACTTTTTTGTCATGTGGCCAGTTCTATCAGCCATTAATATATCATAATCTCATTTAAAAGACAACATTTTACTCCGGAAAACAGTTAAATATGCAGCCAACATACATACTTGTGACATGTTTTAGCTGGAAGAGGATTTTTAGTTATGTTCAGCCAGTTTTGTGATCCAGGTACATCTTTCAGAACACATAGCCAGGTCCTGGACCCCCAGTGCAATCAAGCAATGAATTTTAATCAGGGAGACACACCCCCTACTGGCTGGACACTAAAGGAACAGCTATGCTCTCCTTTCCTGTACGCATGTTTATAGTGTAAGAGTTATATTGCTCTGCAGAAGTCTCCTGTAAAAGAACAATTTGTATACTTACTTTCCCAGCAGGCAGCGAGTAAATGCTTCACTCTCTTAAAGGGTCCTGGGCGCTGCTGCTGTTTGACAATTCCAGATAGTGGATAGCATGTCCCCTGCTGGGGCTTCTCCTGATGGACCCTCCATCACTACACAACAGTAGGACATGGCATTTGCCCTCACATCATCAGAGTCGACATGCTTGATGTGATGTTGTCAACACACCCAAAGACATCATCATTCCCTAACTGTTCTTGCATCGGGATTCCTCTCGGTGCTCCAGCTTCCTCTCACACTCCAAAGACATGCTAGCAGGTTAAAGTGACACTAAACTCAGGAGTTAAATCCTAAAAATTAAGGATACACCAATACCGATACTAGTATCGGTATCGGTGCCGATTCCAAGTATTTGGGTGAGTACTCGTACTCGCCAAAAATGCTCCGATACTTTCCTCCGATACCGGAACATCCGGTCAGAGGGAGGACTCCCTCTGACCGGCAGTGCAGAGGGAGCATGGAGCTGGAAGCCGGGAGGTGGGTTATGACTGGCTAGGAAGCAGGCTTAACTTGTTGCTAGGCAACCTGGCTTCCTAACCAATCAGGAAGCCAGGCAGCACGTTATGACCCACCTCCTGGCTTTCTGATTGGTCAGGAAACCAGGCTGCCTAGCAACAAGTAAAGCTGGCTTCCTAGCCAATCAGGAAGCTGGGAGGTGGGTCATGACGTGCCGTCTGGCTTCCTGATTAGCTAAGAAGCCGGCTTCACTTGTTGCTAGGCTGCCTGGTTTTCTGACAATCAGGAAGCCGGACAGCACCTCATGACCTGTCGCCCAGTTTCCTGATTGGTCAGAAAGCCAGGCAGCCTCGGCAAGTAAAGCCGGTGTTCTTTTGATAGGTCATGATCCGCTGCCCTTTCTGATAGTTATCTCTCCCTAAACAGCTGTATGCCCATAGGGGCTCTGATTACCGTAGGGTGGGGTGCTGCCTCTGATTCACAGCGATAGTCATTTCCGTGACTGCAGGGGAGTCACTGTGAGCGATTCTCTTAGGTACCATATAAAGTAGATTCATCATTCTGTACGTTGACAGTAGAACACGCTTCACACACAGCAACCAGGAAAAGTACAAACAAGTACAGCCAAACATTACCTGAAGTATCCCACTAACAACCACCGGTAACATAACCCCAATATAATTTCAGAGAGAGATGTTCTGTCTTTGAAAACACTCGGAGGTATGTTTATGATGCAGTGAATGTCAATCACTGAAAGATTCAGCTGCAGTGAATGTCAAATCCACTGCTTTATAAATATGCCTTTTATTGTTTACGTGGTCCCTATGCTTCGAACAGTCATACACATGTGGAAAAGGAGGCCACTCCTCCTCAGCATCTCAAGGATGCCATGGGTGAGGGTAGTCACAGGCACATTGGCCACCAATGATCTTGTGAGGACATAGAAAAACAATTCTGGGGTCTGGATTAGGAATTAGTTAATTTGCATATGACCAGACCTCCCATATCATTGTTAATCCCTATGAGTCTGTGGAATCTCCTTGGATCCTACATCCAGACTGTATATGGGGCTTTGACTATTGATCAAGGTAATATTGAGCTCCGTCCTCTCTTTTTGTGAACCTCCTTTCACGAAAAGAGAGAGCCTCTCCTGACAACTGACGTTTTGCCATTTGACCATCTTGGATGACAAAGGTGGGGCGAAGTGCCAGAAAAGAATCTGTCACCGGGGTGAAAGGGGGCCGATGGCTGCAGGTATAAACTGAAGGTACCTAGAGGCCCATCTAAAGTACCCTCACAAACCTTGCTATCAGAGCCAAATCTCAGATCTTCTGACAGGGAAAGCACTTCCCAAAGTTTGCCCACCACCACAACTGTCACAACTTCCTACTGGCGAATGGGGCTGTTCAGCATAGTGATGGGCCAATAGGAAAGTGTGGGAGCATTCAATCATAACAGGAGAGTTTAGGAGGCCGCTGCAGTATCTTCTCCCATCTCCCCAACATTCCTCAGTCAGGCAGCCCATGATAGTGACTGGCCAGTATGAATGTATGGGAATGAGAGGTAGTAGGCAAACTCCAGCACTACCAGCATGGACTGCATTGGAGAGAATGAGAGGGAGTAGGCAAACTCTGCCACTACCAGCATGGACTGCATGAGAGAGAATGAGAGGGAGTATGCAAACTCTGGCACTACCAGCATGGACTGCATGAGAGAGAATGAGGGGGAGTAGGCAAACTCCGGGACTACCAGCATGGACTTCATGAGAGGGAATGAGCGAGAATAGGCAAACTCTGGCACTACCAGCATGGACTTCATGGTGGAGCATGGGACTGAAAGCTGCTGCTGCACCTCTCTGCACCAACATTTTAAACCTGTCACCAGTTTTTTTGTTTAAATGAGAGGTTCACTTTGAGTTATACCTGCCCTGGCATCAGTGGTGACGCCATGTACAGCTTGGACCTTGCGTCCAAAGGGCTTAATTGGCTTCCGGGGACCAATTTGAAGGGCAACCCAAGGAGCAGAATTTGAAGGCCAACCCAATTCAGCACTATTTTAGACCAGGTCAGGTTTGCTTTAAGCAGAAAGTCTAATTTTCTGAGCTGTGAATGGCATCTTCCTAACTTCAGCTTGTTTTCCCAACCTCGAGTAACATGAAACCATGGCAGCTTATTTGGAGAGCTAGAATGGATTAAAACTCTGCTCACCTCGAGTGTTCTAAAATAGAACCCAAACACCGTGCTTCCTCTTTCTGTGAATACTCACTTTTATAGCTCGGTGTCTGGCCTAAATTTAGAACAAGAACCTTTAAATAGGAGGCAGGAGCCAGTAAAGAAAACCTGGGTAAATATTATGTCCGTGGAAATTGTAACACACAGAGCATCGTGCATGGAAGGAAAACTGGGGCACGGGACTGGCTGCTGTGAGCAGTATGAACTACTTTTTAGATACTCATAAAGCCCAGGAAGGGTTATTTTGAAGAGGAACTCCAGGAATGTAAAAGGTTAACCCTGGCAGTGTGGCTACCCAGGGGCGCCCCGAGGCCGAGTGTCACCCGGAGCAGAGATCGGGTGACCCCCCCGCCGTGACGTCATCGCACATGCGCGTGACATCACCGCGCGCGATGGCGTAATTGCGCATGCGCGGTCATCTAATTGACGTCTGCCGGTGGCCATCTTAGTGATGGATGCCGGCAGAGAGAGGAGGGGGCGTTCAACCGGCGGGATGAGGTATGCCACAAAAATAGAAGAAATATACTCATCTAAATCTCGATCCCTCTTGACTGCTAGACCGGTCCCAGCATCCTCTTCTCTCCTGGGCTCTGGCAGTCTAATAACCCATGATGTCATCACGTCTAAAACAGTCCATTGACTTGCATTAGACACGAGGATGCCGAGGTGAGCGCTGACCGCCACAGGACCGAGGATCAGGTGACCCTGTCTTTAATCCAGCCCCTAGACCAAAACAAGCAGTTAACCCTTGCTGTGAAGAACCCCATAATTCAAGTAAGGTGGGGGGGGGTTATCTGACTATGTTTCATGTTACACCCTAAATATTGGTGTAACATTAAACATGGTCCGAAAGGTAAACTAAAACTCCAGCCAGTACCTATTTTTTAAGGTGGGGAAGGATTTGGACAGTTTTTAGGGAGGTTTCCCCTCACTTTCTGCCCTGGTGACCACGCAGGAAGTGAAGAAAATCCCCCCAATGGGGACACAGACCGTAATAAGACTCAGAGTTGAACTTTTAACCCTTTCCTATTATATTATAAACTGAAAAAAGAAAAAGTTTGATTGCAGTTGTTTTTTTAAAACAAAATGTTCATTTGACTCAGGTTTCCTTAGATGCAGAAAACCCTCATAAATGGAAGATTTTATTTGGCACAGTTTTAAAGACCTAAAGACTCACATTGTTGTGGTGAGTAACATACAAAGTCATGCAAGAGAAGAGTGAAAAAAAAAGACCAGACAAACACTGCGGCTGGGTGTTGAAATCTTCCCTCTGGAAGTGCGGTGATTATTATGAAAGTGGCTGGCGTGCCAGGACTTCGTGCACTCTAATTGTACATCATGAAATGGATCCAGTGAGTGACTGCAGACCGCTGATTGGCAGTTAGCTGCTCGCCGGACTTGAAAGGGCTTGTCTGTGCCTTCCGAATAACTGTGAACTCCAGAAAGACATATCCAAGGGGCGCTGGGACTTCAAGGCTTCAAAAGAATGGAGAGAACATAATCATTCCACCAGTGGCGTACCTATGGAACAAAGGGCCCTTAGGGCACTGGTGCAAGATTTTTTTTCTCAGGGCCCCCCAACCCCCCCCCCCCTTTGTTGGACCATCGCCCCCCACCATATAACCCCCCCATAGAGGCC
>NW_017306273.1:1332639-1358078 GCF_000935625.1 Nanorana parkeri
ACCACCCCCCCCCCCCATATAACCCCCCCATAGAGGCCTGTCGGACCATCTCACCCCCCCGCTCAGCACAGAAGCCCATCAGACTGCCATTGTATCAACGGACCATCGTCACCCCCAAGCCAGCACCTCACCATCTCTTCTGCCAGGGCTCCAGCCTGTCCAGATCACCACACTGCCAGCAACCCAACTGAGAAACAGAGCAGTCCAGTAGCTGTGCAGGGCCCCCCGAAACACACACCCCGACCCAGTCACCTCCGCCCCACTTGGGGGGGAACACAACTGCTGACTTGGCGAGGTAAAAACTGCAGCTGGTGCTATAAGCCCAGCTGACCGTCACTTCTTCCAATGGGAAGTGGGGGACCGGGACCCAATCTCACTGGGTCCCCCACCCAGCCTCGTGCACTGGTGCAGCCGCACCTGGTCCGCACCTGCATTTCACACTGGGCTCTGGGAAGGATGATATGAGGCAAGGCTCCCCTCCATGGAGTTCCCAGAAAGAGACTCAAAGCATAAAAACGGCAAATGGTGAAATAGTCCAGAACGCCTTGATGCAGGGATGGGAAACTCCGGCTCTCCAGCTGTTTTGGAACCAGAAGTCCCATGAGGCATTGCAAGTCTGACAGTTACAGACATGACTCCCAGAGGCATGGTGGGATTTGTAGTTAAAGCTCAGATAGGGCTGGAGTTGCCCACCCCTGCTTTGATGGTTCATAGCATGACTATATATAAGAGCCAAAGCATTTCAAGTGCCAAACCACCAACCTTCATCAGGGCTTAGAAACATTGTCAGGGCTTAAAGTGTATTTCGAATTTGTCATTTCAACACAGCTGAGGCTGGCCACCCCTGGTCTAAACCCTAATAATGGGCTGCGGCCATATTGTGCCACTGTATGGTTGCCCCGTGTTTTATTGATCCATTGTTTATGGTATTGGGGTGATTATTTGTTGGGTTGTACAATCTCATGGCTTGCTGAGGCGTTCTCTCTTTCTCCCCGTACTTGTGTGCACAAGCCCATAATCTGCTATACTATCAAACCGAAATAAACATAAGATAACTGCAGATCTCGTGTTATGTGCGAGACCGCCCGACCCGTTGACTCAGCGCACAGAACTGCGGGGAATAACACGAAAACCAATAATTGCTGGCATACCTGTGACTCAGCCATGACAGCTGGTAATAAAACACGCTGTACTCACCTGGGCTCTGTCAAGACACCTCCGCACCGCACAGCGCTGTTTTCTTATAAACCACAGACCCGACTATAAATTCCATTGCTATCTTCTACAATAGACTGGGACTTGTAATTCTCCTGGGACCACAGGTAGACTGCTGTCCTTGCCCGTCATAGTAATCACTTTATTAAACCCTAACACCAGCCAGAATTTGAGGGATAGTTTCTGTCTTTCTGTCAGGTTTCCATTTCTGTCTCTGTCCCCGTTGGGGAGATGTTCCCTCACTTCCTGTCCCTGTGACAATTATATAAAAAATGGGGTAGAGGTTGCCACAGGACAGTGCCATCCATTTCTGAGGGTTACACAGCTCTGTCACACAGTATACTACTGCCTGGCAGCAGTGGCATCACTAGGGGGGTGCAGCCCGCACCCGGGTGACACCAAAATGACTGACAGTCATTTTGGTGTCACCCCTTCTGAAAAGTCAGGCATTCAGTCATGGACTGAGAGTCCGACAGTTGCACAAGAGAGGAGGGGACCTGACAGCATACCTTATCCTGCCAGGGGAACGTCCCCTCCTCTCTCTCTTGGTGATGGACGCTGGCAGGTAACATCATTACGGTTTTGTGCGATGAGGTCTCATGTGCGCAATGACATCATGTGCATGCACGATGACGTCACGGCGGGGTGTCACCCGGTACCCACTACGGGTGACACTCCGCCTGGCAGAGAAAGACAATTGACCTGACTTTCTGCTGCACTATCACTTTTACTTACAGGTCTCTGCCCCTTCTTCTTAGTAGACAGTGAAAAGGAGAGGTAACACACTGATGAGCTCATTTCTCAGTCACCTTGCACTCTTCTCCTATAAGCATGCTCCTTTGCACTGCAGCACACCCGACTAGCTCCTTGTGCTGCTTCTCCCTTCCCCTCTCTGATCTCTGCTGTACAATAGAAGCTGATACCAAGTCAAAGCTGACACTGCTTGCATTTAGAAAATATATATGTAATAATATACTTATGATTACACGGCTGCATTCATTTTACATCTACCTGGATTTTAGCTTTACACCTGGCATGAGAGAAAGGTCATAAAATTGCCAGCGTGTCTCTATATTTTTATAGGTATGACCAAAACATATTGAAACAATTGGATTATGGAATGATCAGACTAAAAGGTGTCAGCAGTGGCACCTGGCTAAGCAAATAAGACTTCTGGCATCTGCCGGGATTGCCAGTCTGGCATACTGTGCCGGCCTCCAACCTCATCTTCCCTGACACGGATGGCAATACGCATGTTTCTAGGCATGCACAGGCTTCTGTTGACTCCGCTCAATTATTTTTAAGTGGATGAAAGCAATCCATGTGACGGGGAAATGAGCATCTTCACAGGATCCCAGCTGCAGCGGTGACACAAGTGACATTAGCTGTAGTGACTTCACTGACAGATGAAAGGATTTGTTATTAATCGGATAAGTGTCTGTGTCTATCTGTTGTCTAAGAATTGTAACCCAGGATATAGAGCACAATGACATAACCAATGGAGCGTTCTGTGTGCCAAGACTTACATTGTAATACCTGCAATGGGCTTCTGCATCCGAGAACTGAATAGTTGGGGAGATTTGGAGTTGCACACAATCACACTTTCACTGGTGATAAGTACTCTCCTTTAATGCTTATCATGCCTATGATGCTTGACCAAACGAGTATCCATAACCCTAAAAATTACCTTTGCTGCAACATTTAAACTTTCCTAATAATAAAACACATGATGCCAATCCTTACTACCAGCGCACATTTAAAAATGACTAAAATATCCTCCCCCTGCTGCTGAAGCATTCAGTGCTTGTCTTTGGTAGGGGCTGACACACAGTTCTACTCACCTTGAAGTTTAGGTATAGTAGGGTTGAGTTTTGGGTTTGGGTCAACCATGAGTTCGACCTGAAGCCGTTCTCAGTTCGCCGAACGGGCGAATGATTTGGCTAGTTCACCCGTCTGATGAACCTCCCTTCGTCCTGGCAACCATATCCCCCCACAGAGTCACTGGTTGACTGGTGACTGAGCCGCACAGCTTTATTGGTTACTACATGTTACAACATATGGCACTGGAGCCGCCAGCGTCTTAGCAACTAATGACGCAGGATGGCCCAGCCGCATTTGTCCTAGCTTCCAAGGACTCACAGGGTCACATAGCGTCATTGGTTGACAGGAAACAGACATCCCAACAGCATTATTGGTTTATTTTTGTGCACCCGCCACATCAATGGTTGCTAGGACACAGGCAGCCCTAAAGTGTTATTGCTTGTTACAGTGTGCCTACCTACATTAATGGTTGCTAGGACACAAGTAGCTCTACAGTGTTATTGATTGTTACAGTGCACCCACCTACATCAATTGTTGCTAGGACACAGGCAGCCCTACAGTGTTATTGGTTCTTGTGGTGCGCTCAACTTCATCAATGATTGCTAGGACACAGGCAGCCCCTCTGTGTCATTGATTGTTACGGTGTGCCCACCTACATCAATGGTTGCTAGGTCACAGGCAGCCCTACAGTGTTATTGGTTCTTATGGTGCACCCACCTACATCAATGGTTGCTAGGTCACAGGCAGCCCTACAGTGTTATTGGTTCTTATGGTGCACCCACCTACATCAATGGTTGCTAGGTCACAGGCAGCCCTACAGTGTTATTGGTTCTTATGGTGCACCCACCGACATCAATGATTGCTAGTACACAGGCAGCTCCTCAGTGTCATTGATTGTTACGGTGTGCCAACCTACGTCAATGGTTGCTAGGACACAGGCTGCCCTACAGTGCTATTAATTGTTATGGCGCACCCCCAGTGACTATAGTCAGTGGGGACACAGGCAGGAATTAAAACTCGACAGAAGTTCTAAACCTTTCCTTCCAAAACAAACAAAAACATTTTTGTCTACACATACTCTTTAAGAGACCCATTAGATCAGGAGAAGGCAACCATCAAATGTGGTGAAACAACATTCCCCATCATGCCTCTGTCTCTGGAAATCATGATTGTGGCTGTTAGAGTCTTGCAATGCCTCATGGGATGTGTAGTTCCACAGCAGCTAGAGTGCTGAGGTTGCCTACCCTTGCATTAAATGGTTATTGCCAAATCCCACTGATTACAGTTGGCGCAGGAAATTTTTGTAGGCATTTTGAGGACATTACAGACTTAAATTAAGTATTTTTTATATATATTTAGCTGAATTTAGCCGGACAATCCCTGCGGTTTCAGAATATTTCATAATAAAAAGCATTTGGTGGTTGGATTGTGCACGCACATCCAACCCACATCCTATAGATTGTAAGCTCTCATGAGCAGGGCCCTCCTACCTCTTGTACTAAAATTGTTAATTGCACTGTCTCCCTCGGTTTTGTAAAGCGTTGTGCAAACTGTTGGCGCTATATAAATCCTGTATAATAATAATAATAATAATACAGGCAGTGTAATTTTAGGCTTTAAAAAATTCTCCATTTCCCTTTACATGTTCACATTTTAGGAGGAACTGCGTGAGAAAAAGTCACTCATTTTCTATAAGGTCACCAAAGGGATCACCAGTGAATGAAGACACGTGGGCACTTCAAATGCATTTTACTGTCACAAGGGCTTAGCGGCATTAGATAATTAGCTAATACTGCGAGATTTAGGATATTCCCCATGGCCACCACTGCCACCTGCTGCATGATCCCATTACTGCACCTCATTAACACCTTCACCTTCAAGAGATGAAAGGAGCAGCACCTTCTCTACACTGTGCTGAATTTCCCATCTTCTCATCACTGTCTGTCCCAGGACACAAAAGGTCTGTGGGTGGCAGGTTGTATGGAGCAAATATGTGGAAGCCTTGATTTGTAAAGGGGCTGTAATAGCCATGATCTCTAACAGTCTCATGTAGATCATGCATACCTGCATAGTGAATTTATAATTAATAACGCTGGATCTTGCTGGCAGTAAGATCCTGCATTTTAAGTTGTCCAAATGCTGTACCCATGTAACACTTGTGTACCGTTTACATGCGTACAAGCTTACAGTGCTTGCCACCTCTGGTTGCTAGGATGCAGGCAATAGCCACCCGCATCCTAGAAACAGGAGTATGCTAGGCAGCAATAGCTGTCTGCATCCTAGAAATAGGCGGCTATAGCGCATGTAATGTTTGTGCAACTTTTACATGTGTATAAACGTACTTAGTTTACAGCCTATTGATGGTTGCCACCCGCATCCTACAAACAGGGGGATGCTAGGCAGCAATAGCAGCCTGTGTCCTAGCAAAAGGGAGAATGCTGGGTGGCAATGGTCGCCTGTGTCCTCACAACAGAACGATGCTAGATGGCAATAGCTGCCAGTGTCCTAGCGACAGGAGGTTCCTAGACGCCTATAGTGCAAGTAATGTTTGTGTAACGTTTACTTGTGTATAAGCGTACATAGTTTGCAGCATATTGTTTGCTAGGACTCAGGCAAAAGCAGCCTGTTTCCTAGCAACAGGAGGATGCTAGGTGGCAATAGTCGCTTGTGTCTTAGCAACAGATGAAGGCTAGGAGGCAAAAGCCGCCTGCATCCTAGCAACAGAAAGACACCAGGCGTCAATAGTTGCCTACCTACTAACAACAGCAGGATATTAGCTGGCAATGGCTGCCTGCGTCCCAGCAACAGGACACTAGGCTTCAATATATGCCTGCATCCTAGCAACAGAAGGATGCTAGGCAGCAATAGCCATCTGCGTCCTCGCAATGAAGGACGCTAGGCAGCTCCTGCTGCTAGTATACTTTGTTGCTAGGATACAGGCAGCTCTTGTACTGCATTATAGTACATTTGCTCTGTACATGTGTAAACATTAGCACAAACATTTACATGCGTACAGCATAAAATATAGTCATTTGATAGGACTGTGGACGCAGATTTTGATTTTGTTATTTTAGGAATCTGAATGTGGTGTAGGTTTACTGATCTTTACCTAGTTGTGTGTATGGGGTCACAGCAAACCATACCCTGTGTTCAGAGGAAAATGCTTTTTTGTGCAGCTGTGCGCATGAGCCCCAATGTGTCTCTGGTCTACTGTATGTCTGTCTTCTGATGCTTGTTCCAACTGTCCAACCACTCTTATAACATGTTCTCAGTCTCTGTCCATCTTCTTATGCATTTTCAGTCTCTGGCTATCTCATGTTGCATTTTCACAGTCTCTGATCATCTCCTGTTGCAAGTCTGCAGTCCCTGACAGCTTACTGTAGCATTACATTCACTGAATATCATGTGTGGCCCTTTTGTGATGTCAGGGGCCACATTTTAGGACCCTATATCAAGAAAGTTGACCCCCCACTGCTGTAAACGTTTGTACAATGTCTCACTTGAACTGCATATTTACAGGTCTATGGGGTGTGTACTGCATAGAAGCCCGCGGTTTTATTTCGGGATTCAGGCCTGCAGAGGGTCTGGGTTTCTGGTCTGTTGCCCCTCACTATAATCCCAGAAGGTTCTATCAGGTCAGCGCTGTGCGTAGACATTCTGCTTTCTAAAAAGAAAACCTCCTTCCCCGCTAATCTCCCGCATTGTCTGTGTCAGCCGCTGTCTCAGGTCAGCAAGTTGAAAGCAAAACGTCTATTCAGATTTTTTTTTTTTCCAGCAAAGCCTCATTATTGGCACGTATGGAGCTGTGCAGACTATAGAGGAGGACGGATCGTATTAGAATTGTGAACAGACATACAGAGCCGTTACATAAGGCAATGTGCGGTACGGTGGGCCAAGGGACCCATCAGATATTGGTCACCGGCGCCAAGTGCAGATCCAAAGTGTTTTTTTACCACCGTCTGAGGCCTGACAGCCAAAATTGGCTTTACTGACAGCCAGAGACCATGTGATCTGTGCCTAGGTTTTGGGTCAGAGATCAGAGATCCCGTGCCTATCTTATAATTATATCTGTACACAATGGTAGCTGTGCTTGCCTATTACATAAGCAGACTCTGCTTCCTGCATAGTAGTGCTGCGAGGGCTGGATTTCCCACAATGCCAACCAAGGCCTAGCCTTAGGGCAGCAGAGAGTAGAGGGGCAGCAGGGGTGTGGAATTCCTATCTCCTGATGCCCGGGACATGCAGTTTTGGGCGCCGGGCAGGTAGTTTTTTTCTGCATTTAGCCCTGCTTTGGTCAACCAGAGCTAAATGTACAGCGGGGAAGCCGCCACTTGTTTTGTACAAGTGATCTCAGCGATGTTGCCGAGATCACTTGTATGCAGGTCTGCCATTCTCTATGGGGGGGGGGGGGTTTGGCGGGTAGGGGTGCCCCCCTACCCGCCAAACCCTCCCCCCATTGAGGACCTGGCCTCGGGGTAGCAGAGAGAGTAAATCCGGCCCTGAGTGCTGCAATCTGGTTAACATTCTGTTTTTGATACATGTCATCTAGACTGAAATGAATAGACCCTCTGCAGTCTTTAATAATGCTAAACATCTACAATGCTCCTCCTAGTGAACAAGCTCAGATTTTTATGTATTATTCATGGCAAGAAAGGCACATTGGGGGGAAATCATTAAAACTGGAGCAGACAGAATCTGGAGATCGGTTGCCCGTGGCAACCAATCAGCTTGCCTCTTTCATTTTCAAGCTTAACTGAACAGACTGAAGGGAGAAGCTGATAGGGTGCCATGGACAACTGCTCCAGATTCTGTCTGCTCCAGTTTTGATCAATTCCCCTCACTCTATTTGTCCTGGTGACCATTGTCACCTAGAGAGAGGGTGACGAGAAATCAGTTATCACCGAAAACAGGAAGAGAGTGGAAATCTTCCAATGGTGACACCTGTTCCAGTAACAGCTGGATTTCCTCCTCACTTCCTGTTGTCTCTTTAAGAATGGAAGCAAAGATGGGACACAGGAAAAAAAATGACAGGAGGTTTAACCAATCCCAGCTGAGTAAAATGTTGGATGTAGATATTATTTAAATCATGACTTGGAAACCCATGTCTTTGCTAGCAGTTGAGGAACTACAAATCCCAGCATTGCTCACAAAGCATGCTATGGTAGCTGAAGAACTGTCTTGTTGTAAATGGCGGCTTCAAACGCAGATTTCTGGATCAGCGTCCAAACAGCCTGACCGTATGGCCCACCTCCTCAGTAAACAAGGAGCAGACAGCTGGTCTGCACCATAATGTTAATCTTTGCAGACATCTGTGTCTCCCACATGGACAGGACAACATGCACACGCAGCCAGCAATTAGAAGGACTGCGTTCCAGCGTGATACCGCTTTAAACAAGAATGCCGCTAAAATCCGGACACAGACCGCTGTATCGCAAGCATTTATAAAGGAAAGATATTTCCTATACTACTCAGCACCCTCTAGTGGTGGGAATGTGAGAACGGCATTTGCCCAGCTATACACTGGAAGGAAGATTTATAAAGGAAAGGACATTTCCTATACCCCTCAGCACCCTCTAGTGGTGGTAAGGTTGTGCAAATGGCATTCAACCAGCTATACACTGGAAGGAAGATTTATAAAAGAAAGACATTTCCTATACTGCTCAGCACCCTCTAGTGGTGGTAATGTTGTGCAAATGGCATTCAACCAGCTATACACTGGAAGGAAGATTTATAAAAGAAAGACATTTCCTATACTCAGCTCTAGGGATACGGATATTTATATTTCAGTACCCACCGATACCGAGTACCGATACTGGTACTTCCGCTAGCATGGAGCTGGCTTGCCCGCCGAGCTATACGCTGGAAGGAAGAATAATAGAGGAAAGGAAAATTCCTATACTCCTCTGCAGCTTCTAGTGGTGGTAGTGCTGTGCGAACGGCATTCCCTCAGCTATGCACTTGGTGGAGAATTTATAAAGGAAAAAATGTCCCTATACTTCTCTGAGCCCTCTAGTGGTGGTAATGTGCAAACGGCATTCGCCCAGCAATACACTGGATGGAAGATTTATAAAGCAAAGACATTTCCTATACTCCTCTGCGCCCTCTAGTGGCGGTAGTTCTGCGCGAATGGCATTTGCCCAAATATGTTGGAAGGAAGATCTATAGGAAAGGAAAATAAATAAATAAATAGACTGCTGTGCACCTTCTAGCGGCGGTAGAGTCATGCGAAAGGCATTCACACAGCTGTACGCTGGCAGAAGATCTGTAAAGGAAAGGAACATTTCCTATACTCTTCAGCACCCTCTAGTGGCAGTAGAGTCATGAGAACGGCATTCACTCAGCTGTATGCTGGGCGGAAGATTTATAAATCAGCCCCAAAGCATTTGTAGATCAGAACACAATATCGGAGTTCAGAAAACATTTCAACCAACAGAAAAGCTGACGACTCATTTGTGGATTACTTCCCATCAAGAAGCTGAAAGTACGCAATTGATGTTTGACGTGTTAAAGCTTATATAAGATTTTAGTGATTGGATTTACATATACTTTAATGAATGTGATACATAATGATGATTCAGGATCATATTGTGACAAAAGAAAACAAACAGAAAATGTTAATGTTGACAAACAAAGGGATATGTCTGAAAACTGTTTAATGTAAACAAATATGTGCAAAACAATGCGGCGCCAGATGAGTCATTCACAGCTCAGGCATTGTATACAGTCAACTGAAAGTGACACCAAACTCAGGAGTTAAATCATAAAAATACATTCAAGTACCTTCACTTTGACCAAAAATGTCTCTTATTTGTGTATCACTCGGCTGTAGATCCTCCAATCATCTCTGAATTGGTGGTGACACTGTCCTTCCTTCTGGAGGGGGGGCTACTTGTGTTCCCCATGGTCCCTGTGTGTGTTGTAACGTAGTCACCACTCCAAGCTCACTCCTGTGATGGACTACAATCTCAATATAAACTAGTAAACCAAACCTGAGATTGTAGTCCATCCCTGGAGTGAGCTTGGAGCGGTGACTACTTTACAACACACACAGGGACCATGGGGAACATAAGTAGCCCCCCTCCAGAAGGAAGGACAGTGTCAGCACCAATTCAGAGATGATTGGAGGATCTACAGCCGAGTGATACACAAATAAGATACATTTGTGTTAATAGTAAGGCTGGGTTCACACCTAGGTGTATCGAATATGCGCATTTGTCGCGTGTTTCGTAAAACCCGCGTGACAAACGCGCGTTTCCGAGGGCTACCTGCTGTATCCCGATGGATATGCGTGGCAAATACTCCCCAAAGAAGCTCCTGTACTTCTTTGGGGGTGGGGCGTTTAGTAGCGCGTTCATACGGCCTGTAATACGCCCAGGTGTGAACCATACCCATAGGAAATAATGGGATTTCGGTGTTTGAGCGGATTGCAGAGCGTAGGAACGCGCTACAAAATGCCCAGGTGTGAACCGGGCCTTAAGGTACTTGTATTTTTAAGATTTAACGCCTAAGTTTAGTGTCACCTTAAGCTAATAACGATGAGCACCCACAGCTGTCTGTCCAATGGTGTCACCCGGATGCGGGCCACAGCCCCCGCACCCCCCTTGTGGCCCCACTGCAAGGGTTAACTTCTGACATACCTGCAGTTCAGTTCAAAGCTTGACATGTATCTATTTACTCACTGTGACCCCAACTTTTATTTTTTTCCCCAAAACATGGAAAAAAACTCTGTGTGCACTAAAATTCATGTAAAATAGGGGTTAATGGAAAAAAAAAATTACTTGTGTCATCCAAATGTATCAAAAGGAGGAAATAATCTTCCTCCCAGAATGTCATCTAGGAGGCGATGACAGGGGACCGCTTTCCAGACGTGAGTTTAGGAATCAGGGAATGGCAGATGGAATGTAACCATCGAGGTGGAAGAGCCAGAACCATAAAGTTATGCTCCAGCCCACGCCGCATGCTGAAAAGGAATATTCACCGTCCAGCGGCAGGCTTTGTTCAGTAGGCTGGATCAGCCAACGCCAAGCACGGAGTGCGCCTATTTAAATACCATCAAGGCCGCCCAACTTCAAAGGAGTTGAAATGTCATCTAGATTTTGCATCTGGTTTTTTTATTACATGCACATAACTGTCACGTTCTATAAACCACAAAAGTTCTCTCCATGTAGAAAGGAAACTTCCCTTTCTGAGCAGTTAAAACAGCCGCTACCTACCTGCAAACACGTATATTTCCATCCCTTCTGAAGGGTCCGGCTCACATCCTGGGCTGCTGATCAAATAAAAAGTGATGGGATAATGATGATGCTGAAGGCTGACCATACACTTATAGTGTTTTTCCGCCTTCAACCCTCAGGTCTCAATTCCCCCATCTATGGTAACAGAATCCATGGAGTCCCCCCAGGTCGGGCTATTGTGTTCTGACACCACCGTTGTCAGGATACCTGAACAGAGATTGCAGTTGATAGGTTGCCATCACTGTTGAGCTAGGAATTTTAGGATTGGCTCCTTCGCAGAGGCGTATCTACCATAAAATGCGCCTATGGCGTCCTGCCCAGCTCCTGGCAACCAGTGACATCACTGGTTGCCAGGAGCGGGCTGAGACACACTGGCTGGCATCCAGCTGAGCTCCTGGCAACGAGTGACCTTACTGGTTGCCAGGAGTTCGACAGAAAGCCTGCCAGAGCAAAATAAATGTCAGCTGTCTCTGTGGTTTGGTGAACTTTAACTGAACCATGGAGCAACGCCCCCTCTTCAAGTGGCACCCAGGGCATGTGCCATATGTGCCATACCAGTTAGAATAACAGTGATGGCAGCTGTTCAGCTAGGAATTTTAGGGCTGGCTCCTTCACAGAGGTGTATCTACCATAAAATGTGCCTATAGCATCCCGTCCAGCTCCTAGCAACCAGTGACTGGTGACTCTGGCCAGTGTCCAGCCAAGCTCCTGGCAACCAGTGAGCTCACTAGTCGCCAGGAGCTCGGTGGAAACCCTACCAGAACAATATAAGTCAGCCAACGCTCGAAGCAGCCCCCCCCCCCCTTTCAAATGGCACCCAGGGCATGTGGCATATGTGCTATGCCCTGGATATGCCACTGCTCCTTTGAAAAAAAAAAGAGACTTTTGTTGAATAGGGAGCTGCTGACTGGGCAACACACTGGTCAAAATTCGATATGGCCAGTTGTAGGGCCCCTTCACATCTACACATTCTGTTACGGTGCACTACTACACACAAACAACGACGTGCAGTATTGCACATCCTAACGTGTTGCGTTACAGCAGACATTGATTATGAATGAGGCGCCAACACACAACAGCAGACAAAAATCCAGATCTGTAGCAATTTTTACGGCATGCTGCAGCGCAGGTCCATTGGCACATACTGTACTCTGCTTGTGCATTGGGTGCCTTACTAAAAATATGGCACTGTAGTCACCCTAGTCTGCTCTCCTGATTTTCACTTGCTTCCCCTTATCTCCATCACAGAAGGGGGAGGAGTTCTTTTGTAGTTCACAGAAGATTGCTGGGAAATTTGACAACATTGTTTGCTATATCAGTTTAGTGCACAGGAAGTTACAAGGACACTGGAATTCTGGAAGGATCCACAGATATTCTTCAATGTTCTTAACCTGAAAAAAGAAAACTAATCCAGACACCACACCTCAGGACTGGTAAGCTGCAATATATAAAATGTTTGTCCTGGGTTATCCTTTTAGTAATCTGATGTGCTGTAAGGGTCGCCAGCAATCCCAGAACACCACCCGCCTGCAGAATTAATAGTTCTAGCTTGCTCTGCATTCTGTTGGGGGCTGAGGAATATTGACGCCGCCCAGAGCTGTATATTGTCCCCTGGGATGCAGCTGCCGTAGCCCAAAGTATATTCCGCTGTTCTATAATTGCCACAAAGCTGAGCGCCTGACCGTTCCCGGCTGTAATTTAGTTGATGACTGCCATGGTTAAATTGTTACTTTCTACAAAACCGATTGCTGTCTGGAGTTTGGCCTCTGCCGGGGCCACCGAGCTAAAAAGTCCCAGAGGGCTGAGACGGAAAGAGAGTCACTGCTCGGCTTTGCAAACAAAGGGGTAAAACAAGGCTTCAATGTGCGTCTCCTCTCCTGACCCCACATAATCGAGGAGTGGAACCGACTGCACTCGCTGACCCTGACTCCGGGGGCCCGGGGACACTTACATACTTTACAGTCCCCGTAGTTAGAGCTGAACTTCAGCAAAACACATGACATGTATATAAAAAGCTGATTTATCTCCCAGGGGATTTACATTTCTGCCAGCCTGGCCTTTCTAAAGCAACACAGGTTACTTCCCCACATGTGATTGGACAGCGAAGGAGCAGCAACAGAGTGATCAGGTAATTTCTCTGTTCTCTCCTCCTATCAGAATGTTCCTTGTGAATGCAGGGCACTTGATTGGCCCTAGTATTGCCTGGGACTGGGCTTTAAAGATGAATTCAAGGCAGAGATAAAGTTCACTAATCAATGCAGCTCTGTTTTCTTTAATCCATTTTAAAATAATCATAGATTTTTTTTTAATGCATGCATAGGTACAGCAGAACTCAGGCTAGGAGATGGAGAAGCAGCACAATGAGCCAATCAGTTGTGCTGCAATGCTCATGTGCTAACAAGGGACATGCTGGGTAGGGATGAGCTCAGGTTCAGACTGAACATGGTCCAAACCTGATCCCCTCTGAACAAGGAAGTGCCATGGGCACGTCCACTGAATCAGCTGCAGGCCGGGCATTCCCTGGCCGCAGCTGCATGTAAACAAAGGGGCGTGATACTTGTGCTGACATCATTTACCTTATATGGCCTCATAGCCATATTAGGTAGATGTAATTTACCGAACACAGGCATGTAGCCTTATAAGGTCAATTACATCACTGCATCCCGCCCATCTGCCTTATAAGGTCAATTATATCACTGCATCCCACCCATCCGCTTACATCAAGCTGCAGGTGGGGAATCCCGGGCTCCACTGCCCCTCCTGTAGGCCCAGGAACAGCATTGCGGGTGTTGGTGAGTGGAAAGGAGACAGACCAGCAAACGTCCGTTCGCTATCTCCACCCCGTTGAATGAACCTGGAAGCAACACTGATTGCATCACTACCAGCTTCTAAGTTGTCATTCCCTGGATAGAGAAGCCGGGGAAGCTGATCAAGCGAAATCTGTGTATGAATAGCTTCTTTTAAACAGAAAAGGTGACATTAAGGGGTCTAATAGACCCCTAATGTCACCTTAAAGAGCACCTATCACATCCAATGTGCTATCCCATAGGGGGCTTGTGAACGCCGCTATGTGATAGTAATGAAGTGTAATGAAGTAAGAAAAAAAGTTTAGAAAAATAAAGTTAAATTTAAAAAATTTAAAAATACCCCCCCAAAAATGTTTACAGTGCAGGCTTTTAAAGAGTCGCCTATGGACTATTTGGGGTACCGTATTTTGACGCTGTTGCACACAATTTTTAAGCTTGGCACGTCGTTGTATTGTATATATGTTTTTCTGCACCAAAACTAACTTAAGTGTATCTTTTACTGAAATGTTGTGTTTGATAAAGCGTTACACTAATATCATGCAACCTAGAAATTTGCAACTGCCGCCATTTTATTCTACAGGGTCTCTGCTTTCAGGAAATCTATCATTCTGGGGGGTTTAAGTAATTTTCAGTCCTAAAATGTATTATTATATAACGTGTGCAAAAACGGCTCTGGCAGCAAAGGGTTAAATCTACAACAAGGCTCATTTTTGTATTCCGATTTCTCAAATTCTGTCTTCTGAAATCTCGGCCAGGCTTCCTCGCCGACAATGTTTAGAATTTGTATTCCTAACCGCACCTCAAGCTCCATTCTGTGTACCTATTAACAGGACGGCATGTGGGTGCATGTTAACAGTCCCGTATGAGCTGTGCTAAGTGGAGGAACAGGCACCAAGGGGACTACGTTTCCCTCATTAAAACTTTCACGAGCAATAAGACGGGGGATCCCGGCCAGTGCGGCAGCTGCTGCTGGAGACACATGCTTGAATTGTAATGATTTAATTAGAGATTTTCCGAAACAATGGAGCATGCTGCGAATGTGCTGCAAGGTTACCCTCGTCTCCCATTCAAAAGCTTACAGAAGAGGAGAAGCATCTGATGTTATTAACAAAAAAATGTTATCTGCAGACTTAAAGCTGAACTCCATGCAGATATAATAGACACAAATTAAGGCCGACCTGTAATCATGGTTTGTTTTTTTTGCAATGCATGCAGTGTGTGTACCTATGTCCTCATTTACATGAGAAACGGCCGGCATGTACAGCTCCGTGCTGCATGCGTGGCCGTATCGGGCAGCTCCAGGGAAGGACATGTGCTGCATGTGATTAGTACACATCCCCCGTCCTTCTCTATGGGAATACACGGCCGTACGCCGCCCTACGCTCACCACGTCCATGCGGGTACGGCTGTCCGTACTCGTACGCTGACGGGATGGATCCTGTCTGCGTCCGAGCCGGGACACCCACACCCTTACGGACCTGCACTTGGGATGAGCGTAGGGCGGCGTATGGCCGCGTATTCCCATAGAGAAGGACGGGGGCTGTGTACTAATAACATGCAGCACCTGTCCTTCCCCGGAGCTGCCCGATACGGCCGTGCACGCAGCATGGAGCTGTACGTGCCGGACTTTTCTCGTGTGAATGAGGCCTAAATGTGACCTGGGATCAGCCTCTTGCAGTCCCCTGTACAGCAGGGCTGGAGAGTGGGAAGAAAAGGCAGCACAAGAAGCCAGTTAGTTCATGTTCCCACAAGAGTGGCTGAGAGATAAGCTCATGACTCTGCTGATTCTCCTTTCACTGTTCAGTCACAAACTGGGGGCTCGTCCAGGATGACCTGAGCATAGAGGAAGTGGGTAGGATGATGCTGGCCATCAGATTGAGGATATCTGGTGGCAGAAAGGAAGTACTGTGGGGGAGAGTTCTAAATTAAAAGTGAGTATTGGAAAAAAATGGGTATTTTTAATTGCCCATTTTTATCTGAAGTTCTGCTTTATTGGCTAAAGAGAGCCGGTCTAATTTTCAACGGCACTTTTTAAAAATAGACCTAGAATCAAATATATTTTTCATGTTTAGTGCATGCATGCTGAGTAATGTGTCAGTGTAACACTTTCAGGTATTTATTGCCACTCACAAAAATCACAGTACACTGCCTTCATCTGTTTTTCTCTCCAAAAGGACAGCGCCAACTTTCTTCAGGCATCATGCAGGGTGACTATTTATTTCCTAGAAATAGATGCCTTCTCAGAGATGACATAATCATGTAAATCCGGGTGCTTGTGCAGTTCTTGGCTCTATTCATAAATGTTTGGCACAGATCAGCCTCCTGATGCATCCTCTCACCTTGTCACTTGCTACAAAATTACTATGTACAGTCTGATTACTGGGGGGAGAGAGGACTGTGGAAAGGCTTCTTCCTGACTGACATAATATCAGTCTGGGCACTGGGCAGTCAGTAGACTGGAGCTCAAGGCTAAAAGTGATGATGGAGTAGCCCCACTGCAAGGTTTTACTGCTCATTTTAGTTTTGGACAGAATACAGAAGATAGCCTGGGGGAGAAGAGGCTGCAGGGACTATTCTAGCAGCCAGATGGGATGGAGGATCAGGTGAGTACTGTATTTTTTTTTTTATCTGAGCCACCTAGACCAAAACGAGCGGTTAACCCTTGCAGTGTGGGGGTAGCCCCATTGCAAGGGCTAACTTTTTACATTCCTTGAGTTCCTCTTTAATGACTATGCAGAGAAAAGCTGCCTGTTTTCCTCTGCCGCCATTAGGCACAAGCCTAGTGTGCCGTACCGTGTATACAACCCAGCCGGGGAATGCTTCCATCTCACGATGTTCCAAAAGTTCTGTGGAAAGTCCTGCATGTGTCGGGTCCAGCCAACCAGAATCAGATCCCTGTCGGGTCCAGCCAACCAGAATCAGATCCCTGACATCAGAATATTGTACTTTCTAATGAATGTACCAGAATAAGCTCCCATCAGATTCTTATGGTCCTATATTTCATAGGTCATTGTTGTACTTGATAGAATTTTATTCTCTTTGTTGCTTCAGTTGAATGCAAAAAAAAAAAAAAATCACTGTGCAGCCTGACAAAGAGAAGCCAGCATGATTAGTGGTGGGCAGACGCTGAATATAATCACGTAACTCTATGCAAATTGAGTTATATAATACAGTGGGAACAGGTTTGCCGGATACAAATGGTTTTCATTATGTTAAAAAAAAAAACCCTCTATGCTTTACACACAATCAAATGTACAATCTCTGGATGCTGGAACCTATATTTTCCTGCTAACAGCAGCTGTCTGATTGCTGATAAGCTGACATTAAAGAACAGTTAAGGAAGGACTCTGGGAAAGGACGGCTCTAGCTTCTTTTTGTTAAAGAGCCTAAAATTGTTTAAAGCTCTGCAAGCGGTTTATGACGTGTTGGAAATACATATATGTGAACTGTATAAGCTGCCAAAGGATTTGTAATATTGTCCAGCTAGTCTTTTACACACACACACACACACACACACACACACACACACACACACACACACACACACGATCTGCCACACTGCAAAACCATGCAGGTGACACCACTATTTCCTGATTATGCTTTACAGCTTCCTGTATCAGCTCTCCACATCCACGCAGCACTGAAGCAGCATTATCACAGATGTTTAGTCATGGGGAGGAAGTAAAAACTGAACATGGAGCAGAGGAGTGAACTGCCTGACTGTGCATTCTAGCATTCCATTCCGGCAGAGGTGTACATCTCTCTCTCTCTCTCTCTCATCATGGCTTGACAAATTCCAGGTAGCTCCTTAAAAATGACAACTGGTGACTAATGTTTGAGGTTTTCTTAGTAATTGTCAATGGGGCTGGCTCCTGAATTCCATATTAATTTGCCAACCTCTAAAAAATAAAATAAAAATATATAAAATATGAGAAGGAGGAGGAGAAAGATGGAGGAGGATGAAAAAGGAGAAGAAGGAGGAGAAGGAGTAGGAGGAGAAAAAGGAAGAAAAGAGAAGGAGGAGGAGAAGAAGGAAGAAAAGAGGAGGAGGAGAAGAAGGAAGAAAAGAGGAGGAGGAGAAAGAGAAGAAGGATGAGAAAGAGAAGGAGGATGAGAAAGAGAAGGAGGATGAGAAAGAGAAGGAGAAAGAGAAGTAGGAGGAGAAATTATTATTATATATCATTTTATTATAATATATGTAGCCCCTATATAGTTATATACATGTGCTACTATGAGATGTGGATTCTGACTGTGAACAGTTAATTTCCTCTGTGGAAGAGAGGCGGAGACTTGTGGAGATTGTAGTACAGAGCAAATATGGATACATTGCTGAAAGAACATTGAGAACTACATCACCCACGGTGCTGTGCGAGAGGAAGCCAGGGGGACTATGGGTTGCAGGGACTGAGCACACTCAGTCTGGGACCGGGAAGTGTCACACCTGAAGTGTCCAGATCTATGTGAGACAAGGTGAATTGAGACTGCCTGTAATAGAGCTGTGTGGTCGCCTCTGACAGACAGGGACACACAGGCTCTGTACCGCAATGTATAAAGACTATTGTCCGGTTGCTAGCCGCTGAAAAGACAGTAATTGAGTGCCTACACTAAGGCCTAGTGACGCATCATCGGCGGAAGTATCGCGGCCTTGTCGGGCGGCCGATCCAGCCACTGGAGTGACCCAGTCAGCCCAGCTGTGTGAGCGGAAGTGAATGGAGCGAGCGGTGAACGTGACAGAGACCCTAGATGACCCTAGACGAGCGGTGATGTGTTGCAAGAGGCCATAGATGACTTCTCCTTCCTCCTGAGTGGCGTTCTGACGAAAGAGGGACTTCCATCTGCTACTGAAAGACATCACCTTTTCAGACAACCCTGGGAGCGGTGAGAGTCCTCTGGGGCCAAACTGACAATGTACTTTTACACATCTGCTACACAGTATGGGCCCCAACGTTGGCTAGCCTAGGACATTACTACTGGCCAGTAGTCTAGAGGGGTGAAGCTCAAAGTTCTGCCTGGACCTAGCACAGATACCCAACTAGAATACTATGACCAATACTAGAAACCGATGATAGGAATTATTCTTCGCCAAGTTAGTCCACTCATCAAACTAAACTAACCCTGTTGATTACTAAGCAGCTATAACATAACCGACTCATTGTAAGCAAGTTCTGCCTTGTAGGAAAAGAAATTCCACAGTTGTTAGGTGGTAGAAGTCAGGTAAACATAGTGATATAGTTCTTCCATTTACAGATGGCTGCCTCCATTAATGCATGCCGATACGCCGAGTAACAGCCCCTGTACACAGAGGGCGCGGTATTATATAATGCTTCAAGTGGAACTAAACCCACCGATTTATCTCTCCAACAGAAAACTAAAGTTTACAATGTTCAGTAAAATGTTATTAAATCCATAATCAAATCAATGTTGTTTCGTGCGGTGTTTTCATTGACATTCTCTCTACTAGCTCATCCGCAGTGTATGCCGCATTCAAGACATGTCTTCCCCAAGGTTGGCCTGCCATGCTGCATTTTTATCACACCCACCACAGGCTGCTTGCTATCTTTCACATATAGAATACCTAATGTATCAAAGTGTCTAGGTTCATGACATTTTATAAAAAACAAATTATATAGTCACAGAGCAAAAGCAAAGCCACTGAGCACTCTGCAATAATCTGACAGCGGTAAACTGAATGATCCTGACTGGTCAGTATTAGTCACTGCAATCTGCACATCATCAGGGCTCGTTACAATATGCGATTACATTTGAAAAATAGTTTTTATGCTACTCCATTCCTGAGCAATGCATCTCTTTCATAGGATTAGGTCTGAGTCTTATTTTAGGATTTCACAGCACTTAGTTCATTCAACCCAGAAGAATGGCAGGGCCGCTATTTACTACAACACCGCCACCTAGTGTTCAATTGTTGGAATTGGTGTACAGGCTTAGTATTTTTTTCAGTTGCGGCACCTTTAAGAACTATGCAAAATCTTTAGGCACCCCAGTTTAAAATGTAAATAACGGAAATTTAAAAATTAAAAAATTATATATGGTACCCCCTTCCAAAATCAGTACCAAACCCTTATCCTAGACAGGGGTCTGGTATGGATTTTAAGGGACTACGTGGAGTTTACCCCTTCACATCAGAAGCCCCCCTCCTATACATCAGAGTCCCCACTTCACATCAGGAGCCCCTTTCCCATCAGGAGCCTTCTTCACATTAGAGTCTCCCCCCTTTTCACACCAGAAGCCTCCTTTCACACCAGGAGCCCTCTACACATTAGAGTATCCACCCTGTTCACATCAGAAACCCCCCTTCACATCAGGAGCCCTCTTCACATTAGAGTCTCCCTCTATTAACAACAGAAGCCCCCCTTCACATCAGGAGCCCTCTTCACATTAGAGTCTCCCTCTATTAACAACAGAAGCCCCCCTTCACATCAGGAGCCCTCTTCACATTAGAGTCTCCCTCTATTAACAACAGAAGCCCCCCTTCACATCAGGAGCCCTCTTCACATTAGAGTCTCCCCCCTTTTCACATCAGAAGTAGGGTTGCCACCTTTTCTTCAAGTGAAACCCGAACACCTGAATGACTGGCGTCCTATTCATATGTAAATAGTGCCACCCATTCATATGTAAATATCACAGTTGAGACTATTTTTAGTGGGGGGCCAGTAGCCCTTATCTTAATTTTGGTTGCCCCTGTCTGCCTGACATCTTGTGTCAGGCAGACCGGGGCAAAAAAATCATTTTAAATAGAACCTATCACCAAAAAAATAAAAGAGCAATTCTTAATTTTTGATAAATTTGCTTTCCCATGTCTGGATTAAAGGGACCTTGTCAAGACAAAAATATGGGGGTTGTTATTGCTGGCTGAGTTTTATGGTGAAAATGTCAGGGAAATCATCTCTATGTGAGCCTGGCATTGCCTATGCAGGGCGCATAAACAGGTTAACTTTATTGCAGCCCTACCAGTTGCACCCACTCGCCCCCCGTGCCACTCCATTCGGATTCCAGGAACAATGACAGTCAGCCCTGGGTAAGCTTCAAGTCACATGGGAGGGGTGGTGAGTCACATGTTCCTCCATATTTAGAAGTACCGGATATTTTTAGTTACAGCTATGAGGGAGGTTGCCATTAAATTGACCTTGTTGCTTTGCCCTGCGTGGGTAAAGTACAGCTTCACCTTGAAACCCGTTTATTTGAACCCCGTGCCCCAAGTCGTTACCCTCCCCTTCTTTCTTTTTTTCCTACAAGTCCGGTCATGTGACATCAGACATTCTCCTCCTCTGGCAGCAGATGGGTCCTGAATGCTATATGGCACTATGTAATGACATAGCGCTGGTCTCTGCATGGCGCGGGTCCAGGGTGACGGGATGGCCCCCCCATAGCGTGTCCTTGACACCCTGGGCTCAGAGGAAGTGGGTTGAATGATGCTTGCCAGGCGAGGACATGCACATAACATTTTTATTTTATTTCATATTAAAAATAATAATAAAAAAAAACATGAATTGGGCTTTAACTTTTTATTGAGTCCCTGACCCAGTACGCAGGTCACATGGCTTCATATAAATCTTTGGTTAACCCAAGTGGACTGAACAGTTTCATGACGCAGTTGCTCTTTCATACAGATCTCCGGTATCCTGGCAGGTCTGCCAGCTCTCTACAAGATCTTGTTTCCCAGAAGTCTCTTTACATGCGTTCCTCTGATTAGTGTGTCATTAAATAGAAAATGCCTCGATGATCCATGAAATTAATTCCTGACATGGGGAAAATGTGTCTGCAGATTTTACACACATAAAAAGGAAGATTCAAATATAGTTTTTCAGAATATCATTTTATTATTTATTATGTTCTGTAGTAAAAAGAAAAAAAAATTCTAATTAATTTGTATACATAAAAAAAAATTGCAAATTAATATGTATACCACTTGTAGCCAGCAGGTGGCAAGTAAGAGCGACGGCTTTCTTTCTGCAGACCCACAAAATAGCTGCGGAGACCTGAAACTGACCTGAAGAGGAGGGAGATCAGATTATAAACACTGAGGAACTCCAGGAATCTGGATTAAGGTGCCCATACACCTGCCGATTATCGTACGATAGTTGCGGGTGATCCCGCGATCGTACGATAATCGGCAGGTGTATGGGCAGCGTGAGACCGCTTCTACTGTAAGGTCGCACGAATTTCGTCTTCTGCGCACGCTGGAAAACCAGCCGAAAATCGTACGGGGAGGGCTTGCAATGATCGCAAGTACGATCTGCCGGTCCAAGATGGGCAGATTGTACGAAATTTTAATCACCTTACAACCATCGCACAACAAAAGTTGTGCGATGGTTGTAAGGTGTATGGGCAGCTTTACTCTGATGTACACAGTGTACCTTCAAGCATGCAGGTGATGCCGGGCTCTCTTGTTGGAGAGTGCACACTCAATATCATGAATAGGCCCCTTCCTGTTCCAACATGACTGCGCACCAGTGCACAAAGCAAGGTCCATAAAGACATGGATGGGGGAGTTTGGGGTGGAGGAACCTGACTGGCCTGCACAGAGTCCTGACCTCAACCCGATAGAACACCGTTGGGATGAATTAGAGCTGAGACTGCGAACCCGGCCTTCTCATCCAATTGTGATATTTACATATTAATGGGTGGAGCTATTTACATATGAATAAGTCACAACTCATTCTCCCCAAAAAAAGTCTGCGCCTCGCTAGAGTGTTTGGGTTTAACAAGAAGAAAAGGTGGCAACCCTAGTACACAGACAGTTCTTTCTCACATTTTGACAAGCCGAACCTAATATTTCTAAGCTTCCTTAGAATTAGAGGGAAAATCTCTGCAACTAACTGACACAGAGAAGCAACGTTAATATGAATCAGCCTCTGTGCCGATCTGCCAGGATGAGCAGACACTCAAAACCACATGAATAACATCAGAGGCCGTGTATGGTGATCAACTACCACCAGTAAACACGACTTCAGCTCATTATTGGCAATCAGCTTTGCAGATCTAGGCCGAGGTGACAGTTTTTACAGTGAACTCCACCGTACACCCCAGAAAATGAGACAAAACATTCACAGATGCCTCTGACATGCTCGCACATGTGAAGCGCCTTATGTTAAAATCACCCCTGGGTCAGAGTCACTTTAGACCCCATTCACACTAAGCGGTTTGTAGCGCGATTTCAGCTCACAAATCGCTCAAACATCAGCTCAATGTAGCCTGTGCAATGCATTTCAATGGAGCTGTTCACATCTCACAGCTCAATGTCGCCTGTAGCTGGTAGCTCAAGCTTGTCACTTGAACATGACCTATTTTTCAGCGGATTCCGTGCAATTTGGCCCCAATAGGCTTCAAAAGTGTAGCTCAATGTTGCATGAATTTGCGTGACATTGCGCAACATTGTCGCGCTACAGAAGTGTCACATAAATATAAGCAGGAACATAAGCAGGAAACAGGAAGAGGAATTATGTTATATCAAGACCGCTTTTGATTGGATACAGCCCAATGTAGCAGCTACGAAGTCCATGCCAAAGGAATATGTAGCGTGACGATATGCGCACTGTAGCTCAATATCTCTCAAAGTCGCTCAGCTCAAATCAACGCTGAAAAATCGCTTTTTCTGATGTAGCTCAGTGTGAATGGGGTCTTAGAGCCCCTCCCCCAAAGCTGATTGGCAGGATACCACCAAATGCATTTTTAATTATGTATCAAATAAAGATGCAATATAAACATTGTAACTGCTACAATGCAGAAAAAACATACTTTTTTTCAGTGCATGAAAAGAGGAAAGTCAAAACTGAAACGCCGTTTTCTAAGTCTATAGAACAAAATGGAAATAATCCAGAGAATTCTATGGACTACCTGTGTGACCGTGTTGATTGGCCCAGTGCGGTCACGTGGAGTAAATTACATGCTCCTTCATACCTACAAGTACCAGGTGTTTTCTTCCGTCCCAGCACTCTACAGAGCAGCAATGGAGGGAAGAAAAGGTAAGTATCCATTGGGGAGGTGTGAAGGTTAAAGCAAATCTGTTGCTTTGCGCAGAATGTACCTACATTTCATTCCTCCATCCATCTATTGTACCTGGCTGCCCTGCTATTTTTTGCATTTTCTGAATGGTATACTGAATGTCTCTCTATCTTAGACAGCGTTCAAAAAAATGCCGTCTATCTGGCTCCACCATAACCTCAACTCATGCACAATGAAGCATAAGAGGGAGGTTGCACAGCACAGGAATGACCCGAGGCTGAAGTCATACATAGTACATAGTTACATAGTATTTGAGGTTGAAAAGACATAAGTCCATCAAGTCCTACCCAAAAGCCCTGTAATAAGCTATGGTGGCTGAACGGCATAGCAGGAGAGAGAAGTAAAGAGGGGTATGTGCTGCTAGGGAGGGACGGTTAACTCAAATTTTTGCTTTGTCCTGAATATGCAAAATACAGGTTTTCTTTAAATATAATAGATCGGGACTGCTCTGTCAGTAATTATGACAATGATCCGAGCAGATGCATCGGAGGAGGCAGCCCTGAACACATTCTGCTACAGTTGTTGCTGCAGATGGCTGTGGCCAATGTGATTATTAAATACATGACATTATGATGTAACTAATGAATAAAGAAATTAAAGAAAAATAGATACAATATTATTACATTAAAGAACAGGAAAATAACACAGTTTATGTTCTGCTGAAAGTAGAACTGTGACCATACTATGGCCATTTAACGATTTGCATATCCTTAACAAGCAGGAACTAATCTTTACAACAAGCCCCCACTGACCTCTGCAGCTACAGGCACTGTGGAGCACTTCATCCTTCAAGTTCACAGCTAAAAGTAATGAAGTTATTAAGGTCAGGTCTCTCCTATGCTCTCTCCTCTTCCTTTGCTTCATAAATATTAGAGATTAGAGGGCTGGGATACTGCAAAATCACTGTTGGGAGAACCTGCTGCCCCATCCCCCATCAGGGTACTTCAGACGGTACTCTTAGCACAGTTTCTGTTTGGACCACTGCACACATGCATGTGCGTGTTCAGCGCTATGGTGCAAGTATCACACATAGGAATATAGGAATGCGCAAAGACAACATGTACATGCACGCATGATACTGTGCACACGCAGTAGTGTGGGCATGCCTGTTCCTGGCGCCAGCCGGCTTATTTAAGGATGCCTTCTGCATCTACACACTGCTGAGAGATCTTCAGCTGTACTCTACGTTAGTCATGATTCAGTTCCTGACACATGCTTTGACCCGGTTTGATTACCGACTCCCCTGCTTGCTGCCTGCCTTGTGGCCTCGGCATGACTTCTGACCATTCTTCCATCTCCTGATTCGATGCCACTCTGCTCAAAATTTATGAACCCGCCC
>NW_017306273.1:1358158-1366407 GCF_000935625.1 Nanorana parkeri
GGGGGAGGGGCTGGATTCCCCTCTCCCCGCTCCGATCTGCCAGCGCTGACTGGCGGAACGGACGGGGGAGGGGGCGGGTACAGCTGGCTCTGCCTCTAGATAGGCAGAGCCAGCTGTCACTCACACAGCTGGGCGGATCCCGTCATCTACGTCGGGATCCGCTCCAGCTGCCGCGTCTCAGTATAACGCAAGCTGTAGCTCGCGGTATAATGAGCTTAGGGTAACGGGAGGACGCTAGTTTGTGTCCTCCCGTTACCCTAAGGAGAACTATGGGGAAAAACACTGACCCCATAGTTCTCCTTTAAAGATCCCTTTATCAGCTTGAGGTGACCGGAAGGTCAGGATGGCATTGAGTTAATGAACAAGTCTGGTGTCTCTCCCAGGAAAGATCTCAAGAATATCCTCTATCCAGTTGTGGTTCTATTACAGAGTGTCATCTGCTCATCTAAAGTATGACTGCACTGTGGAAACTGGAAGGGATTGGTGAGTCTGGAGTCTATTTTGCCCATGGATGTCTGTAGCCCTATACCCTCTCTCCCATTTTGGCCATTCTACAATAAAGAATTTGAAAAAGTACTTAAAGTGAATGGTGCCCAATTTAATGTTCACATCCCACAACCTGGCTAAGGATCCACCCCTGAGAGTGAAATGTCAACCCTCCCTGCCTCTGGGGTTCATTGCATGCCTTTGCGGGTCAGGGGGCCATTACAAGTAAATGGAGTGGGTATCAGACAATGGGCCACCTAATTGGTGTTCTGCCATTTCAAGGAAAGAACAAGTTGGTTGAATTTCATATTCTCACCAGCTCCTATCTTGACTGTTGGAAGTCTACCTCTCCATTTTGAATTATTATATGTATTTTAGAATGTGAAATCTGGATATTGGCAGTGGGGACATGTCACAGCAGTAGACAATGTCTTATCAGAAGCTCCCCTGCATACTCTACAATGATTGTCAGGCTCTTTCTACCTGTGTCCTCAAACCACCCACTGGACCCGATGTCTTCCCGCACGGTAATATAAACTTGCACAGCACTCTGTTTAGCAGCACGCTAGACATAAACTATACAAATATGATAATAGTAATAATATTATACACTGTATTTATTTTGTGTGAGGTCCAAGATTTTATACAAAGGAAGCAGGGATAAGGGCGCAGGACAGATAGCTTGTTGTAGAATGATTCATGGAGTCATCGAAGCCCAAACTTGGGTTTCGAGTTTCCAAACTGTTGAGAAGTATGTAAATTTCATTCATATGACTAAAACAGTCCATGCAACTTATACAGCCATGTCCTGAGAAAGACAAATGGGGAGGCGGTTATGGAACAAGAACGGGGCTGAAATTAAGGCATTTCGTGCACATTGTGTAACTCTTTAGACTCTACGTAAAGGTGGCTTAAGATTGTTAAAGAAGCTGAAGTTTATTCTGCTTCAATTTTGCTTTCCCTGATTCCCCCATCAACATACTGAAATGTTTGAATAAATCTGTTATCTGTCACATTTTCATTGCATCATGTCATCACTGGGTCTCTATGCCTCTTTATGCAATGCAGGCAGATCATGGCAGGGGGGAGCCACGAGGGTGAGGGGGGCGGCAGTGTGCCTGTCGCCCCTTTTCCTACCAGAGTGTCCCAGGTTGCTGAGAGTCAGGCTGGGAGATATGTAAGGGTCATATACATCTCTCCACCCAGTTCTTATGAACCTGGGATGCTCTTGCCAGCGTCCCGTTGAGCTCTTGGCAACCAGTGATGTCACTGGCTGCCAAGACCTCGGTTGGACGCCGGCCAGAGCATCCCTCACAACTCCTGCAACAGGTCATGTGATTGGTTGCCAGAAACTCAGCTGGACGCCGACCAGAGCACCCCACACAACTCCTGCAACCAGTCACGTCACTGGTTGCCAAGAGCTCGACTAGACGCCGACCAGAGCATCTCACACAACTCCTGCAACCAGTCACGTCACTGGTTGCCAGAAGCTCAGTGGATGCCTCCTGGGGGTTTTGAGCAGTTTTCTTGCCAGAAATTCAGATTTTATTTTGTGTGCAACATTCAAGAAATTGCTCCGGACACAAAGTGGTTACATTTGTGTTAAAAAGCATTAAAGGAGAACTATGAGGTGAGGTGAGCGAACACATACCTCTCGATCCTGTCACGGCTCTCTGCCGTGACAGGGGAGGGGCTGGATCCCCCCCTCCCCGCTCCAATCCGCCAGTGCTGACTGGCGGATCGGACGGGGGAAGGGGGCAGGTACAGCTGGCCCTGCCTCTAGATAGGCAGAGCCAGCTGTCAGTCACGCAGCTGGGCGGATCCCGACACAATTGTCGGGATCCGCTTCAGCTGCGGCGTCTCAGTATACCGCAAGCTGTAGATCGCGGTATACTGAGCCCAGGGTGACGGGAGGACGCTAGTTTGTGTCCTCACGTTACCCTACGGAGAACTATGGGGAAAAGTCTTAACCCCATAGTTCTCCTTTAAAATGTATCAACATGCTCTTCATATGCAATAACAATGCATGAATCCGCATGTACACAAAGCAATTTCGGAATCCATAGGTGTAAATCTAGGTTTGCTTCTGATTGCTGATATTTCTACCTAAGATCAGTTTGGTAAATACCATCCGACTTATTGGGGGCCCGGGCTACCAAAAGTTTATCAGCAACATCAAACATCAAGAAGCTGGGTATTAGTATTGAAGCAAAGAGCGAAACAAAAGTAGAAGAGGAATTGGAATACAAAAGAAGAAATCCTCCGCAACGTACCTTTAAGCAGCCGCCGCGTTCGAGTCTGTGCTTATTTTCCTATTCCAAAAACAACACGTCCGTGATTTCCAGCCAGATAATGTGAACCAAATCCGCTAAGCTTTGCAATAAGGATCAGGTGGATTAGGACAAGTTCCTGTCAGGTCTGTGAAGTGTAAATGTAACATGGATGTAATCTAGACACTCAGCCAATTAGGCGCTGGCATGCTACCAGAGGTGCAGGGGTTAAATCTGACCTTGCTGCTGCTAGATGGTGGCCCTTTTATTCTACAACAAGCCAATTATGTGCTGGCATGTTATCAGATGTGCAGGGGTTAAATGTGGCCTTGCTGATGCTAGATGGTATTGTGCCCTTGTATTCTACAATAAGCTGTGGCCGTAATATTCCAGGATGAGCTGAGAGGAAGGAGAGTTTAAGGCAGGCTGTACAAGGTGCAAATTATGAACTGGCCTAAAATCGCCCAGTGGGTTCCCCTGTTGGCATCTTCCACCACGGTATCCCTCAATCAGAAGATACAAGGAGCAGGTTGGAAATCATCCGAATGGAGTTTGCAATCAGCTGCAAGTTCCATTCGTGTACCGGTAGCCGCTGTCAGAATACAGAGACAAGACCAGTCACCCTGCACAAGAAGAGGGAGCAGCAGTGACCGGTCTTTATTACAGAAATGGGTGGAGACAAGACCAGTCACCCTGCACAAGCAGAGAGCAGCAGTGACCGGTCTTTATTACAGAAATGGGTGGAGACAAGACCAGTCACCCTGCACAAGGAGAGAGCAGCAGTGACTGATCTTTATTACAGGAGGGGGCAGAGGCAAGACCATTAAAGCTGCACAAGCAGAGAGCAGCAGTGACCGGTCTTTATTACAGAAATGGGTGGAGACAAGACCAGTCACTCTGCACAAGGAGAGAACAGCAATGACTGGACTTTAATACAGGAAGCTCCAAGTCTCACACTGGATTACTGCACAGATCTGTAAGAAATGCACAAAGCTCACCAAGATTCAGGAAGAACACACATGACTCTTGTATTTAGAATATATTTTCCTATCCCGGATTTCAGCTTTGAACCTTTTTTCCAAAATTGCTGTACCTGTTTAAAACAGTTTAGGCTGGTGCTGGGCTTTAATTTGCTCATCTCTTACTTCAAGTAACTAACGGTCCCCCTAAGACTACTATGGATCTTTTATTTTTTTCCTCAACTTTTTAAGTAGGTTTAAATATGCAAAATGACATAAAGGGGTGACCTCAGACAGACTGCTCATTTGTCACTGTCGCCGCATTTGCATTTTGCTTTTCAAGTGATCTATTTACCAGCAAAAACAACCCACAAAACATACAAATGGAGCTTAGCTTGGTGTAAGAACTTCCTAGCAGTGCTGCACCCTGATAAACAAAGCTAAGACATCGGATGTAAACACGCAGATCAGGTTTTAAGGAGAGGATCAACCCAAATTACAGCAAAAGTGCCAGCGGAAGCCACAACATTCAGGAAGGACTGGGGTGGCAGCTGCAACCAGAACCTGAGGGGGGCCCGAGCCCTGGGTTTGGTTGTGTTTGGTCACCAGATAACCAAGCCAAGAGAAGGCAAAGCATTACTGCCCAGGACCTCTCCACTTGTGCCCATCTTATAGTAGTAGATGCTATGAACTGCGAGCTGATGTGGACCAAAGCATGGGGGGGTAACTCATATAGATATGTCACTGAAAGGACTCCATTGCACTTCCATAGTACACAGATTGATAATACGCTGCACAGTATTTGCTTGCAAGGTGACAGGTTCAAGCACCACATGTGATGTTCAAGTCATGTAGGATTTAAAGTCAGCTACACTATGTAGCCAAAGGCTTGTGGACTCTCCTCCAGTGAAGAGGGTACTGCCAGTGAAGGGTCCTGATAATGAAAGACATTTTACACAGTTGTGCTCCTTCAACCATTTTGGTAACGGTTTAGGGAAGTCCCTTTTCTGTGCCACTGTGGGCAAAGACAGCTCCATCAAGACGTGGTTTGTTGGGTTTGGTGTGGAGGAACTTGAGATGTATGCACAGAACCCTGACCTCAACCCTACTGAACACCTTTGGGATGAACTGGAATGCCAATTACGAGCCAGGTCTTCTCGTCCGAGATCAGTATTTGACCTCAACCCTAAAGAACACATTTGAGGCAAGTTGGAATGCTGAATAAAAGCCAGGTCTTCTTCTCTAACATCGGGACCTGACCTCAATCCTATAGAATATCTTTGGGATGAATTGGAACACCGATTATGAGCCAGGTCTTCTCATCCATCACCAGTACCTGACCTCAATCCCATAGAATACCTTTGGGATGAATTGGAACACCGTTTACGGAGTCCAACACCAGTACCTGACCTCAATCCTATAGAATATCTTTGGGGTTAACTGGAATGCCAATTAGGAGTCAGGTCTTCTGATACAACACCAGTACCTGACCTCAATCCTATAGAACACCTTTGGGGTGAATTACAATGCAAATTAGGAGCCAGGAGTGATCATGTCAATGAACTGTGTTCCAGGTGGTACCAGGGCCGGTGCCAGGCAGAATACCTTTGGGATGAATTAGAACACCGATTATGAGCCAGGTCTTCTCCTCCATCACCAGTACCTGGCCTCAATCCTATAGAATATCTTTGGGGTTAACTGGAATGCCAATTAGGAGTCAGGTCTTCTGATCCAACACCAGTACCTGACCTCAATCCTATAGAATATCTTTGGGGTTAACTGGAATGCCAATTAGGAGTCAGGTCTTCTGATCCAACACCAGTACCTGACCTCAATCCTATAGAATATCTTTGGGGTTAACTGGAATGCCAATTAGGAGTCAGGTCTTCTGATCCAACACCAGTACCTGACCTCAATCCTATAGAACACCTTTGGGGTGAATTACAATGCAAATTAGGAGCCAGGAGTGATCATGTCAATGAACTGTGTTCCAGGTGGTACCAGGGCCGGTGCTGCCACTAGGCAAACTAGGCAGCCGCCTAGGGAGCACTGCTGCCTAGGGTGCACCTCGACCACTCACCCCCCACGGCGACAAATTGCGAAAGCCAATGGCATATTACGCCTTAGGCAAGACCAGCTGCTTGCATCCCCCAGACTCCCTCCCGTGGCGCAACCCCCAAACCCCCCACCCCCCCGCGTGGCTCCATTCTCCTGCCAGCTAGCTTCCACAGGCGACAGGTGAATGCAAGCAGCCGGGAGCAATAGCCAGACTGCTATTGGCTATTTTAATTTGACATAGCCAATGGCCAGGATGGCTATTGCACCCGCCCACTGAGCAGAGGAGCGCAACTGAGAGACAACTTTCTCTCTCGGGTGGGTGGGGTTTCAATAGCCATCTGTTCAGGTTTGGTAATAGGCCGGGAAGGGGATGTATTCCTTGTGATGGTATTGCATTTTTGTAAATAAAAAAAGGGAAGCTGATTGGTTGCCGTGGACAACTGCTCCAGTTTCGATAAATTCCCCTCATAACATCTAAAGTAGTGCAACACATTTAGTAAATCCGGAGGCACGTACCTTCACTGCCCGTCTTTTATCAATGCAGTCCGAGCTCTCGCACGCCAGAACCTTCTCCTCGGCCGCTGTCCGTTCATCTACAAACACAGACATGGAGATTATTGAACGGAACCGAATCGTTCAGATTTATCACAAAACAGTTGAAATGATGTTGCCCATGGCAACCAAGCAGTTGTCTCCTTTCAGTAAATAACAAAAAAAAGTTAGAGTGCCAATCTGATTGGCTGTCATGTCCGCACATGACGGAACCCTAGTCCGTTTCCTGTTTTTATATAGATAAGTCGATGAAGCCGCCCTCACCTACGGCGCCGTGGTTACCATATCTGCGGCCTACACTTGACACTTGGCCTACATGACTCGCCCTCATGCTATGAAACGGGAACACTGTATTGCTCATAGCAACCAGATTCTACATTATCCCTGGAATTCATGCAGCCCGTCATAGACGCTCCCATCCGCGCAGCAAATGGCGCAACATGTGACACATTCATGTCGCTGTCGGTGAGGTTTATATGAACCTGATGCAGAATTGTAATCATACTTACAATGGGGGAGACCAGTGAACTGCTGTGATTAATTCTGATTGGTTGTTATAGTTATGGTGCATCCTCTGTGCATGGTAACCCGTAGCAACCAGATTGCACTCTGCTGCGTCTCTACAAGCTGCTGAGATTAATTCTGACTGGTTGCTAAGGGTTACAGCTGCTGGAAGAGCCATTACACCACCAGATAAAATAAAAAAAAAGTCCTCAATATGAAAAATGACAACCGAAATCTGACCAGTTGCTATAGGTATGGTGGATCTTCTGTACACGGTAACCCATAGCAACCAGCCAGCTGCTGGGCTTAATCCTGACTGGTGGCTATAGGTTTGTTGCATCTTCTGTACACAGTAACCAATAGCAACCAGATTGCACCCTGCTGCTGCTCTACAAGCTGCTGAGATGACTTTGACTGGTTGCTAAGGGATACCCCTGCTGGAACAGCCATTGCACCGTTGCTATAGGTATGGTGCATCCTCTGTACACGGTAACCCATAGCAACCAGCAAGCTGCTGGGCTTATTCCTGATTGGCTGCTATAGGTATGGTGCATTCTCTGTACACGGTAACCCATAGCAACCAACAGGCTGCTGATATTTATCCTGGCTGATTGCTACAGCTATGGTGCCTCCTCTGTACATGGTAACCTATAGGGACCAGCAAGCTGCTGGGATTAATCTGGACTGGTTGATATAGGTATGGTGCATCCTCTGTACATGGTAACCCATAGCAACAAGCAAAATGCTGAGATTAATCCTGAGCAGTTGCTATAGGTATGGTGCATCCTCTGTGCATGATAACCCATAGCAACCGGCAAGCTGATGAGATTAATCCTGGCTGGTTGCTAAGGGATACTGCCGCAGAACCATTGAGCCACCTTATTAACCAGATCTGAACGCTGCGTGGACTCTTTATAAACGAGTGTAATAATATTAAGGGATGGAGTAGACAGGGGACAGAAGCCGTGTCTCCTCCAGATGCCTGGGGCGGTGCGTCACACACGATCCGGCGTCTTGGAACTCACCCATCGATGGCTGCGTCGTTCAGAGGAGATGTGATGGAGGTGGAAGGATTCGTCACCCGCGGAGCCGAAGGTGCCGCTAGCAGGATGCGTTCGTCTCTCGCCGCGAAGCCGATATAAAATGGAGCGCGGAGAGGGATCTGACTTCAGCCGCCGCCGCCGCCGTTCCCTGTCAGACAATTTCACAGGCAGAGTGTAAAAAAAAAAAAAATGACTTAAAGGTAAACTCCAGATTTAACCCTTCCCGCTCTCGTCTCCTTCCTCTGACCTTCCGGAACACTCTGCTACATTGTAACCATTTATAAATCTCTATAAAGCTGCCAACACTGTGAAATTCTGCCACCCACTCCAAGCTGGAGAGGAACTACAAATCCCAGCAATACAATATACAGCTAATG
>NW_017306273.1:1372063-1372422 GCF_000935625.1 Nanorana parkeri
TGGCTGTGCAGATTCTTAGGTGGGCTGTGTGGGGTCTCAGGAGGATGTGCAGATTCTCAGGTGGGCTGTGTGGGGTCTCAGGTGGCTGTGTGGGGTCTCAGGTGTGCTGTGCTGGGTCTCAGGGGCTGTGCGAAGTCTCAGGTGGGCTGTGCGGGGTCTCAGGTGGGCTGTGCGAGGTATCAGATGGGCTGTGCGGGATCTCAGGTGGGCTGTGCGGGGTCTCAGGTGGCTGTGCAGATTCTCAGGTGGGCTGTGTGGGGTCTCAGGAGGATGTGCAGGCTCTCAGGTGGGCTGTGCGGGGTCTCAGGTGGCTGTGCAGATTCTCAGGTGGGCTGTGCTGGGTCTCAGGGGCTGTGCGA
>NW_017306273.1:1373231-1398289 GCF_000935625.1 Nanorana parkeri
GGACTACAAATCCCAGCAATACAATATACAGCTAATGCAGAATGGTGCCAGCTATAGAGGAACTACAAATCCCAGCAATACAATGTACAGCTAATGCAGAATGGTGCAAGCTATAGAGGACTACAAATCCCAGCAATACAATATACAGCTAATGCAGAATGGTGCCAGCTATAGAGGAACTACAAATCCCAGCAATACATTATACAGCTAATACAGAATGGTGCCAGCTATAGAGGAACTACAAATCCCAGCAATACAATGTACAGCAATGCAGAATGGTGCCAGCTATAGAGGACTACAAATCCCAGCAATACAATATACAGGTGGGCTGTGCGGAGTCTCAGGGGGGCTGTGCGGGGTCTCAGGTGGCTGTGCGGGGTCTCAGGTGGGCTGTGCGAGGTCTCAGGTGGGCTGTGCTGGGTCTCAGGTGGCTGTGCGAGGTCTCAGGTGGCTGTGCGGGGTCTCAGATTTACCAACAACTATGTAGTGCAAGGACCTGCTTGTTGGATGGGATATGCTGTGTGTTTCCCTGTATGGAGTTCTTCACCAACTAGAAACAATAAAGTGAATTTCCGCAGCGCCCACTTTGGTAGCCCGGTGGCGGAGTGAGTCAGCGAGACGGATGGCAGTTATTAATGTCTGCTCTCCTATCTGGTAAACACGCCGCGACGGCCTAATTCCGGCAGCAAAACATCTGACAAAAACCGTGCAAAATATTTATTTTAACCGGCAAAATTCATAACAAAATCGTTCTTCTGTGTAAAAGAAGAAATTAGAATGAAGAATGTTCCTGAAACATCCATCAAGTGCGATCCGTTTTCTGTTGGCTGCTACGTAAGCCGGAGATTAAAGGATTGAAAAGATGGGAAGATGGCTGCTTACATGATAGACAGCCTCTTAGATACCCCCCTCACATATATCAAGGGGCTTCAAGAGAAGGGACACAAAGCGGCCTGTCGGGGGAGCTCGCACGAACCTGGAAGTGGCAACCAGGTCCAAATGACCGAACAGTACCAAGATGGTGGCACAGGACCCAGGCGGTGTCACCTGGCCAGCAGATGGAAGCAGGACAACGCTGGAGTCACAGGGCAGGTGAGTATGTGAATTAAGGACAACAAAGGGGTAAAGAAAATCCAAGGGGGGAGAGCAAAGTTCTTCTTTAAAGCTGAACCAGTAGAAGGCAGGACCCTCTGTGTAAACACAAGCTGTGTAAGCACCAAACGTGGACCCTCATACCAGCTTCTTGCAGTCTACTTTACACCCTGTACAGCAGAGCTCAGGAGAGGCCGAGAGAAGCAGCACAAGGAGTCAGAGAGTGTCCTGCAGTGCAAGGAGCATGCTGATAGGAGGAGAAAGGAGAGGGAGAGGACACAGGGATAGAGAGAGGAGCTCGTTAGTATGATGTTTCTACTTTTCTTGCCTAGTCCCTGGGTGGGGATAGGGAGGAGACCTGTAAGTGAAAGTGTAACAGATAAAGACCAGGTCCCCTACCTTGCTAGGTAGTGCTGGGCTACGGTATGTGGCAGAGCTGCCAGAATCCCAGGACTGGATGGAAACCAGGACAGGACAAGCAACTAGCCTTATCATAAAATATCTTTCTGGTTTTAATTTGCATTGTCCGTCATCCCATTAGGGGCATTTTACACTCACTTCCTGTCCCCGTGACACCCATACAAGACATGGAGAGAGTGCCTGTCACCAGTACAGGCAACTAGCCTTGCCATGAAATATCTGGTTTTAATTTCTAGCATCTGTCACCCCATTTGGGACATTTTACCCTCACTTCCTGTCCCCATGACACCCGTACAATACATGGAGAGCGGGGCTGTCATCAGTACAGGCAACTAGCCTTGACATAAAATATCTGTCTGGTTTTAATTTATAGCATCTGTCACCCCATTAGGGGCATTTTACCCTCACTCCTGTCCCTGTGACACTCATACAAGACATGGAGAGAGGACAGGACAAGCAACTAGCATTTCCATAAAATCTCATTTTGGTTTCAAGTTTTTCTAGTATCTGTCACCGCATTTGGGACATGTTACCTTCACTTCCTGTCCCCATGACACCCATACAATTAGAGAGAGTGGCTGTCACAAGTACCGGACAGTCGGCTATCATTGTCAGCAATGGCCGCCTCCATCTTTCCCTTATGACATGGTTCCTTTAAATTCTACCCAGCTAACTTTTTACTCTCTGCAGTTATTTATCCTCTTGTATCCAAAGTCCGTCCTGACTCCATCTTCCTCTTCTACTGATAAATATCCCTGAGATGTGAATTGATCACCGTGACCGCTCCATTCCTTCCCCCGCTCGTCACCGCTAATAAAATATGTAAGAAAATACCTCGGAGATCTTTGGCTGGGATTGTTTGGCTTCCGCGGCCGGCCGGCGCATTCCCCACCATAAAAGAGAGATATGAGGAATATAAATCTGTTTTTACAGGTGATAAGATTTTTCTTTTTCGGGGCTTTTTGGGGAAAAGTTTCTAAAAGTCTAAATTTAGAAAAGGAAAAGCGAGAGATCCGCGTTCTCCCTGCCAGGAGCTGCGAGGGCGAGTTTACAATATCTCGACCTACCTGTGACCCGCCACGCAGGGGATTGGCTGAATGTTAGAAAAAAGGCTCGCGTCTGCAGACCTACGAGCCCGAGTGCCAACAAGCTACCACAAAGTGTGTATATACAATACATACAGTGTGTGTATATATATATATACAGTATATGTATACTGTATATTAGGGATGTAATGTTTTTACCCTATCGAGTACGAGTACCAATATTTATTTTTTCGGTAGCGGAGGTCCCATTAAGGAAGCCAGGGGACATGTAACGACTCACCGCCCGGCTTCCTAATTAGCCAGGAAGCCGCCTCCGTGCTCCCTCATCACCAGGTGACAAGGAGGCATGGAGCCAGCTTTCTGCCCAATTAGAAAGCCGGGAGGCGGGTAATGACTGGTCGCTCGGCTTCCTGATTGGCCATCTTCCAGACCAATCAGTAAGCCGGGGCAGCAAGTCATTAAACGCACCCCAGCTTCCTTATTAGTCAGGAAGCTGGCTCCAAGCTCCCTCATAAACAGGTAACGAGGAAGCTTGAAGCGGCCTTTCTGGCCAAGTAGACAGCCGGGGGAGGGTAATGACTCGCCGCTCGGCTTCCTGATTGGCCAGGTTCCCGACAAAACCGACAAACAAAACCGGAAGTCAGGCAGTTGGAGATCTCGAGGAGTTGGAGCTCTCAGGCCTTCTTCACACCAAGCGCGGAGCAGATCCGGACCAGAGCAGGTGCAGACCGGATCAAAACTGCGTCAGAAACCTGACCGGATCTGGTCTGCATTTGGTGTGAACAAGGCCTAAGTGACGAGGGAGCGTGCAACCGGCTTTCTTGCCAATCAGGAAGCCGGGTAGCATGTAATGACTCGCTGCCCGGGTTCCTGATACCGTACGTATTGGGCTAGGCATCGGAGCATTTGGACAAGTACGAGTACTCGCCCAAATACTTAGCATTCAGCACCAATTCTTGTATCGGTATCGGTGCATCCCTAGCAAGTGTACTCTGTGACTCCTGTGACCCAGAGTCAGCTGATTGCAGGCTAATGCTGACACGCTAGACTCGTGCTGCAGTCAAGAAGGATCCCGACAATATTGTTTTCCTCTCCCCGTACTCCTCCTTTATCTTCCCTCTGACTCCAGGTATTCTTTAGGTTTATCTTCCGAATATAACAAATATCAAATGGCTGCAAAACCCCTCTGATCTGTTTATATCAGTTCCTTCTCTATCCTCAAATATGTCACTTTAATAACTGGAAAAGAAAGAGAATGAAGCAACGCGGAGCGAGAAATGACATTAATAATAAATGATCTTACATCTGTGGATTGCATAATTTATTATACTGGGAAGACGCTGAATTATCAGAGCCGAGGTGACAGTCTGGCACAAGTCACACATGCCGGATCCATGAAATGACTTTTCCTGTGTGGGGGAGAATGATTGTCTCTTTAGGGCTCAATCTCTTCTGCGGTTAAGGAAACTTCTTGAAAGTAGAAAACTTTTTCTTGGATAGAATAATGGCGGGTTATTATTATTATTATACAGGATTTATATAGCGCCAACAGTTTGCGCAGCGCTTTACAATATAAGGAAGACATTACAATCACAATACAATTCAAGACACGATGGTAAAGAGGGCCCTGCCCCTGAGGGCTTACAATCTGAAAGGGAGAAGGGAGGTTATAACCCCAAGTAGCTTTTGTTTTTTTTTTACATCTGTGTCCCTTGGGAGCGATTTCCCTTCACATCCTGTCTGATAGTCACAACAGGAAGTGAGGGAAAATCCCTCCAAAGAGAGGGAAATCCCTGGTGGTCACCAGAACTGGCATTTACTTTAAATGGAGTGCTGATACTGCCTTCCTTTTGCCTATATATAGTGTATATGTATATACACTGAGTGGCCAGTTTATTATGACCACCAGACGTTTGTAGGCAAATTAGCTATAATTTGGCGCTGAAGTTGCTAGAGGGCCAGACCATTATAAATAGGGAAGCAGGTTGGTTACCACGACAGTAGAAGTGATTTGTTTCTGAAGATACGGGGAAACAACGCGATTTAACAGCCTTTGAACGTGGGATGATTGTTGGCGCTCGGAGCCATGGAGCGAGGATCAGCAAAACAGCAGAATTCGTAAATGTTCAAGAGGGGCTCATTGTTAAAGTGTTTAAAGACTGGACTGTCAGCCGAAAATCTGGGTCTGAACGTGCGAATTGTGGCCGTCAGCGACAAGTCAATGTTAGGGCAGAACGGAGAGTGGCAAGACTGGTACAAGACAACAGAAGGGCAACAGTGCAGTGTCAGATTCCTCGCATCACTTTTCATCATCTCGTGGAGTCACGAGGCGGCCCAACGCAGTACTGATGGGGTGGTCATAATAATCTGACCACTCAGTGTAGCTATTTACTTTTTTTTAGATGCATACGTCTCCAATCTAATAGTCTGGTCACATGATGTCATCGTTTCTCTTTCTCCGGCGGTGGGTCCTGAATGCTGCAGAGAGAATGGCGCCATGCTACTGAGGCATTCTTCTATAGGTACAGGGTGGCTTGAAGACGCCCAACCAAGGGTCCTTATCAAGACGGTATTCTACACATCTTGATGCATGAAATACCTTCATTGGCCAGGGAGCACCTAAAGGAGAAGTGTTGTTCTCTTCCCAATACTCAGAGCCAGCATGTGACACTGCAGCTGTCACATGTCGGCTCTTTACTGTAGATAGAGAGCTGAGCCATCAGAAACCACTGATCGCTCAGCTCACGGTCTTCTCCCTGCAGAGAGTAGTGACTGTCAAGGCCCAGTCAAACCATCTCCAGTGCGTCCCGGTGCACGCACTGGATCACATAGATCAAGCCGGGCTGCGTTGTGGGGCAGGAGGGGGCGTGTCGGTGCAATTCATGTCAATGGCACCGCAGAAAGACCCACAGCGTGATTGCCCACACCGGAACACAAGTTACAGGAATGCCCTCTGTTTCAGTGCAGTGCGATCTGAAAAAATGCTGCATGCACAATTTTTTTTAGATCGCACTGCACTGCACTGGAGGGCATTCTAGTACCCCGCGTTCCAGAGCGGGAAGGGGGCGTGTCTCCCGTGCCATTGACTTGAATGGCACCGACACGCCCCCCACAGTGCGTTCCAGGTGCGAACAGCACTGGGACGCGCTGGATATGGTGTGACTGGGCCAAGTGAGTGGAAGCGAGTGCATTGATCTCCCATAGAGAATCAATAATATAAAATGTATAAATATGTGCTTTAGGATATCTACAGTTGGAGTATTATACACGTGAACCTAAATAACGTCACGGCCTCCATCTCATGCACCCCGACAGGGTCAGTCTAACTGAAACCTCTCTGCCACGACGGTTAGCGCTAAAGTCTGTTTGTCTCCTGCCCACTAAGACGCGGCAAGCCCAAATAATAAAAGAAAAGTGTAATGAGTAGGAATTCCATTTACCAGCTTGCTTTCATCTGGAAATTATTCTTAGGAAGAATGTGCGCGGGGAATTTAGGATGAAACAGAACAAGGTCTCCCAGCAATCCTTTTGATGTTTTAGTAATACTGTGTCACACAGATAAAAGAAAAAAAATCACACGGAGGTCCGGGTGGGTATACGCATGAGCCGACATTTACTTGTTGTAATATTGTTTCAAATGAGAGTATAAGGAGGGTCGGCGAAGATTTAGCGTCTCCAGAGCTTGGCTTGGGTTGGGAGGCGGCGCAGAGTCAAGGATCAGGGTGGCTGAGCTTCTCATGTTAGGATTCCGAGCTTTCTACAAAGGTTATCAAACCGTCATTTGGTGGAAAATCTTTTAAGATGGCGAGGCATGTGCGAGCTTTGGACGTTATTAGATGGAAAGCTTTTTATATTGAATTGGAATGAGAACCAGGCCCAGAGGTAGCAGATGGGAAAGACGGGCGATCCTCTGAGCGTAGGCTGTGTGCAAATTGTGATACATACCAGGTCTTCTAATATTTGCCATGCGATAGCCAATCTCCCACCTCCCATAGCTGACTGAGGAAGGTATTGAGGAATGGAATCTGCGTCAGAGCAGCAATGACAGTTTCCTCTTCTTTTTTTTTATACACTGTTTTTTCCTTCTGGGGCCCGACACTTCCAGGTGTTCCTGACTTTCTGTCATGTGACTTGTGATGTCATGCCACAAGAGGGGCCTGTGTATGCATCACTACGTGACCAACAAAGTTCCTGTGTGAACAAGAACAAAAAAAGTGAGCAAAATGTAAAATGTATCCATGGGGGGCATTTGTTCTGGTGACGGCTAAGATAAGAATCTGAGTTGTCACCAGTTGACACCAGCACTTACGTGACACCAGAACTCCACTCCGGGGAGATTCTCTCTTATTTCCTGTTGCATTTCCAGGACAGGAAGTGAAGGGAAATCCGACATTTAAAAAAAATTATCCATGGGGTTAATTTGTTCTGGTGACAGCTAAGGTAACAATCTTAGTTGTCACCAGGACTCCACTTCAGGGAGATTCCCCCCTATTTCATGTTGCATTTCCAGGACAGGAAGTGAAGGGAAATACAACATTTAAGAATTCTCATTTGAACAAGAATTGAGAATAATGTATCCATAGGGGGGTGGGGCATTTGTTCTGGTGACAACTAATATGGGAATTCCACTCATTTTGGGGAAATTTCCTCTGCTTTCATGTTGTATTACCAGCACAGGAAGTGAAGAAAAATCCAAAATTTTAGAATTGTCATTAGAACAACAAATGAGAACAAATCATCCATGGGGGTCATTTGTTGTGGTGAAAACTAAGATAAGAATCTTTATTGTCACCAGTTGACACCAGAACTCCACTCCCGGGAGATTCCCTCTTATTTCCTGTTGCTTTTCCAGGACAGGAAGTGAAGGGAAATCTAACATTTAAGAATTGTCATTAGAACAAGAAGTGAGAAAAATGTATCCATTGGAGTAATTTGTTCTGATGATAACTAACATGGGAATTCCACTAATTTTGGAGATTTCCTCTCATTTCCTGTTGCATTTCCAGGACAGGAAGCGAAGAGAAATCTACCGAGCAGGACAAGGACAGAAAAAAATAACCCAATAGGGGTTTTAACCCTTCCCATCCAAAAGACAAATTCACTCTACATAACCCTTCCAGCTCTACCATCAATATATCAACTGATTGTTACAATTTCAGCAAGCAAACATTGTCACCAGACAAATATTTTCACGGCTGTTCCTTTTGTTTTGCAATACGTTACAGATCGGCCCCAGCAAAAGATCCCCCTTATTCTTCCCTAGCTATGCGCATATTGAGAAGCCTGTCTTCCTACGATGGGGGGAGTGCGTCCATTTGCAATGTAGACAATATCCGACTGTACCCGGCTGCCTTACAAAGGGACCTCACATGACTGGGGCCGGTTATTAATGGCCGCAGACGTGATACATTTTCATTTTTCTGCCCTTTCATGAATAATAATTCCAGCAAACAAGACCGGCTTTCATGGGGAGCAAACCAAGACAATAGACCAAAGCAGAGGCAGAGGAAGAAGACAACACAAATACTTTCATTGACGCAACAATTGCTGGGACCCTGCGTTTTGAAAGCAAAGCTTTTTTATCTTCTGTATTATATACCAGCATTCAACATTCATTTGCTATATGGCTGAAATCAGCATTACTGTCAGTGTACTATGAAACAAAAACCGGGGAACCAATGAAGACAAGGTTTTCCTTAAGGCCTCGTTCACACAAGAAACGGCCGTATCGGGCAGCTCCAGGGAAAGACGGGTGCTGCGCGTGATTAGTACGCAGCCCCTGTCCTTCTCTATGGGAGTAAGCCGCCCTACGCTCACCTCATATGCAGGTCCGTACGGGTGTCCATCCTGTCAGAGTACGACTACGGACACCCGCACGGACGTGCAGGGCGGGTGAGCGTAGGTTCAGTGTATGGCCGTGTAGTCCCATAGAGAAGGACAGGGGCTGCGTACTAATCACACGCAGCACCTGTCCTTCCCGGGAGCTGCCCGATATGGCCGTTTCTCGTGTGAATGAGGCCTAAATGTTACCCGGATCAGCCTCTTGCAGTCCCCTGTACAGCAGGGCTGGAGAGTGGGAAGAAAAGGCAGCACAAGGAGCCAGTTAGTTCATGGTCAAATGAGATGTAAACCCAATCACTAAAATCTCATGCTATCTTTAACATGCTAATGTAATTTCTTTAATGTATTTATATACAGCTGACAGTGCACATTCATATCAGTCCCTACCCCCAAGGAGCTTACAATCTAAGGTCCCTATCTCACATACATAAAGGGTCAATTAACCTTCCAGCATATCTTTGGAGTGTGGGAGGAAACCCACAAAAGCACATGGAGGACATGCAAACTTTTTGCAGATAGTGTCCTGACCGGGATTTGAACCAGGGTTAGGGTTAGAAGCCCTATACATATATTACTAAAGATGAGGCTCCTAGACTCGAATGGCTTTCGGATCATAATTTCTGAATTGCATTAAGGGAGCTCCCGAATGCCATTCGGGTCTGGGAGCCTCAGCTTTAGTAATACTGTGTTTCCCCGAAAGTAAGACCTACCCCGAAAGTAAGACCTAGTGCTATCTTCAGGGATTTCTAATGGCTCCCAGGCCCGAATGGTATTCAAGATCCGGATTTCTGAATTGCATTTGGGAGCTCCCGAATGGCATTCAGGTCTGGGAGCCATATACATATATTACTAAAGCTGAGGCTCCCAGACCGAATGGCATTCAGGTCTGGGAGCCATATACGTATATTACTAAAGCTGAGGCTCCCAGACCGAATGGCATTCGGGATCTGAATTTCTGAATGCAATTTGAGAGCTCCCGAATGCAATTTCGAATTAGTAAATTCGGATTCTGACACACTCGGATGCATTGGGTTTCGTAAATTCGGATGTGTCCAAATTTCGTAAATTCGTCCGAATTTTGATTCGAATGAATCGCACATGTCTACTAGTAACATAATGGTAACTTCATATTGGACAGGTCCTCTTCAACAATACAGACAGTCCGGGGTATTGTAGATGTTTCCAACTATAAGATCTCAGGGGATAAATACATGTTTCGGTAGAGATGAGGAATGGACTTACTGCTAAATCTCTGGCTGCCTTTGAAGATGATTTATCTTATTAGTTATATTAAAATAAATATTGACAGTAGCTGAGCAGAGCTTTATAACGGAGGACAGAACGGGAGCTTCAAAAGACAACGTTCTTCATCTAAGGGTTTGACACCACTTGGGCATTGCCAAGTCAAGAGAGCAGGCCCGACTGACTCACACTGCCACACTGGCAGGAGTCCACAATGGAAAGCTCTTTACGATTTCATGGAATTGAGCTGAACTAATACTACTTTATAACACGCTCTGATATTGTGCATTGCAAAGCCATTTCATATTTATTTTTACGCACGCTCCATTTCTTTTGTTCCATGATTGTTTTAGTAAAACAAATGCTACCATGTGCTGTGATAGGAGCTACTTTATCTACAGAGCTACCCCCTTACCTGTTAAGGCCGCAAACAAGATAATTGGTTTCATAGCTCCTGAACTATGAAGAGCCTTATGACCCCTCTTATCATTGCCCCCTTCCCCCTGCAGTTCTTATACTGAATTTAGTCATATGTGTCCTCAGGTGGGCAGAAAAGGGGAACAAAATAAGGGAAATGTTATCAAAATATGGCAAAAGGTCTGCCTGTGAATCCACAACTGGTTTGTCTGCATGTTATATAGGAAGTAAGATTACACTGTAATAGAGCAGCAAACAATGCTGCAATCACTTTACCTATCAAAGGGAAACTCTTTCCTCCCCAGTCTTCTGACAGTGGCCATGTTTACTAAGGGCAGATTGCTAGCTCCCCCTTTACTTCCTTGATTTCTGGCACATGTGCCTAGGACATGTGACCATGCACATCATCTCAGGGGAGGAAGTTTGCCTATCCCTGAGATCTCGTGAGATTACAGATGAGATCCCCCAGCAATGCTCTGCTTATGACAAGGCATCCCCAGTGTGCATTGCTTTGGCAAACTGAAGTCGCTTTGCCCTTTCAAAGCAGGAAGTGAATGCTCTGCGAGTGTCAGTATTTCCAAATCCCAGCATTTTACACCTGACATGTCTATGTTATTATTAATTATCATACATAGAGGGGTGCATTGGTAGAATTTGATTTTTGAGTGTAAAGGATTCCCAGAGCACTATAGGGAGAACTTAGCAGAATCTGTTACCCGTCAGACACTCTGTCTCTGATTAAAACATTGCAGGGACCCCTTCTGGCAGACACAAAGTCACAGTTTGGTCATGCGTGTGTAAATTTCTGCTTGAGTTACCGAGCTCTATAAACAGCAGGCTTTTTCAATACAAAATCTGGAGGAGCGAGCATTTATAAATATGAAAGGCACACCCGGAAGTACTTTAAGAAAAACACTGCAATGCCAACACACAATATGTGCCCACTAGAATACACAAAACGTGCGGCCAGGCAATGGGCATTCGTATAATTATATACTCTTAACAAGCAGTGTTCTTAAGCATCTTCTAGTGTGATTTTGATATCCTGCAGTGAGGCCCAGGTACGTCATCCTTGGCTTAGCGAGCCCACAGGAAGCTGGGTTGTATGGAAAATGTGATGTGATTTTTCTTTGAATGTTTGGTTGTTTTAGCTTTAATATTTCCTTAATTGTGATATATTTAGAGATATGGAGCTCTGCCATATAGTGACTATCTGCATTTCCTCACAGGCTTTCGACCTCCCTGAACAACTGCTGAGATATACACAGAAACCACATTGTTTTCAATCAGTCAGGAGTGACTGCGGGATTTGCGTTCTGAGAGAGGAATGTTAAGACACAACCACTGTGCAACACTACTAAGTAGGAAACACGGTAGAGCAAATATGGCTGCTGTAGCGTGCATACAAAATTACATAGAAACATACAACAGTACATAGAAATACATAAAAATAAAGTTCTTAAACATTAACACAAAGCAATGGTCAGTTTATAATAATGCTGATCATGTGTATCAAAAAACAAAAGAAGAAGACCATATTCCCCCTTTAAAGTGAGATAATGAGGTCACCAGCACACCAAGGTCCACTCCATCGATCATTCTCTTATGGACCTTTAGATGAACATGGTGTCACAAGCAAACATCAATAAAAGATGGATCGATGAAGTGATCCTTGGTGTGCTGGTGACCTTGTTATCTCCTTTAGTCTTACGGCGCCATCCATTGGCCATTTCAGCTACACAATAGGATACGTCTGTTTGGAGTGTGATGGGATACCTCTAAATGCCCCATTTAAGTGACACTGTCACTTTGTCCATTAAGGGTAAAGTTGCAGTCTGCCGATAGTCCGCCCTGCAGCAAGGTATACTTCCCTATCAGCCCTCCGATGCAATATTGGGGAGCAGGGGTTTACAGGTGTGGGGAAATGTGATGTTCCTCACATGGCAGTGCTCGGGCTTCAGCTGGCAATCACCGGGCCTGAGCACTGTCAAGTCAGGATTAGCGATGCTGTCCACCTGGGTAAGCTCCGACACCAAAGCGTATCCAAGGGAGCGTAGATAGGTGAGTATACTTTGCTGCGAGGGGCTAGACTATCAGCAGACACTGCCACACTGCCCTGAATGGTCAGATGACAATGTCTCTTTAAACGCCCCTTTAAACTGAGTCGATCAACATCATGCAATAACCTACCAGCAAGATCCTCTATAATATCCAGGGATGAACTCCAGGAAAATCTCTCCACCGCGCTGTATCCCAGCTCCGTCAGCGACGTAGGGAGCGTTTCAAGCTCGTAAGCTCCCCGCTTTTTCCAGTACAAAAACATATTGAAGTTAAATGCCGAAAAGCTTCAAAGACTTTGTGTAGCCCCGATGGCCTTACGGTTCCCCTTTCCTTCTCAGTATCTATTGGCGTGGATTTTATAGCTTTGTTGTAAGCATTTTAGATGTATCATCTTCAGGGGTTAGGGAGAGAAGTGCGCTCTTTACTTCCCAGGGAATAAGCTTCGGGTTATGAACAAATAACGGATTCATTTTCATAAAACAAGACAAAGCTGGGAGATCACACAGTATTGCTCCATACTGACCAATGGACGCTGTACCAAGGCACACAAAGGGCCATTCTTCAAACTCCTACAGAAGTTTTCTAAATTTTCTGTTTCACTCCCTATGAGAAAAAAGTAATTCGGGGAAGCATAGCTGTTACAGTTCTCTGTACAGTATACAGTTTATTTCATTAAAGTCTTATGAAATCTTTTGAAAGAGTCAACCTACCCGAGAGCGATATTTTTATTACAGGCAGAGGCTGGTGGGTCAACTTAACTCTTGGCTTCTATATGTCCTGGGTGCTTCAACAGTAAGATCTCCTACCATAATTGCCAACTCTGTTCCTGTCCACCAAGGAGTTTTGTGTGTTCCCCTTCACCTCCATGCGTCTCAGCTCCCCCTGTTACATTCTCCATAATATCAAATAAACAATAAAGCAGGTGTGCAGAATTGGAAAATCTCCAACAGAGTCCCCAAGACTTAGAAGAGACTTATTGCTCATCTACCAAATGCTGAAATATCATGCTGGGACTCCAATTTTCTGCTGGATTTTGGAGATCATAATAGAAGGAGCAGGAACACACAAAGGTGAGCAGGAACACCCAAAAATCCCAGGTGGACAGGAACAGAGTCAGGAATTATGGCAGCAAGTTATGACTATTGGAACACCCAATAAATAAAACAAGTCATTTGCTTAATTAGCCCACCAGGATCCACCCATCCCTAAAATATCTCATTTGGACGGACAGGATCTTTAATCTTAAATCAGGTAGATGTAAACCCATTTAATTAGTTTCCATAAATGTTTTACCATGGTAACGTAATTTGAAAAGTTGTGCTCAGTCTTTTTAAATCAGCAGCTTTCGTTATAACAATCTCCTGTTATCCTGCCGTGAAGGTCCATGTCCAGACACTTCCTGTTATGGGTACAACAATTGTCTCCCAGTTGTGCTCCCGCCAAGCTGACACACACTACTCAAGCATGGGCCACCATTGCCACTATCAGGGAGCCAGTTCAGAGCAATGATCTGCAGCGGATGCTGGAGAGAGTGCATGTAGGCAGGAAGTGGCTTAAGGTGGACCAACATTTAAAAGTGGCTTTATTCTTATCCTCCCTCAACCTGCTACGCATTTAGAAGGAAAAAAAAATGTCAGGAGGGGGGAGCTAGTACTTTTTTCTGAAGGTACCTTCTCCCACTTTTCTCACCTAGGCAAGGGTGATGTACCCTCGCCCTGGGGCTGTGAGACTTCAGGAAGTGACAGCTGGCTCCCAAATGCATGATGGTGGTGCAGAAGATCCTACGGGTGCAAGTAAGACAGCACTGGACTTCATGGGCCAGTAAGTATGTGATTTTAAAAGTCAGAAGCCACAATACTTGTTTGCAAGATGGTGGTGCAGAAGATCAGAAGACCCTGCGAAGAATCAAGTGCAGGGAAGACAACGATGGACTTCCTGGGCTGGTAAGTAGTCAGCAGTTACAGCATTTGTAGCTTTTTACTTTTAGTTTTCCTTAAGCTTGTGAAGTTCTTCTTTAAAGAGATCAGCAGCACTGAGAGGAAAAAAAAAAGTAAAAACAATATTTGATGAAAAAAAGACAATCATTTATAATACGCAGTGCTTTAGGAACCTGCATGTCATTGGCTTAGGGTTATCGTCTAGTTTAGGCATCCAAAATTGTTATTGTAGAAGTGCCTTTAAATCTCAATACCTCTAAAGCTCTATATTATGGGTATTCGTTGGAAAGATACTTGTTTAAACAATCATTGATTTCAGAAGAATGTATCATTTCTCAAAGAGACTATTTATTATTTTTCTGTCTCCAAAATAAACCATGGCGGAATGTTAGCGCTTAAACTTTTCTTTTATCAGGGGTGTCGGTGGATATATGTCCTGAGCTTCAGGGAACAACATATTTTTTCTCTCCCTGGGAATAAACATCAGTAATATTTTCCACTTACTTTAATTAGACCTTGTTTCCATGAAATAGAGGAATACATATGCTTAAGAGAAAGGAGCAAAGGACAAAAAAGGATCTCTTATTCGACAGCAGAGGGGGAGTCATTTTGTTCAGGGGACATAAACTATATGACCAAAAGTTTGAGGACACCTGACCATCACTTCTATATGAGCTTGTTGGACATCCCATTCCAGACTGTGGGCATTATTATGGTGTCTCCCATTCCCTTGAACCTTGCAGCCTCCAATTTTTTAGGAAGGCTTTTCATGGGGGCAAAATGTAACCTGTTCTAATAAAGTAATTTATGGCCTTATTAGTTTTTATTAGAGCTGGTAATTATTAAAATTTTCGTGTTCGATTAATACATTTTTTTTTTAATCTATTAATTTTGAATAATTATAACGTACATACAGATCCAACTACATTGGCCTATACACATACAGCACAGCAATGAAGTAATAAAATGAACTAGGATCACACTAATCCAGCACGTTATTATTCTCAGTTGCCCCACTCAAGCGGCGGCCATATTGAGTGGGGCACGTGAGAATTTTATTCTTTTAAAATGGGAGGAGAAGGGACCCAGAGAAGGCACAACACCTGCTACGAGGTGGGCTATTGGAGTGGCAGAGCGGAGTAAAAAGAATGTTACTGTAGGGTTTAAAATGTGTATTATGAAATCAAAAGTATATGTGAGCACATACATACCTCATGTTTCCAACCCTTCCCGCTCCTATTGGAATTTTATCCCATGGACCATGTTAGCCTCATTCTCTTCTAGAGCATCCAAAACCCAGAGGGACATCATATACAAATAGCAGTTTCATCTACGGAATTGATGCTTGCTGCTCCTCATATCCCTTACTATTACCAAGCCAACCTTCACACTTACAGGCCAATAGTAAATGGCTAACGAATCCTTGCTTCAACATGGTGGTGGGGTTTATGTGTTCAAATGAATCTGAGAGCTGTTCTGTCACTACCACAGTTATAAGTAGAGCCTCTCATGCTAAGCAAGCCTGCAGAGATGATCCAGGTGAAAATTGATACCTTGATCTTCAGGTTGGAAACTGACCATCCTCTTAAAGAAACAAACAGATTGTAGCATCGTTGAGTGAGTAGGTGAAGCGTGGGAGAAGCAAAGCCAAGTGCCGACTTTTAAGATAGAAAAGTTTATATTTGCATATAAGAGCACCACACATTTCAGGGTTCCCAGGATGCTCGGGAAGATAATTGAAAATGGGTGAAGGTGCTTGTTATTAAAATCCCCCCCCCCTTGTAAAAGAAAATGTCTCATTGGAAAGTGAGTAGGTGAAATGTAGGAGGAGCAGAGCCAGGTGCCAACTATTAAGAACAAGTCACTATTTGCATATTAGAGCGCCACAATTTTTAAGGTTTCGCAGGATGCCGAGGAACCTAACTGAAAATGCCTAAAGGCACTTGTTATAAACAGCCCAATCCTGCAGAATAAAATGGCTGTAGATTTTTGGAGTGAGCAGGTGGAGTGAAGGAGGAGCAGGCCCAAGTGCCAACTTCCAAAATAAGGTTACTATCAGCACGTTAGAACATCCTAATTTTCAGGGTTTCTAGAATGCTGTAGAAAATAAGTAAAAATGCAGGAACGCACATTAGATTTACATTTTCTATAAGATTGCCTAAAAGGTTAAAGCCCAATTACCTCCTAGCATGGGATGCATCTTCACACAGACTGGGCTCACAGCACTGAAACTAGTGGCCCTCAATAAGTAAACTCCTCTCAGTCCAGGGGAAAGGACTGATCACCTCTGAGAAAGAAGAGGGAGGACCTGTGATGTCATCAGATGAAACTGAAGACAGCAGGAAAAAGGTTAAGTATAAAAAAAAATAGAATGGGAAGAGGAGAAGGGATCCAAAAAAGATGGCGTTCCACTTTAACATGTAGTTTATAGATGGCCTCTGGTTTATTCCTAACAAACCACCAATAACGATCTGTGTTAAACAGATTATGACTCTCGTTTGGATGCCTCTCAACATTTAAGTGGATATTAAGTGTCCATTATTTTATTTTCTGCCTTGTTAACAAGAGATGGCTTTATTTGTTTTTAAACAACCCAGCTGCCCTGCTTGACAAGCTCATCCTGGCACTGAAGCATTGTTTCCTATGCGGCTATGCCAGACTGGCTCTGCGGATAACCTCGCGTGACAAGAATCAACACTATTGATAGAATTATAGGCTGAACTGACCTAAAGAGCCTGGTTTGGGCTTGAAGACAATATATATATAATCATGGCCAAAAATCATGGCCAGCATTTGTGTCAGATAATGCACCACTTCGCGTAGAAAATGTTTGCATTTACAAATGTTCCCGGCATTCTCATGTTTATTTCTTTTGTTTGTATTGTTATGACACAATAAAAAAGTGGAGAAAAAAAAGCCAAATCTGACACATTCCACACAAAACTCCAAAAATGGACTGGACAAAATGATTGGCACCTTCTCCAAATTACTCTGACTATATATATATATATATTGTATACACTTCCTGGCTAAAAAAAAGTCACAAACTAATATTTCGTTGGGCCGCCTTTAGCTTTGATTACGGCACACATTCGCCATGGCATCATTCCGATAAGCCTATGTAAGGTCACAACATTTATTTCCATCCAGAGTTGCAATCATTTTTCATCAAGATCTTGCAGTGATGATGAAAGAGTTGGACCTCTGCGTAAAGTATTCTCCAGCACATCCTCAATGGGGTTAAGGTCTGGACTCTGTGGTGGCCAATCCATTTATGAAAATGATGTCTCATGCCCCTTACACAATCTGAGCCAGATTAATCCTGGCATTGTCATCTTGGAATGTTTTATTCTTAGTTTTATTGTGGGTTTTACTATATAATGTCTCAATTTGACTATGTTCATCCATAATTTTGAAGTGTGTATTCTCCTTTTCCCCTCTGTTTTGCTTTAATGTGATTACATGGACTGTTTCTTAGATATAGGTGCTTCTACGTGTTTGTCCCCGCCCTGTGTGGCGTGCTATTTTAGTGGGGTTGGTGTTGGTTCACAACCAGCTATGACTAAGGCCGAGTAAGGCAGAAAAGCGTCAGTGGTTGTTTTTTTTTTTATATAAATGCATGTGAAATATTTTCTTGGGAAGATCTTTGCGTGCTGATGCTACAGGTTTTGAGACAATCACTCCAGAAGAGGGTCATCCGAGCACCCAATGTGGATTGCAGGGATGCATGACAGGGGAGAGCAGTGCGCTTTATGTTTCTCATCTTGGAATGTGCCTGTGCCATCGGGTAAGAAAAAATCCATTGATAGAAAAGCCTGATTAAATGATGCCCCTTTGCCAAATATATAAAAATAATAAAAAGAAGAAAAGGCTTACGGGTAAATGACTTTTCCACATGGCAAGGCTCGTGAGTAAATGTACCAATCGTTACGTTTCCATGGCATCACATGACCATTGCTGAACCAGAACACTGACATGCGCACAATACTGTTTCTGTCTACCAAGTCTCATGAGCATGGGACTGATGGGTCAGTATTTTCATACATGAAGCCCACTGTGTTGTTTGTCAATTTTTATCTGACATACAGAATATCGTTTTTTTTAATGGCTTTTTTACGTTGCATTGAACCAAACTCAGAACGAGCAGGCAGCATAAAAACAGAGACTATAGTACTGTATTCTCCCAATATTGTAAAGAAGTCACCTGCACTCCAAGGTCCAGCATGTAGAACGCCTTATATTAGGACACTAAACAATCATGGTGATGGTGGTCACTGTGTTTGCCTGGTGAAGGGACCACCAACGGTTCCGAAACTTTGTTGCGTCACCGTGACTGTTTAGCGTCCTAATAAAAGGCGTTCTACACGTTGGAGTGCGGGTGACTGCTTTACAATATTTGGTAGGGATGTTCAGATACCAGTGCCGATACTTGGCATTTTCATGAGAACTACCAGGGTTGCAGCGGTTGCAGCTGGGACCTGGCTCTGGTGCTCCACCACTGTCCTGAAATCATTAGTCTGTATTGTTTTAGAAAAACTGTCACATGACAATAAACCAAAATGTATCAGTACTTGTACTTAAAAAAATGGTATCGGTGCATCGCTAATATTTATTTATAAAAAGAAAATCATTAGGGCTAGTAATGATTACAATTTTCCTGTTCGATTAATCGATTTCTTTTTTAATCGATTAATCGACTAATATCGATTAATTATAACGCACATACAGAGGGGGGTCTCACCAGAGCTTTGAGGGGGGCCTCACCAGGGTAGCAGGGCTCTGTGGGGTCTAACCAGCCTTGTTAGAACAACAAGAGGGCGCAAAACTAGGTCAGCTGACTGCCTGGACCGAACATATCAGGGAAGGTGACAGGAACAATAAATATATATCGTATATACTCGAGTATAAGCCGTCCCGAATATAAGCCGAGATACCTAATTTTAAAATCCTGAATTATGACTAATTGTAGTCACGTAAATATATTATTAAATTCATGCAAACAGATTTTTAATTGTAGGTCGCACCCCCTACATTCTGGTTGGCATATCCTAGTTGACTAGACAGCCGAGAAGTTTAATCATAGTATTTGACATCGAATCAAGATGGAACACAAGATATTGTTGGGTGTTTGCGACCATCCATTACCTCTAATTGTATTTGGTATGGCCCTTGGAAAAAAGTGATTGTTAGAAACAATTGGTTCAAGGTTGCTATCCTAACAATGGTTTATAGTCTCTTTGTCGAGTCAACTGGCCATGTCAACCATTAACAGTCACTAGTGCGTTGCTGCATATTATATTGTATACAAAGTCTCAAAGAGAGGTACAGTCTCGCAGTTTTTGGATTCAGGGGATTGGGACTGGTGGAGTAGCGACGACGCGTTTCGCGTGTTGCCACGCTTCCTCAGGTCTGAGGGTGTTCAGTCCCCGGATGAGCCAGCGGATGCCCTCAGAGTATTGTCAAATATTTGAAGAAATTTCGAGAGTTTTTTTCAACACGTTTTTTAAAACGTTTTTAACTTTCGTCCAGATAGTGGAATGAGTCAGTCAAGATAACCGCATCTGTGTCTTGTACACTCATGTTAGGACCCTGCATGTGTGTCTAATGATTCATTCCATGAGAGGCCATCGCTGTCTCTCCGAGCAAGCCTTGATTCGATGTCAAATACAATGATTAGACTTCTCGGCTGTCTAGTCAACTAGGATATGCCAACCAGAATGTAGGGGGTGCAACCTACAATTAAAAATCTGTTTGCATGAATTTAATAATATATTTACGTGACTACAATTATTCAGGATTCTGGTGGAGCTTGTTGGTGTTCTCCTTGAATCGGACTTTGATCGATCAAAGAAATTAACGATTAATCGACGGATTAATCGTTAATTTCCGCACCCCTAAAAATCATACATTAAAACATAGATGTAGAAATCCCAGGAGCTCCGTATGTTCCTTACAAATGACCTAACTTTTGTCTCTAGTCTGGTCTTGGAGCTGGAAAAGTATCTGTACTTGTACTGGTACCGAGTACAGTACTTGGTATCTGAACATCCCTAATATTTCGATTCATGCTGCGTCATTTGCAGGTCATACCAGCACCCACCTCATCACATTGGGGGTCCCGGTTTGGAATATACACAGTAATGTTTCCCCAGTGTCCCATCTATCCACCATGCTTCTGTTACTGGCAGCAAATAAACACACTGCTCCCCGGCATGAGGAATTATATAAACACTGCTTTTAGAAATGAGCAAAACACAAATCTCTGACCACGTTGTCAATCCCCAGCAACCTTTTCTGTGATCCTATTTGGCCACCGCCATCTCTTTAAATGCTGGCAGTGGTTTTCAAAGACCCCAAGAAGGGCCAAAAGGGTATATTGTACTCTATAAACTGTCCACATGTTTACCGTTCCATCATGGGAACATAAATGGTTCTAAACAGAGGGTATTTCACTTTCCCGGTTATGCACAGCGAGCTGGCACACAGCAGTATGAAGTCTGAATCAGTCTTTTGTCTCACGGGGTCTTGCAGAGTAAACCAGCTGCTCAATGCAGCTCTGGTATCCGGACCAGGAAAGTAAAAGGAATCATCTACGCTACAATGTAAAAGTCTAAAATGTTCGACCTGATATTTTCTCCACAATTTGTTTGATCAGTTATACTAAAAGAAATCTACGTATGGTAACATTTATATATAGTACTTTATTTTCTGTTATTAAAGAAAGCCTCCAGCTTAAATTTTTCTTATGCTACCCCCTTACCCCCACTACCCACCCTCCTCATACTCCAGTGGCGTCCTCCTCTGCCGCTGGTGGTTGCCCACTTTTGGGTTGAATGACGGCCAGTGTCATTCAACCTCTTCCTGTGAGCCCAGGCTGTCATGGACACGCCCCCTCCACTGCTGGGGATGTTTTATCACTGGTATGAGTTCATGGTATGCCTATGTTGCATTCACGTAGTGTCAGACACATGGTATACTTTTTCTGTGAAGGGCCCCCTCAGTTTGGACAATTTGGGCTGCAAGATGCAGAATGAATCATTACATTGTGAGGTCTTAATACATCTATTGTAAGTTCCTCTTAATAAAGCACACTGATTGGTTGTTCCCATTTCCTACAGGAAGTGACCACTTCCCCGAGGCAATAAATCCAACAAGGTGGATCATTCCAATACCGCACTTTGAAAGTACCATCTAAAATAATTAGGAAGGAACAAGAAAAATCCTTTTTTTGCCGGTACTACAAGCTGTTTGGCTCTCCCAATCCAGTAACATTATTTGCACACAGATTCATGTAGTAAGCTTCATCCTGAGTCCATCCAACGGTTAACTATCGTTCAAGCCCTGATAGGGGGTAGGACCACAAAACATGTTGGAAGTTTTTTTTTGTGTGAGCTCATAAAGCATTTTGGGCTCCTACCATTTGGGCTGGTCCTTCTGTTGTTATTTGCTTCGAGTGAATTCCTGGGTGCCCACTGGAGGGTAGCCCTGTTTGCTGTGAGTTGCCTAGCCAGAACCCTGAGTGGTCATTCCGTCTTGTACGAATGAGGAATGAAGTCCCAGCACCTCTTGAATGATTGTCTCTTGTTATAAGGTGACAACTGTCTGCCTTTTGTAATGCTGCATCTTATGCACAGGTCAGCGGAATGACAGGATCGGGCAACAAGAAGCTGAAGACCAGTCAGCAATTATCTCAGACTCCATGCTGGTTTAAATAGGCCGGCTGGTGCCAATGAACATGCCAGTGCATGTGCACGCCAGCACGGGTGCGTGCCCAATAACGCTAATTTCTGTGCACATGGGTACTGATGTGTAGACATGTGCACCGGCAAAAAAATTGTATAGTTTAATTTTGATTCGGATTTTGGGTTATTTCGTTTTTCGGGTCCGAAAATCAATTCGTTTTGGGATTCGGACGAAATTTGCTAGCGGTAGTCTGTACAAACATTTGTTTCGTTGTCGTTTTGTTCGTTCGTTGCAGCAGAGTGACATTTGAGGAAAAACATTTTTTTTTTCTCAAATGTCATTTTGCTGCAACGAAATTTCATCCAACAAACGAAATTTCGTACAGACTACCGCTAACGCATTTCGGAATCGGAAATTCGGATTCGTTTGCATTCGTTATTGTCTGTAATTCAGAATTCAAATCTCAGGATTTCCAAAATTTCGTCCGAATTTAGTTTCGGAACGAAACGAATCGCACGTGTCTACTGATGTGCATTCTTCTGCACGCATGAACTAAAGCACATTTGCCCATTACCTTGAGTGTGGCACTGCGCGTAACGGGATGAGTTTGCGCTCATGTCCATTTCCCGGAGGTTACATGGCCATTATTACAGCTTGTCTTTTTTGGACATAGCTTCAGGACAGGTCCTTTTTAACAGTAGAGGAGAAGGCGATTGTGTCCCTTCTCCAACCCATTTAGGTACGGAAGCTGCAAATACCTCATAGAGAACAGAACTTACATAGAGCTCCATCTGCCAACCGCAAGTGGTAAATGTAAACTTAAAAATGTAAGTAAGAAAAAAAATGTACAGAATAATAACAACAATATAGATTCCCTTCACTCTTGGTGTGCTGTTGACAGGGCAGCCATCAGGGGGGGTACGGCAGATACTCATGTAAGGGACCCGGGCAGCCTGGGGGGCCCGCCCGGGTCCCTTACATGACTATCGGCCGTCGGTGAAGGGCGAGGAGGCCTGGCCCTAGCAGCGCAGGGCGCCAGCATTGCAGCTCCAGTGGCTTTGAGACAAGCTAGGGCCCCATCAGCGACACTGCTCGTCTGATGTCGGACTGGCCAGAAGTGACGTCACTTCTGGCCGTTCCGGCGGCAGACGAGGCCATGTGTGCAGTTGACATTGCAAAGAGATACTTTGAGAAGACAGTAACATCCATTTGGTGGCTTCAACCCCATGATTATGTGTTGTTAAGCAGATAATTCAGCATTACATCATGGAGATCGCCCGGTCTGCGAGTAAATAAGCCCTCATGCGTCAGCTTTTGTTCAAATTACAGACACAAAAAAAGCAATTGGAGAATGAAAAATTACTCGTGTGGCCCCTAGTCTAAGCGTGCTACTATAAGGATATAAAGGTTGTACTCACCGGATTTTAGGAACAGATTAATCCAGCTTCGAGATGGGGACCCATACCAAGACAAGACTGAACTCATTGCCCGGACACTCACATGTCTGCTTGTTACATTCAATATAAACTATTACACACCAATAAGTTCTTCACTTCCACGTTAGATATTCCACCAAAGGGCAGTTTTCAATGCACTGGAAATAAAATGAATAGAAAAATAACAGCACAAAAGCATAACGGCGGCCTCCTGTCCGAGCATGGCACGTCATTTAAATTGATCCATCCGACCTTGGTCGGTACACAATGTTCAGAGTCCATTTAAATGGCTCTCTCCATCTGTAATAGAAAAAAAAAAAAAAGTATACAGTACACTGAACATCAGAAGCAGAATTATCACCATGGCAACTGTCATTTCTGAAGCCAAGGCGCGTCAGGGGCCAGTCTCTGGCATGCTGAGTCAGCGCAGAAGTAGAACCGAGCAGAATGTTCCCAACTCTCATGTGTGAATGAAAAGTTTGCTCCTGTGTTGTTGTCTACAGCCCGAGCAGACATAGCCAAGTAGGCCCTTGGGCTTCACTTCTTTTTTGTTCTTGTAAAAATGGCTTCCATATTTGCTGCAGCCAGTGTCTGGTGGTTTGATGGGGAGCCAAGTCTCTTCTGTGTGGCCACATCAAAGTACTGAGACTTTTTTGTATGTTTAACCGCTGGTTTCAGAGGCTGACTGCTGTAGGCATGTGTTCCTCAGTTCTCATACAATCATGGAGGAAATAATAAGTGTCTTATGTAGAATGTCATTAATTAGTGCCGTCGTAGAACGACCTGGCTGGAAGAAATAAAATCCAAATTAAGGATTGTACATGGACACCAGGAAGTGATTTATAACAGAGAGCAGACACCGCTATCGCCTATACACAACAGGGTTGTCCTACACTGTGGCTTCCAGAAGAGCTTTGGTATCCGGACCAGGAAAGTAAAAGGAATCATCTTTGCTACAATGTCAAAGTCTAAAATTAAAATCCAATCATGGAAAAGTCTATGATTGGAGGATAGTCCGGGCACATAACTTTTTACAGGTCTTTTTGACACCATTCAGCCCTGGTTCAGACCTAGGCGTTTTTTAGCAGTTCGCAAAGCGCTTTTAAAGGCTTTTAACTGCCCAACACAAGAAATCCCATGATTTTCAATGGCCCTGGTTCCCACCTGAGCAGAAAAACGCCAGACGCCTGAAAAGATACAGGAGCTTCTTTGGGCAGTTAAAAGCACTTTTCCTCCGCATAGACTTCATTGGAAACGCCCAAAAACGCGCAACAGAAGCATGTTGAATATTTTCGTGAGCGTTTTTGCGTGTTTATACGCACGTTCTTCCATTACCCACAATGGTTTATGAGCTGCCAATCAAAACACTAGACGTGCACCAGCAAAAAAATTAGTTACGTTTTGATTTGGATTTTGCATTATTTCGTTTTTCGGATTCGGGTCCGAAATTAAATTCGTTTCGGAATTCGGATTCTGACGAAATATCGTTAGCGGTAGTCTGGTCTAAATTTCTTTTTTTGGACCAAATTTCATTGCAGCAAAATGACATTAGGAAAAAAAATGTTTACATTTTTTTTGTTTTTGTTTGCAGATGAAAAAAAAAAGCGTGAGGTTCCCCCCCCAATTCATACCAGACCCTTTAGGGCTGGTAGGAATGTTAGGAGGGACCCCTACTCCCCAAGTTAAAAAACAAAAAAAAGTGCGTGGGGTTCCCCCCAAAGAAATTTAAGGGGGGACCTCTAACAGTCCTACCAGACCCTCGATCCGAGCACTGGCCCGGCAGGGCAGGAAGGGGGGGGCGATTGAGGTCCCTGACCCGGTGGGTTGTGGGGAAGAGGCCCTTGTCCCCATCGACTCGATTGTCCCCCCCCCCCCCCCTTTTT
>NW_017306273.1:1398341-1489834 GCF_000935625.1 Nanorana parkeri
TTGCCCCCCCCCCCCCCACCTTTTTTCCTAATGTCATTTTGCTGCAATGAAATTTCAACCGGAGTACCGCTAAAAAACTAAATTACGTAAAAAAACCAAAATTTCGACCGGACTACCGCTAACGAATTTCTGGAAATCGGGAATTCGGATTCGTTTTAGCTGTAATTCGGAATTCGGATATATCCGAATCTCCGAAATTTCGTCCGAATTTCATTTCGGAACGAATCGCATATGTCTACAAAACACGCCTCTTCATGTACGGGCGTTAAAACGCGCATACAAATGTGCACAACGTGCAAATAACCGCATGCTGCTGCCGCAAAAACTGTGCCGCCTAGGTGTGAACCAGGACTAACTCATTTTAAGAACCTGTCAAAAGTCATATCACCAAAGACCACGCCATAACCACTTGTAGTCTTTGGTGACCTTCCATCTTAAAACCTTGCTTCCACCATCACTTTCCATTTGGCCTTGTCTTTTGCCAGGCTAGAGTAATATAAAACTTTCAAACTTTTTGATCAAACAAATATGAATTCGTCAGAAAAATATTTATTTACATTTTTTTGTCCAAGCACAGAGAGTCATCGTGTTTCCAAACAGCTTCAACTCTCAGCTCAGCTTTCCTGGTCTCCAGCAGCTGTCCATCTACTAGCTTGGAGGAGGGAGGATAGGGGAAGGAGGGAAGTGGCTTGCCTTGCTGTGACTGTGTGATTGTAGACACACACAGCCTACTAGTACACACAAGGGTGGCTCCATACGACCCTGCGAGAAATGAGCCACCCTAAAACAGGATATCAGGACCAGTGCTCAGGAGACCAGCTGATTCGGTAGGAAGCCAATAAGGTTATTCCCAAAAGGGTGAAGAGTTTGGAGAAGGCAGGAGAAGGGAACAATCTAGGACAACATAGCTGATTAGGAAAAATTCTCCAATTCAGTTCACTTTCCAGTTGAGCTATGTTGCCCTGGATTGGTTACTTCTCCAAACTCTTCACCCTTTTGTGAATAACCCTGTAAAACTTTAAAACATCGAGAAGCAGCATCCATTGTATGTGATTTAATCAGCATTTCAAAAAGCTTTAAAACCTTTAAACTTTAAAATCACTTTTATGTTCTGCTTTAAGTTCACGGCTGCTTGTCATTCCCAAGATGTCATCCCTCCACCATGTTCTTCTTCCCATTTTCCATTTCTTCACCTTCCTCTCTTACATAACGTTGCATAGCTCCTCTCCTGCCGAGAAAATTAAAATTCTTTGTCCGTATCACGAGAGACTCTGCTGGGGAACATACTCATTCTTTTTAATAGCTCTTGGAAGCTCTGAAGCCAGTGGGACGCTAAGCACATGTGTAAAGCACGTCACTTTATTTATTACAGGTATTTATATAGCACCGTCAATTTACACAGTGCTTTATATATTGTACATTGACATCGGTCCCTGCCCTCAAGGAGCTTACATTCTCATACGTACACCTACTAGGGCCAATTTAGACAGAAGCCACAAAACCTACCAACATGCCTTGCAGCATGGGAGGAAACCAGAGTACCCGGAGGAACCCCATGCAAGCACAGTGAGATCAAGCAACTCCATGCAGATATTGTCTTGGCTGGACCTGGATTCGAACTGGCAACCTAAATCACTTAGATACCTTTCTCAGAGACCATAACATACAGGGGTACAGGCAGGGACGGATTTACTCTCTCTACTACCCCAAGGCCAGGTTCCTCAATGCACCCTCCTGCCTGCCAAAAAGCCCCCCTCCCCCCCCCATGGAGAATGGCAGACCTGCAGGCTGCATAGAAAACAAGTGGCAGCTTCCCCGCTGTACATTTAGCTCGGCTTGCCCAAAGCAGGGCTAAATGTAGAAAACTACCGACCCGGTGCCCGGAAGTGCATGTCCTGGGCATCGGTAGATAGGAATTCCACACCCCTGCTGCCCCTCGGCCAGGCCTTGTGAGAAATCCAGCCCTGAGTACAGGTACTCTTAATGACTGGAACACACACAGACTCGTATACACACACACATTCACAAAAGTTGAACTTGATGGACTTGTGTCTTTATTTAACCTCCAAGTACCATGTAATTATATAACTATGTAACCTTAGTGCAGGCAGAGGTGCTAATCACTGAGCCACTGAACTGCCCCTTTTTTAAAGCAATTGCATGGCCATGGAAAGACCATACCCCTGTTTTATGAATGCAGCCTTAAGAGCCTAATCACATTTTAGCAATGACGTATAGCGCCTGCAGAAACGCTCTCCTAAAGAAAAAAATGTATTACAATGTAAGATCTGTGTTGCATGAATTCCATGCCATTTGTAGCTCAGTAGCCGAGCCATTGACTGTTTGCAGCGTTTGGTGCTAGCTACAGAATGGCAAGCTCTAGTAGCTACTTTTGTTATCCAATGGTGCCCACCAGCTGCCTAGGTAAGCATCCAACAAATATTTATTCCATTCAAATCTTTCAATGGCAATCCACGAGTTTTGGGGCCCCAATAGGCCCCCTTCATCAGGGCTGGAATGTTGATTTAGCAGAAATGTTATTTTCCCTTGCAGTGGCACTTTCCTGGCACTGCAAGGGTTAACTGATCATTTTGCTCAGGGTAAAAAAAAAAGTTATACTCACCCGATCCTCCGAGCCGGCAGTGCTCCCTCCTCCACTGCTGCAGTGATGGTATGTCTGTCAGCGTCCTCACATCCCATACACTGTATTGGAGGTGATTCCTAGACCACTGCAGCGGAGGGAGGGGGGGGGGTGTGTAGAGACGCTCCTTGGTTAAAGAGCCAGGCCAGCTAGGAGGATCAGGCGAGTATTCATTTTATTTTGTACCCTAGGCAAAAACGAGCAGTTAACCCTTGCAGTAGGATAATCAGTGACCTAGCATTTTCAGAAGGCCAACAATGCCTGCCAACTTTTTTCCTTGCCATGACAGGTGCACTTTGACTGTGGCTATGAATAACACTAGTTCTGTGACTGACTAAATTCAAGCAGCACGTGATCTACATTTAATACAGGGAATCTGCCAGGACGGCTGTTATCTCTCACAGCAAAGGCTCCCATCCAGCAATTGCACGATTGGTGGAAGCTGTGCCAGGTCCAGGACAACAGGTCAGAATGGGAGCATCAGCCGTGACAGGTTCTCTTTAAAGCCGGCTAGAGACAGTCCCTGGCAAGCCTCTTGATAGCTGTGCAACAAAGTACAAAGTGGGTTGGAATCTGGTGGGCTCTTTACTGCCTAGGAGGAATGTATTAGCATAGTAAGCACAATGGACAGTCATTCAGCCATGTTCCAAGTGCAGGGGGACATCCATTAACCCCCGAGTGGCAGACACATGACAATGGCTTGACTGGAATGGCAGTGCCATCTACCTGTCACCCGCAAAGGGGGGAAGCAAAACTTGAAATGCCCAGCATTATTTTTTAGGATTGGATAATGTGGGGAAGGAGTAGACCCTCTACCCAATCTTTATCCCCCGCTGGGAAGATTAACCCCTCTATAAGTACTGGTGACCACTGAAAGTAACTGCGGGGGAATGCGGAATTTTAGAGTTGTCACTGAACAAGAGGTAAGAGAAAGATCCTCCAATGGGGACACCTGTTCTGCGGACTATTCCCCTCACTTTCGGAGATTTCTCTAACTTTCTGCTGCGTCTTTGGAACAGGACATGTAGGAAAATGTCCCCAATGAGACAGACAGCAAAAAAATAAAATAAAAAAAGAACCCATGGGTTTTATTCCTTCCCTACCCTATACATACACATTAAATGGTATTTGACCTGCTGTAGTTGCCTTCCTTTATTACCTTGTAGGCACACATGCTGCAGCCCTTTAAATGAAGGATAGACAGCGTGGTTGTAAATGGTCCCGTCAGTCGGCTTAGCTGGCATAGTCTGGTGCCAACACAGCTCGCGGAGAATAAACATTGTGAGCCATTGTCCGCACTCTCCCATTTATCCTGCTCAGTAGACTGCAGTGTGATTAATGCACCGTGCAGACATCCACCGGCCGGAGAGAAGTATGTCACATCTTGGATAGAGAAAGGAACTTATCCAAGAGTTTGGGCAGAGAAGAAATATGTACATAGAACAGTGCACAAAAACTCCAGAGGGGCCATATCAAATTTAGCTAAACAGAGTTTGCAGACAACGTAGGAAGAGCCCCGAGGAGGCAGCGGTCCATAACAAAAAACCCATCTTCCAGAGATGTATATGGAAGTGGTGGAAAATTTAAAGCTGAACTCCAGGAAACCAGCTAAATACATAAACACTACATTGCCAAAAGTATTGGGACGTCTGTCTTTACACGCACATAAACTTTTATGACATCCCAGTCTTAGTCCGTAGGGTTCAATATTGAGTTGGCTCCGCCCTTTGCCGCTATAACAGCTCCACCTCTTCTGGGAAGGCGTCCACAAGGTTCAGGAGTGTGTCTATGGGAATGTTGGACCATTCTACCGGAAGCGTAATTTTGCTCAGTCACTTTTGTGATCACACCGGCCAAAACATATAGCCAGGTCGATGTCTTCACTTTTCTGTACAGCAGATAGGCAATAGTGTCTGGTCACCAACCTCCCCCAGCTTAGAATTGGACAATGCAAGAGAAGCCGAGGAAGCTCTGCCCTCTCCTTTTATAAAGCATGTTCAAAGTGTTGACTGACAGCACCATGCAAAGCAGTACAGCCAGCATATTCAGGAGGTCATCAGCAATGGCACTCACTGTCTCTTTCATGACAGGTTTACTTTAAGAAGGTTGCTGGTCCCTGCAGAATGTCTCCCATAACACAAAATACTGGGGTGCTTTATGTAGGAAGCTACAACAGCACCTTGCATGGTCGCAGTGTAGCCCCACCACCCTACCTTCCCAACAGGTAGCGGATGGGATGGGTGGCCTTATAGTCCAATAAGAGTGCAAGGGAAGGGACAGGGCTCCCAGCCTATGGTACATTAGGACTGAGAGAGGGAGGGGCTGCTGAAGAAGCTTTTGATTCGTTCTTGTTTAACGGTCTGAACAAAATACACAAAGTAAAAAAAGTTTTTGTTTTTTACAAACCTTTATTGCAAACGCATTTCTCAAAACAGGATTATGTACATATTATACAATAAAAAGGATTTTGCATGAAGACTTTTTTAGACATGATAGCTCCCTAGAATGAACTTATAACCAAAAGATACCAACAGTATAAAAAAGAAATAATGATGCAGACAAAGTATTTACAGAGGAAATTCTGTGCCCGCCATCCAGGATCACTGCCAATCATTTGCACTTTCTCACATAGCTGCAAAACAACGGCACACAATGCAGTACACTGGACTTCAACACTTAGACATGTTCACGTCTTTTGAGGTGTTTGTTTATCTTCATCTTCCCGGAGCCGTATATGGAGAAGTCGTATTCCGAGGTGACATAGGGAACGTCGCCAGGCTGTTCATGGAAAATAAGGGAGAGAGAGAAGAGACATTCTTAGATATGGAAGATAAACTGGCCCCCCAGCACTAGAGGGAACTAGAGTAACAGGTCCCGTCTACAGACATCCTGTATAAAAGATGAGCAAAGGCGACTACTACAGGGAAATCGGATGAAATACCTGTGTGAGAAGCTTCAGGCTGAAGTGGGTATTCTCCCAATTCCTGAGCTGCAAATTAATTTGCCTTCTGATATCACCTGCAGCTTCCCTACCCTGGAACCAGCCTGTAGGTGGAATGTCAGGATGGAGAGTTTCTATCTGAGGCTTCTCTCATTGCTAAAGGAAACAAAGCTGCTTTATACTGACTTTACTTGCCTCCAGTTTTCTAGAATCAAGCTTTATCAAGAGTATCACCACACAAAGGTAATTAAATACCTGCATTTATAACACTAGCGCATATTGAAAACCGCAAGGATATTCATTATGTACATTCACCAGACCATCACCCGGGCCCCTGTGCAGTTCATTAGGCATTGTACCCTCCACAACAGACATTGCTTGACAAGCTGCACAGGATCCTAGGTTAATGGTCTGCTGTATGTACATAATAAACTAGACAATGGACACATACACACACACACACACCATCAGGCTAGTTGGGTTGGATGTAATTTGACTTAACCAGCATGTGTTTGGATTGTGGGTAGAAACTGGAGCACCCAGAGGGGACAGACACAGAATATAAAACTGCTCAGATTGTGTCCTTGGGGCAAACTGAACCCAGAACCCCGGTGTTTAAAGATTAGAGTGCCAATAGTAGCCCAGCAGTGTTTAAAAGTGACACTAAACTCAGTAGTTAAATCCTAAAAAATAATTCAAGTACCTGAACTATTAACAACAATGTATCTTATTTGTGTATCACTCGGCTGTAGATCCTCCAATCATCTCTGAATTGGTGCTGACACTGTCCTTCCTTCTGGAGGGGGGCTACTTTTGTTCCCCATGGTCCCTGTGTGTGTTGTAAAGTAGTTACCGCTCCAAACGCACTCCTGTGATGGACTACAATCTCATGTTTAGTTTACTCATTTGTATTGAGATTGTAGTCCATCCCGGGGGGGAAGCTTGGTGCCGTGACTATATTACAACACACACAGGAACCATGAGGAACAAAAGTAGCCCCCCCTCCAGAAGGAAGGACAGTGTCAGCACCAATTCAGAGATGATTGGAGGATCTACAGCCGAGTGATACACAAATAAGACACATTGTTGTTAATAGTTTAGGGACTTGAATTCATTTATACTATCTAACTCCTTATTGAAGTGTCATTTTAAGCCAAGCATAAACTTCTTGAACGTCAGTTGATCCCTGCTGAAAATTTGCCAAAATTCAGCTTTGTCGACCTCACCTGGCTCAACAAAATTGACTTCAGATGATTTTTGTTGAAAGCCCAGGGTGAAAAATTGGATTTCAGTCACTGTCCAACAATCATTTGCAGTCACTGTTCGGGTATGCAGCTGATGAATACAATAGCGGATAGGGGAGATTTCTTCACCCATGCATTATAATGCGTATGGGGGATCTGATTGATTTCTCTAGCTCAGGGGACAGAGATATCTAGAGGAGTATTGCCAGCTTAAGAGTCATTTCTCTGCAGTGAAGAATAGTCACAGTAATGGGCAGACGTTGTTAGGAATTGTGGAACTTATCTGTGAAAAAAAAACAACGGCAAACAGCTCTCATTCTTACAGTGGGGAGACTTTTGTTTCTATAGCAACACCACCCTTCCTTCAGACACATAAATAGGGCTCACTAATCATTCTGTGCCATGGTATTATGTGCCATGTAATAATTTAACAATAAGATACAATACCTGGCGCTTGAATACGCTGTGTGGTATAGATATGTTTCCTATCAGGAGGCAATTGACCGATCGCAGAGTCTCTGGAGGGATGGGTGTAAGGATGTGGTAAACCTTCTTCGTTACATTAACTCCCCGAATAATACCTGAGGAAACAGGAAGAACTCCTCAATTTACAATTGTATGTTAAAGTGTAAAATACCTTCCCTCATTCCCCCCAAAAAGTAGCATGCAATTAATATTTTTTTCAATCAAATCATTCAGTTTTTAAGAAATAACTTAAGACCCAATGAAGTCATTATGGAGTTTGTCTCCTGGTCTTTGCTCCAAATTGGTGGGAGAGGCCGGCAGGCTTCTGTAAACGTCACAGCACTATGCCTCAGATTTGCTTTCAAGAGTATTATATGAAAGACATCCCCGGGATCCCTTTAGATGTGCCTGCTTCTTTCTGATGGCCACAGGGAGACATCCCCGGGATCCCTTTCGATGTGCCCGCTGCTTTCTGATGGCCACAGGGAGACATCCCCGGGATCCCTTTAGATATGCCCGCTTCTTTCTGTTGAACAGCAAAAAGTTTCCCAACACACTCACCAGTCAGCATGCAAAAAAAAAAAAACCTGTCTAACCGCTAAGGTTAAAAAAAGAGGTTTTAGATACATGTCTTCTGCAGAATATGTGAAAGCCGCACAGCCGCGTCAAGGCTCCTCTGTGTAGTGCGGTCCTAACCCTAACCTATGAGAGTCTCCATCTTGGAGCACATGGAGCAACAGATAATATTGGGTGCAGGTTTGTCAGGAGGAAGCCCAACCTCCTTAAAAGGCACAGAGACGCACAAGGGACCCCGCACATCACAACGGCAGCTGAGACCCCCAGTGTGCCACTGCACCAAATCAGTCAAGCAAAACGAACGGCAAACGCACTCATCAACTAATAACCAGCTTTCAAGCAAGGTGCACATGAAAAGGGCTTTATACAGTACCACAGCAAAATGTTTCCCTGCACTCACCAGCCAGCATGCAAAACTGACAAACCTTCACCCAATTTTATCTTTTGCTACATGTGCTCCAAGATGGAGACTCTCATAGGTTAGAGTTAGGACCGCACTATATAGGAGGTACCTTGACGAGGCAGTGCGGCTTTCACATATTCTACAGAAGATGTGAATCTAAAACTTGTTTTTAACCTTAGCGGTTAGATAGGTTTGTTTTTTTGCATGCTGGCCACAAGATGCTGCAGACCTTAGATGTTCAATCTGCTGATCGGTTACTTGAGCAATACAGCTCCAAAGGGATGCCAGGGATGTGTTTTCTCATATAATGATCCAGAACAAAGCTAACAGCTGTGAGTGGCAGGCAACTACAGTACACATCAGGAGGTGAGGGCATTGATTGTAGTTAGAAGTTGTTCAGAGAGGAAATGGAGGCAGGCTCAAGATAGCTGCCGCAGCTTCATATGGTTATAGTATGGAGATGCACGTTTGTAGAAAAAAAAAAGAAAAGGTAAGGCCATCCATAAGCTGTATTGTGTCCACATCACCATGTACGATGCAGGATGAGCAGTCAGACACTGTACGTGATTAAGCGCTGTCCACATTTCAGAGATGGAGAGTGGAACGAAACCAAACATTATATTCTGCTTGGTAGAGACTAAATTAGCCTGGAATTTTCACACAGAATCATTTAATGGACACCTTTTAACCCAGGTGAGTGAATGTACACAGGTTAGCCATAGTTTTGAATGGTGCTTGTTCAAATCTGTACGAAACACTGAGCAATTGTTTCGATGCAGTGACATGGTATTATAGGGCCTATTGAGGACAATGGAAGAGCTTGAAAACCCCCGATTGTTGATAATGCATGTAAAATGTGCACAGAAAGGTGCGATTCCAGGCTAAAGAATTAAAGCAACGGTTAGGCAACTCTTGCCCTCCAGCTGTTGTGGAACTACAAGTCCCGTGAGGTACTGCAAGAGTGACAGTTACAGGTATGACTCTCAGAGGCTCGTTGGGATTTGTAGCTAAAGCACAGCTGGAGGGCTGGAGTTGCTCACCTCTGGATTAAGGGATGACTGCACTGATAAGCCATGTTACAAAAAAAAATTATAAACAGTAAGACAAGCGACGAGCCGCTCATGCTGAGATTTTAATGCCCTCTCTTCTGGAAAAATTCAATAAGGAGCTTGATTGGCCAACAAGCAGTTTTATACCCTTGTATGATCAGCCCCATATATTATTTTTTCTCTGTCCCAACTCACCAAACCCTAGGCAGTCACAGATTGGCGTCTGTGTTAGGATCACCGAGTCGGTTTCCTGGCTGCTGATATCATCCAGAATGTGGCAAAGGCCGACCCAGTTAGCGTTGGCCGTGTACATGATGTGAGACGGAGCGACGGCTGAATGAATGACACGAAGTGCTACGGCATTAAAAGGCACCTGGGAGACACAAGAACACGGTCTACGTTATACGGGTTCATTCACTCGCTGTGCCGTACAATCACAACTAGATTTCATATACGGTTTTTGAACTCCCATTGCTAGCGATGTGTATGTCTGCAAAGAGCAATCAGCGGTAACGGATATGAATGACAGAACAAGCCACCCAGGGACTGCACAGCTTTCGATAAACCATGTGCACAGACAAAGCGTATCTAAACCTTCAATGCTATAGACTAATAATCAAATGTTTATGATCCTTGAATGCATAGGACAACCGCAGTCTACATCTCCCTGTTCATAATTTGAATTGCATCAACATATTGACAAATTCAGCCTACGGAGTTAAACAAGAAGTAACCTGGCTACATTTGTATTTATACAAGTACAATGTTCTGCGGAAGGGTCTTGTATACCTCCACAGTGGTACCTGCCGTTTGTGCCGTTTACAGATTATACACACAGCATTAGGAAGGAGAATTAAAAACGAACAGTACATAAGCCCTTTCTAAAACATAAATGCCCTTTAAATAGCTTTTTATACATGCAAAGTGCCTGTAAACAAGCACTTCATCTGCAACCTAACTATGCAAATCCATCAGCACTCATTTCCTCCAGGCTTCCAATGTCAACAATCATTTACAGCGCCTCTAAGCTCTGCATATTCCTCATGTTAAATCTCAGCTATTTACACCTCATTTGTTAACACAGTGCCCCCCCCCCCTTCTCTAAGGGGCAGTAGAGGATCCCAACAGAATACTTATTTCATTAAAGGAGAATTATGAGGTGAGTGATTTTCACTCAGCCTCATAGTTGGAGCCGACCTGTGACAATGAGACTGTCACAGGTCGGCTCAGTAGTTTGGGAAGTGACCGAACACATACCGGCGCTCGCTCACTTCTCGATCCTGTGCCGGGAGAGATTTGTGACAGGGGAGGGACTGGATTCCCCCCTTGCCTGTCCGATCCTCCAGCGCTGACTGGCGGAACGGCGCGGGTACAGCCTCTAGATAGGCAGAGCCAGCTGTCACTCACGCAGCTGGGCGGATCCAGACATAATTGTCAAAATCCATTCCGGCTGCAGCGTCTCAGTATACCGCGAGCTGTAGCTCGCGGTATACTGAGTTTTGGGTGATGGGAGGACGCTAGTTTGTGTCCTCCTGTTACCTTTAGGAGAACTATGGGGAAAAGCACTGACCATAGTCCCGGCATTGTTCTACTTCTGCCACAATTGTGAGAGGAAAAAAAAAAAGAGAGCAAGTGAGTAAAAGAGGTAGAGGAGAGCGCGAGAGAGGTGAGGGAGAGCGCGAGGGTTAGGGTTGGTGAAGGAGTACGGAAGAGAGCGAGAGCAGAAGACAGCGAATGGAAGAGAGGAGCCAAGAATGGGATGGCGTATGGAGAGAAAGAACAAGGAAACAGAAGCAGCTCCAGGATCCAGAGCACATCATCCGTCGAAGTATATTAAAATGAATCAGGAGGTCTGTACTTATCTTTGTATAAATAACAGAATAGTCTGAAACCTGATAATTTTATAACAGTTTCCCTTCAACTAAAATGGCAAAGCACGGAGATAACTTGTTGCTGGGAAACTCATAGCACAAGAAAAAAAAATATTTATATGCAAGGAGTCCCCCACATGTGATGGACGTACTGCATGAGAAGCTATAGAAAACAATTTTGAGATGCAACTTTATTAGTAGGCATGATAGGTAAAAGGAAGTCAACCTCTGCAAAGTGTAATGCGACAGGCGATCCATATACTGACCTCGTATGGTACTAAGCTGTTCAGGGGAATGATCTGTTCCAGTTCTAATTGCTGTAACTTACTCATGTAGCCCAACATGGCAAGATCACGCAGAATCCAGGCATGACAACGCCTAAAAGGGAAAAAAAAATAAAGCTGAGAAAAAGCTTGTTCATTTTTATAGAGGACTTATATAGAGCCAACAGTTTGCAAAGCGCTGAATTTAAAATACACTTCATTTGTGTATTGTAAATTAAGGACAGCATTTCATTTTTTCCCCTTTCGATTCACCTGAAAAAGAATCAGCCAACTAATCGACAATGAAAATAATTGTTAGCTGCAGCCCTCCTCACCTCTGACTAGTACACTGTGGGGGTTCAGAACCCAAGGCAATCCATAAAATAGAGAGGACACTTCTGTTCCAAATGTTAACAATGCTAACACTATTGCTGGCCTGTCATCAGTGAAGGGAGTACATTCCCCGTCTGGGAACACACTCACCCCACTAAAGACTACCTAGCAATAGACAAGTCTATGTGACTGCTGGAAAAGGTTTTTATTTTTTATTATGGAGAATGTAATGGGAGGAACTGGAACACACAAAGGTGGTCAGGAGCTCCCAAAACTCCCAGGTGGACAGGAGCAGAGTCGGGAATTATTACAGGGAGATCTCATTGGGAGTATCCAGACGTATGCTCAGCCTATCCAGGTGGCTGCTTTCACTTACACTTTAGCCAGGACTGAAATGGCCTTGGTACACCATCTACAGTTCTATAAAGGCTTCTAGAAGGACCGTCATACCTTAAATCACTACCTTTAAGTTGCCAATTTCACAAACCAAACGCTTACAAAAAATGACTTACACAGTCTCGGTCCCTCCTGCTCCGCTAAAACTGCTCTCTGCTTGAAGAAGCTCGTGTCCTACTGACGCTTTAAAACAAACGTCATTTGCAGAGTCTCCTTCTTCATCGGAGGAGTCCAACTCATTGTTTCTGTACTTGGCGCCAGAACAGGGCTTCGTCATAGATCCGGGGGTGTTCCGAACATACTCATGGGTGAGTGGCTGCATGCGGTCAGCTCCCTCTGCAACCATCTGCACGACGTGGCTTGGGGACAGCAGGTGGATCAGGTCTAGCAGAAGTAGCCATCCAGACCCTGAAAGGGAAACAAAAAGCCACAACAAAGCTGTAAACAAATAATAAAAGGCAACTCCAACCAGACGCGGGATGTCTCTGTTTTAAGAAATGTGCCAAGGCTTCTCCAGAACGCTCCACATTTCCATGATCAGAATATGGTTCAACCTTGACTATCAGTGAATATACACATCACAAAAGCACAGGCATTTGAACATCTACATACTAAATATGGCAGTCACAAGACCTCTGACCTGTGTATTATAAACTCAGCAGAAGCCAAATACATGTGACAAAGAAACTTTTAAAAGGGTAAGTTCACTTTAAAACCAACATATCCTTTTTGCCCCCTTCCCCCGACCTAACCCATCCGCCCAAGTAAATATCTAGGCTCTCTTACACCTGACCTATTTTACATCCCTCTCCCAACCCTGTCCTATACCATGCATACCACCACCAGTGGTTCAGAGCTTTTTCTGGCTGCAGGCTTCTAGATGTAGATGCATCAGCAGTGCATATGCTCACTTAAAGAAAAATCTGGGTTCAGGCAGAAGTACTAGTTGACTGGCTCTGCCAGTTGTTTGGCAGCAATGACTAGTCGCCATGTCAATGGGGACCACTGTTCTAGAGCGAGATGATGCTGGACGTGTTCCAGTCAGTAAATGAGACAGGCTCTTTTAGACTTGCTGCAGCTTCGAAGCTCCTAGTGTATTGTGAAGTCAGAGTAAGCAATTTCAGCCCAGGAGAGAAGCTGGTACAACTGTGCAAGACTAGGGAAGGCCGGAGTTCTACTTCAATCTTACTGGAAGCGAGGCTCAAACTGGACCTTCAGAAAAATGCTGTAAACCCTTCAGATCTCAACTCATACAATTCCTCCCCCACTTAATTCACATGTTGTTAGAAAATGACTATAGTTATTAAGGGCAGTAAAATAACAAGCTGACCTTTAACCCATCCCATGGTGTTGATAATGAGCGGCTGCTCCCTCTTGTAACAAGTGATGACATATTTCACAGATTCGAAGTAGCGCTCCATCTCCTGTTCACAGGACACGTCTCCAAAGTAAACCATTTTCTGCACATCTCTCTGATGAGTGAAAGGAGGACCTACAAGAAATGAATTCAACAGAAGGTTTTGAAAAGCCACTCAGCCATTAAAATGTATGTAAATTCTAAATTCAAAAGTGGGGAGGGGTCGGCTTTCTTTTGTCCCTCACGAAGCAAACGGTAATGACTGTCATGTATGCACCATCTGTACAACTGAGTAAATAACCTGATGATCCAGCCGGTCCCCTTCAGCGATATCACCTTCCAGGTTTATTCTGACCACACTGAAGCAGCTCCATCCTAGTTTCACAAGCCTGCGTCTTATTTTACTGGTGGTTTGTCGAGGGACGAATGAGATATATAATAAGTTTCCTTGGGGTCATTGCAAATTAATCTAAAGTCTAAGGCCAGGCACAAAAATGTTCATTTAAATATATTCCTCAACAGCCACAAAAGGATATATAAATCAACTCTGTGTGCATCAAACGGATTTGTACACCTAGTTATCACCTTGAAAAAAAGGCAGCAGTGACATCATCACTGTGCTGCACATCAACTGCAGAGCGCAGAGCTGTAAGAGGAGCCCAGCAGGCTCCACCCTCTACAGGAAACTAGAGGAGGGGGCGGAGATGAGACCATCATCTTTCACAAGAAGAAAGCAGCAGTGACCAGTCTTCATTACAGGAAGATCCTGCACAGAGGTAACGCTTCACTCTGGATTACTGCAGAAAGCACACATGCCTCTTATACTTGTTAACCCAGAGTTCAGCTTTAGGATGGACAGTGCCAAGTGGAGATCTCCAAGATCAGATTACCGAATTAGGAGTGTAAGAGCCAAGCACTACAATAATATTGCTCGGATAGATAAATAAAGCTTCACAAACTGGCCTCGGTAGAAAATTCTACTCCGGCTCCAGTCAGTGATGGTCACATGTAAAGGCCTAGGTCTTTGTCTACATCAGGGGTCTCAAACTCAATTCCCTCGAGGGCCACTCAACAACATTTTTCTCCCCCATGGGGGCCGCTCGCCAAATTTCAAACTTTAAAGGAGAACTATGATGTGAGTGATTTTCTCTCAGCCTCATAGTTCGAGCCGACATGTCACACGTCGACTCAATAGATCGAGAAGTGAGCGAACGCATACCATAACTCCCTCACTTATCTACCCTGTCCCTGCAGGGATCCCTCCTCCAGCGCTGACTGGAGGAACGAACGGGGGAGGGTACAGCTAGCTCTTCCCCTAGATAGGTAGAGCCAGCTGTCACTCACGCAGCTGGGGAGATCTCAACAGTAATGTTGTGATCCGTCCCGGCAGCGGCGGTCTCAGTATACCACGAGCTGTAGCTCCCGGTATTCTGAGCTTTGGGTCACGGGAGGACGCTAGTTTATGTCCTCCCGTGACCCTGAGGAGAACTATGGGGAACAGCACTTACCCCATAGTTCTCCTTTAAAATAAAATGTAACTATATGCGATATGGTACTACGGACCCCAATACACACAATAAGGCCCCATTCATAACTGTAGGTTTAGGTGCAATTAGGGATTCCTGCGTCAGAAACTTGCATTTTCGTGCAGCAGGAATCCCTAATCTGATGTTTACACCCGGCCGCTGTCACCCATTCAAGTTAATGATCAGGTGACAGCAGTTGCATGTAAATGCCGGCACACCGCATGTAATGATATGTAATAATATCACATATCATTACATGCGGTGTGCCGGCATTTACATGCAACTGCTGTCACCTGATCATTAACTTGAATAGGTGACAGGTGCCGCTCTTAAACGTCAGATATGGGATTTCTGATGCAGGAAATGCATGTTCCTGATGCAGGAATCAGGAATCCATAATTGCACCTAAAGATACAGGTGTGAATGGAGCCTAATACACTTATGCTCTTTCTACACCCCCCCCACATAGAAAAAACTAAAACCTACACAAAATAATACACCCCCCATACACATGAAAAAATACCCCCACACACATTGCAGGGAGGAGGCTGTGAGCGGCGCCACGCTCACCGTTTATCTAGTGGCGATTAGTAATGTCTGCTGCAGACACTACTAATCTAATCAATCCTTTCGGCCTGCGTTTAGCGAAGACGCCGGCCAAAGGATCCGAGTGTCGGCACAGAAGCAGCTATGCGGTCTGCATCCGACAGAGATGCAGACCGTGTAGCTGCTCCCGCAAGTCTGGTACGCGGTCGCCACATAGTACCGGCTCACGGGCCGGTATTTTGAGACCACTGGTATACATTATCTATGCTAAAGGAGAAGACCAGCCAATCTGAACCCCAACAGACATCACATGGCTACATTCCCAGTCCTTCTGAGGTGACCGCACTAAAAGCATCCTAGAGCTGCAGTTTCTCCACAAGAGTAAAGTATTTCACCTTTTCTGTTACGTATCCAAGACCCTTAATGCAACCTTATGGTAAATATACGTCCGTTTGAACTTAGTCTAATGGAACAAAGCCCACCTATAAGACACTTACCAAGAACAGGCTTGGTGATGTTCAGCAGTGATATACAGCCAGGAGGAGTAAACTCTGACTGTCCCAAGTCACACTCCAGGTAGCCAACAGATGGAATGCTGTGAAAAAGAAGAAACTTTGCTGTCTCTAAATGCTTTCATAGGAATCATATTTAATGACTGATCTATGATCTATCTGTAAATAAAAAATGCAGTTATCTGTGAACCCTGATGGTCAAAGTGGACTGCTGGCTTCTAATCCCTTGAAGATTCCTGTATTAAGAACCAACTTCCAGAGTTCCTGGATTTGCCCCTTTCTCCCAAACCCTAGTGTTACCAGTCTGAAGATTCTTACTCTACATGCAATGGGGATTACAGGAAGCTGATGCAGCGACACACTTCGGGTACTTATGTTAAAGTGACAATAAACTCAGGAATTAAAGGAGAACTATGGGGTTAGAGCTTTTCCTGTGACAGTTTCATTGTCACAGGTCGGCTAGAACTATGAGGATGAGTGAAAAGCACTCACCTCATAATTCTACTTTAAACCTTACAAATACATTAATGTACCTGAACTATTAACAAAAATGTATCTTATTTGTGTATCACTCGGCTGTAGATCCTCAAATCATCTCTGAATTGGTGCCGACACCGTCCTTCCTTCTGGAGGGGGGCTACTTTTGTTCCCCATGGTCCCTGTGTGTTGTAAAGAAGGCACCGCAACAAGTTAGCTCCCAAAATGGACAACAAACATTAGTAAACTAAACATGAGATTGTAGTCCTTCATGGGAGCGAGCTTGGAGCTGTGACTACTATACAACACACACAAGGACCATGGGGACTATAAGTAGCCCCCCTCCAGAAGGAAGGATAGTGTCAGCACCAATTCAGAGATGATTTGAGGATCTACAGCCGAGTGATACACAAAAAAGATACATTGTTGTGATTAAGGTACCTGAATGCAGTTTTAAGATTTAACAACGGAGTTTAGTGTCACTAACTGTATAAAAGAACAAATTAGGATTTTTAGTAACTAGACTTTTGTTTGTCAACCCCCAGTAACTAACCACTTTAAGACCAAAAGTAATACTGACCATCAGAGCACACAGAGAACATGTGAACATTTTTATGACACAGGGCAGCATAAAGAAAACACGAAAGTAGCAACTTACTGATTTAATAACTGGTTGATGAGGTAGCGATTGAATGTCGATTTTCCAACATTTTGTGGGCCACATACAAGAATGACTGGACAGCCATGGTGCTCCTCTGCAAAAAAATAAAAAAAAGCACGATTAGCATAAATGTAAGGAAGCACGGCTACAAAATAAATTTTGGTTTACAAACAAACAAGGAAATAACACAAAATCTAGAAGCCCCAACTCAATATATTTCGGTGATAAGCTCACAGAAAACTCTTCTGCTTGCTTGGTCTGACAGAATGAACATAAGATGTGAGAATTTTTTGAAGCTTGCCAACTCAATATATACACAGGGGTGTGGAATTCGTATCGCCCGACGCCCGGGACATGTAGTTTTCCGGCCGCCGGGCAAGTTGTTTGGTCACTATTTTAGCCCTGCTACGGACAAGTAGCAGGGCTGGGTTTTTTTTCTTAAACGAGCGCCGAGAGCAGCGCTGCGAGCAGGGGGCGTGGAGCCATGACGTGGCTGGGGCGTGGAGCCGTGACGAAGCCAGACAGTGGAGCTGTGACAGGCTCTGTCACCTCCCTCAGAAGGTGACCGCGGTCACCTGACAGCACTGACCAATGAGAAGTGCTTCTTAGCACTACTAAATACAATTTTGGTTAAAATTATGTTTTTGTATCAGGACAAGTAGATTCGGCCCCCGCTTTAGTCCTTGGACAAGTAGTTTTTTCTAAAATTTCCACACCCCTGATACACAATAAATGTTGTCACCTGAAGCTTATTCTGCTTATGATTTGCCCTTCCTGGTTCCTTTCTTCATCCTCAACATGCGCATACATTTTTATATAAAGATAAAATAAAACCTTTCTTTTCTCTTTACATACTTTGTTATCTATGTTAAGCTATGCAATGCAGGCAGATCATGGCTGGTGCGAGGGGCCGGCAGGGTGCTGTACATGGCTTCTTAAACCACCACAGCACCCTGCCCTCAGTAATCCTCTCAAGAGCCCTCAGCCCTGATGTAAGCAGTGGGCTGGCTCCTGGGCGGAGTTATGCAAATATCAAAATAAGCCGATGGGTGGACGACAGTTGGAAGAAGGAGGGGGGGATTTCCTCTGCAGACTGCATTTGCAAGCAGAGTAGGAAATGCCCACTTGTGATGCTGAACCTTGACAATTAAATGAACAAACCTAATGAATAAAATGGGTGAGCAAGAGAAAGTGAATCAGGCTGGGGAAGAAAAAACTAGCTGATGCTGCAAGTCCCCCATCTAGAGCATGAGACAGGCTCTATCTGTGTTGTAACTTCTAATGCACATTATGAGAAGCTCACAGTATGCAGTGAAATCAGAGCAAGCCACTACAGTCCAGGAGGAGCCGGTACAACTGTGCAAGACTGAAGGAGAGGCCGGAGTTCAGCTGAAATACTTTCCCTCTTCCTGTAATGGTACTAAAGGCAGCCGCAAACTTACCAATGCAAGCGTCAACTAACGTCTGTGCTGCAGACACAGTTTTCTCTAGCAAGACAATCCCCGAGTCAGGATCACGATTCTCAATTCCAACAGACTGTAGGACTGTGTCATCCAACATGGAGGAATACTTTTCACTCTGTAGAAACACAAGATTAGATTGTTAGCATGCATCACCTTTGTGGCAAGTCTCGGTGACGGAGCACCACCCGCATCCTTCCTGCCATGTAAAAGGAAAAGAAAGGAAATACGCATACATTTCCCGCCGGGCTTTGTCTTGAAACATGGCCGCTTCACTGCTCTCCAACCGTTACATGTAGAGCTGCAGCTAACGATTATTTTCAAAATCGATTAGTTAGCCGATTATTAAGTTCGATTAATCGGTTAATCGGATAAATATGTAACTGGTCAGATGGGTCCTGAGTCCACATACCAGTCAACGTTGGGAGAGAGCACGGCATCCTAAAAGGAACAGGCATACCTGCGGTGGCTGGAGAGCACTGAACTGGTGGTGTTTGAACACAGAGGACACTAAGAAAAGTATAGAGCCTGTTTTTTTTGAGTTCCGCGTTATTTTGTAAGGGGCGGGGTCATTTTAAAGCCTAAAAAATAAATACAATAAAACACCACTGATGCAGGCATGTGTTCATTAAAATCATCAAGTGGCATTCAGAAAATGCACTTAAAGTACCTGAACTGGGTATCAGCCTTCTGTAACACTCTGTACAGCTGAGCCAATCAGTTGTGCTGCAGTGCCAACAAGCAACATGCTGATAGGAGGAGAAAGCACAGTGACAGAGCAATGAGATGATCAGTCTGTTGCTTCTCTTTCACTGTCAAATCTGGGGCTGGGTGCAGGGTAGAGCCAGGTATATCTCAGCAATAAATAGGCAGAAATACAAATCCTTTGGCAGGTAAAACAGCTCTCATATGTGTTTCACTTGTATTTAGCGGTTTAACTAGTAATCGGCTTTAAGCGCTAGTTCACAGCATATTTTTTGACCGCACCGGAATGCAGGCAATTGCACCGTGCAGCGTGGCTGCGGTGCCACTGACTTCAATGCACTGCCATGCCCCCTCAAACGCAATGAACCGGCCAGGATTCAATCCAGTGTGTTAAAGCACCGAATCAGGCCGGAAGGCACTGGGGCTGGTGCAAACTAGTCCTAACACCTACTTCATATTTGGTACGCTTACATTCACATAGCATTATCTAAATATTTAAAAACTGATGCTTAAATTTTCTGAAATCTGCAGTTTTCACATTCTATGTAATGTTAAAGGGGGGTTAAGGTTTACCATTATTAACCCCATCTGTACTGTGCTGTCAGATCTCATTGTCGTTCGTAAACTAGATTTGAACTGTCTGTCCAAAAAGCTGGCCATACACCTATAGATTATCTGCAGCTTTTCTATGGTGAGATGGAAAAAGTGCAACAGATTCCTCCATCTACGCTAAACTGTGTGGATGGAGGAATCTCCCACTGGGCCAAGCTTCAGTATCTTGCTAGTCGGCCCGGCTGGCTGTCAAAGCACCTGAACAATCTGATTGGATGCAGGCATTGTTCAGGTATTTTGAGAGCCAGCGGGGACGACTAGCAAAATACTGAAGCTTGGCCCAGCGGGAGATTTCTCCAGCCACACAGTTTAGCGTAGATGGAGGAATCTGTTGCACTTTTTCCATCTAACCATAGAAAATCCGCAGATAATCTATAGGTGTAAGGCCAGCTTAACAAAGGGTTTAAGATCGAAGATCTTTCAGGTGAGCTTGCAGTCTGCCCAAAGACTTCCTCCAAGAAATTAAGATATTTTGGGGGTATGTTGCGTGAATGGGAACACAACCATATGGTGGGGGTTTTCGCATATTGGACTGAATAGGGAGATATACACGAAGATTACAAAATGCCTCGTGTAGCAATTATATGTCCAAACAATTGTCTTCCTGCAAAATCAAATTTTTTTCTTTAAATAAAGGTATTTTGAGAGCCAGCGGGGACGACTAGCAAAATACTGAAGCTTGGCCCAGCGGGAGATTTCTCCAGCCACACAGTTTAGCGTAGATGGAGGAATCTGTTGCACTTTTTCCATCTAACCATAGAAAATCCGCAGATAATCTATAGGTGTAAGGCCAGCTTAACAAAGGGTTTAAGATCGAAGATCTTTCAGGTGAGCTTGCAGTCTGCCCAAAGACTTCCTCCAAGAAATTAAGATATTTTGGGGGTATGTTGCGTGAATGGGAACACAACCATATGGTGGGGGTTTTCGCATATTGGACTGAATAGGGAGATATACACGAAGATTACAAAATGCCTCGTGTAGCAATTATATGTCCAAACAATTGTCTTCCTGCAAAATCAAATTTTTTTCTTTAAATAGAAAATTCTTCAAATTATCCTACTGAATAAAATATTCTCCATTGTGGTTGCTTTACGCAGCACAGTCTCAGCACTATGCCAGCACCTGAGCTCTGTACACACACACACAAGATCATCTGCTCTCACGTACCAGTTTAGCAAAAAAGATGTTGGCGTACTCTGAATGAGTCATAATGTAGCTGGTGGTCGGGTCTTCTAGACGCTCCATCAGTAAAATAGAGCATGATGATTTAAAGCTTTTCATTATCGTACGTCTGCAATCTGGAGGGGAAAAAAAAAGAAGGAGGATGTTAAAAATACTACTAGGACACAACATTGCAACTGCATGAAAAATAAACACTGCAGATATCCCATGAATACTATTATCCCAGTTAGTCCTATTATTATACAGGATTTATATAGCGCCAATAGTTTGCACAGCGCTTTACAATGTAAGGAAGGCATTACAGTCACAATACAATTTAAGACAAGATGGTAAGGAGGGCCCCGTCCCTGAGGGCTTACAATCTAAAAAGGCTTGTGTCTCCTAGTATCTGAAGCCATGATTTGATAAGAGAAGCAGAGGGCGACAAATGTTTAACATATGGGGAGGCAGTACAACTACAATATAATACTATACAAAAGGATTACAGGGACCCTGCTCGTGAGAGCTTACAATCTAAAACATGGGTAGCCAAACTCCGGCCCTCCAGCTGTGGTGAAACTACAAATCCCATGAGGCATCTCTCTCCAGAAATCATGTCTGTGAATTGTGTATTGCTTTGAGTGTACGTGAATTTTAGATTTCTATTATTAATGTTCAGGTCCTTAACAAAGGATGTCAGTAGATCTTCACCTCCGCTCCACAACACCAGTATATCATCAATATACCTGAGCCACGTCTTTGCGTGGCTCAGGTATAGAGGATGATTGTATACTAGCTCCTGTTCCCATAGGCCCAGATGGAGAAATGCATAGGACGGGGCCCATGGGGCTCCCATCGAAGTGCCTCTAATCTGTTTCTAGAACATTCCCGAGAATTGAAAGTAGTTATTATCGAGGGCATACTCAAGTAGTTCTACAATGAATTCATTTTGAGTCGCCATAAATGGAAAATATACATCTAGGAAATGTTCTATGGCTTTTAGTCCCCACTCATGAGGGATCGATGTGTAAAGTGATTCCACATCAATCCCAACTAGAAGGGAACCCTCCTGTATTACCAGGTCGTTTATTTTGTTTAGTACATCTTTGGTGTCCCGGGTGTAGGAGGGTAACTGTAAGACCATTTCTTTTAGGAGGGAATCCAAGTATTTACCCATATTTTCCAGTGGTCCTCCTACAGCTGAGACTATAGGCCTTCCCGGGGGATTATTATAGTTCTTGTGAATCTTGGGTATAATGTAAAATGTTGGAATATTATAATCTTCTATTTTTAAGAAGTGAAATTCATTATGTGTAAGTAGACTTGCTTCCCTGGCATGTTTTATTTTGTTATTAAACTCGCTAGTCAATTTTTTGAAGGGGGATTCACTTACTTTAATGTATGTATTTTCGTCCTTTAATAATCTTTTAACCTCCTTATGTATATGTCCTCCGGGAGGAGCACTACATTTCCTCCCTTATCACTGCTTTTAATTATTATCCCTGGTGCTTCTCTAAGTTCTTTTAGGGCTTCCCTTTCTGTTTTTTTCAGGTTGTCTGTGCCTCTTATTGTTCAATCTATTTGTTTAATCTCTTTATGTATTAATTCTCTAAATAAGGCCAGGTATCTATTGCTCAAAAAATTGGTCATTGTTTTTGATCCTTTCTTTAGTCGGGTGGTCCTTTTTGTTGGTATTTCCCAGGGTTCTTGGGATATGATGTTTTCCTCCAGGAGGTCCTCTAGGTCTTTTAAAGCTTGTGCATCTAGTTCTGGTGTGTTGTTGTGTTCTTTTTTCTGTGATGTATCCCCGTGGGGTGGAGGTGTCTTTCTGAGTTGGTGTATGTATTTTAGGTAAACTTTCCTCAAGAATAGATTTAGGTCTTTGTATATGGTAAATTCGTCCATGCCATCCACTGGGGAAAAAGATAGGCCTCTTTTTAAAAGGCTTAAATGATGTTCATTTAATGGGAAGTCAGTCAGATTAATCACATTTTTAGTCTGTTCGTCCCCCAGTGGGTGGCATGGAGTCAGGTCCGACGGCTCCTCGTTCTCACACTGGCTCTGGTCTGAGATTGTATGTTTTGGCTGTTTATGTTTTCTCGTCTTTGGTCTTCTATTTTTCTTGGTTTTTTTTGTTTGTATGGGGGGACCTCCCCTTCCAATAAAAAACTCACTGACTTTGGGGGTTCGCTTTCACTTCCACTGGTGGAGATATCTCTAAAGCGTCTCTCTCCACTAGTGGAATATCTTGATCTAGATGTGTTCCTGCCCCTGTTTTGTATAGGTTTAAATGGGTCCCCTCTCTCCCAGTCTCCTATGTCTCTCTGGAATTTTGATTGTTTTATTTGTCTCAGATTTTTTGGGGCTTTCTCTACTTCCTTGCGTAATAGATCATTATGTTTCATGAAACTTTCTGCATCTTTTAATGGTTCTAACCCTTCGGAGCTCTCTTTTATTTGTACTTCAAGATCTCGCATTTGCAGCCTTTCTTCTTCTACAATTAGTTTAATTAGTGTTAGACCGTGTTCTATGCACTGTGTTTTCCATTTGGTCAAAAAGCGTTCATTTTGTAGGTGTTCCGCCGGTATGACTCTTTCCCTTAGACCTCTTGGGATAATTTTGGCTTGCAAGTAGGATTCAAGTGACATAACATCCCATTTCCTATTTAAATGTTTAAGTATTAATTTTTTATGTTCCTTGAATTTGTCTTTAATTTCACTCTCTATTTCTAATATTTGTGGATTTCCAAGTAAAGTCATATATTTGATTGAATGCCCATGCCAGAAATTCTACGTGGGCAAGACTAAAAGACAACTAAAAGTAAGAATAGGTGAACACCTAAATGATATTAAAAGAAGAGACGTAGACAGTCCCCTAGCCCAACACTTTTTGGAACATCATAAGGGGGTCTCGGAGATCTGGGATATCCCCCCAGCCCATACAGCCTATGCAAGTTGGTACATGGATGGGTTACCCTGTAAAGGGATAAAGACCGACATAATCCATACATCGGTCATTACTCCTTACGGTGAAATCTATATCAAGTGCCTATGAGGATCGATCCACATACAATTTATGATTGTCTGTATTTTATTCAGTTTTAATGGTGGTGAGTGAGCTAAGTGTGATGTTCTATATCTTCTTCAAATAAAATTAATTTTTGTATAATACACTCGCTTGTCCGGATCCCTACATTGACCACTACTAACTTGTTATCTTCTAACGAGTTAATCCCATTTTCTTTTGTATCAATTAACCCCTTCATGACTGAGGCCTTTTTTTCAATTTTTGCACCCATGTTATATTCCACATTTTAGGCCTGAAAATGACGTAAAACCCCCCAACATTATATATTTTCTGAATGCCAAGACCCTATAGAATAAAATGGTGGTAGTTGAAAATTTTTATGTTGCGCAATATTAGCGCAACTCCTTATTAAACCCCAAAATTTAGTGACAAATTTAATTAAATGCCCCAAAACACAACAAATTACCCATTTTTTAAATGAAATATAAAAGATGAGGTTACAACGAGTAAAACGATACCCAACATGCCCAGTTTACAGATTGCGTGCGACCGTGAAACGGCGAAAAACTGCAGTACCCCAAAAAGTCAATAAAAGACACTTTAAAAGCCCCCACAGGTCATCAATTTAGAGATACCCCAAAATACTGGCCCTAGAATTATTGCTCTCACTCCGGCGTGCGCGGCGATACCCAACATGTGTAGCGCGTTCGTCGTTTTCATGCGTAGGCGCACCCGACGCGTGTTTACGTGGCGACGCGCGTGCTCGCGGGGGCGGGGGACTTTTAAATTTTTTTTTATTATTATTAGATTTATTTTATTTCATTTTAATTTTAAAAACTGTTTTTTTTTTTTTTTTTACTTTACTTTGACTGCTATCACATGGGGGGGCTTGCAAGCCCCCCCATGTAATAGCAGATGGTGGTGACAGGTCCTCTTTAAGGTGATGCTGGGGGTCCAAAAGACCCTCAGTGTCACCTTTACACTGGAAATAAGCTATTGAAGTGCAGATCGCACTTCAATAGCTTATAGCTGGGCTGCAGGAGCCCAGAACTGACAGCCCAGGGACCGGAAGTGATGCAATCTGCATCGCTCCCGGTCCCATAGAACGGGGAGGGGATCGATGAACGGAAGTTCGTCGACCTCCTCCCCAGCTCCCCGCGGACACAAAGATCGCCGGTCCCGGGCCCGTAGGAGGGGCAACGGAGCCCGGGAAGCACGGCGGGGGTGTCCGGGGGGGGGGGCGGCCCCTTCTTCGGGACGCAGAAGCGATCTGGCGACAGGTAAGTCGCCAGGATCGCTTCTGTTGCAAAGCCGACAGTCGGCTCTACAAGTTTAAACAGAGTCCCGGCGGCAAAAGTCGCCGCGAGTCTGTTTAAACAGCCCCGATGCTGGCGACGTACACTGTACGTCGTCAGTCACGAAGGGGTTAACCTGGTTACGGATCGGAACACACAAGCAGTTATGCAAACTTCAATAGGGTGACTACAATTAGTCGGATCTCCAGGCAGGAACAAAAATCCCCTTTTTCACAAGAATCTTGCAATGACTCATGGGATTTGTAGTTCCACCACAGCTGGAGGGCCGGAGTTTGGCTACCCTTGATCTAAAAAGAAGGACAAGTGATACAGAAGGTAATAACTGTGAGGCATGAGCTGATTGAAGGAGTTGTTTTACAGTTTTTAAGAAGAGGTGGAAGAGGCGAGTTTTCAGGGATCGTCTAAAGGAAGTCAGATTAAGAGATAGCCAGACAGGATGTGGTAGGGAGTTCCAGAGGACGGGAGAGGCTCCGGAGAAGTTCTGAAGACAAGCATGGGAGGAGGTGATAAGGGAGCTAGACAGCAGGAGGTTTTGAGAGGAGCAGAAAGGACGCTTTTGGTGATACTTGGAGTGGAGGTTGGAGATATAGCTGGGAGCAGAGTTGTGGATGGCTTTGTATATTGTTGGTAGTCTTTATGCGCAGAGCTATTGGAAGCCAGTGGAGGGATTGGCAAAGAGGGGTGGAGAATACTAAGCGGTGGTGAGATGGATGAATTTGGCAGCAGCATTCATGAAAGACTTAAGGGACACTAAACTCAGGAGTAAAATCTTAAAAATACATTCAGGTACCTTAACTATGAACAATGTATCTTATTTGTGTATCACTCGGCTGTAGAGTCTGTGTGTGTGTTGTAAAGTACTCAAAGCTCCAAACTCACTCCCGTGATGGACTACAATCTGGATACAAATTAGTACAATAAACATGAGATTGTAGTCCATCCTGGGATCGAGCTTGGAGTGGTGTCTACTTTACAACACACACAGGGGCCATGGGGAACAAATCCCACCAATGCAAAATAATATGAAGCTACATACTCTGTCCTGATGTCTCCAGCGGAAGATCTCAGGTGGGCTGTGCAGGGTCTCACCAGGGGGTATACACTTTAATCACCAGGGGTCCTGGTCGGTTTCGCAGGCGCACCAATTCACAGGAAGGCTGTTGGGACCCTGCTGGTGACCTCTGCAGCCTTCCTGTGAATGGGGGCTCCTGTTTAAAGCACCGGTTTCAGTTCAAAAATTAAAAGAAGCGCTGGTATTGGCGCTCAGTATATGGGCATTATGACAAGAACATTAAAATGGTCAGTATTGGCACCGACATTGGTGCATCCCTACCTAAGGGTTTTTAAAATGTTATATCATCTTTATTTGATGAATAAAACATTCATTGCTGGTTGCTAAAGATATTACCTAGAGCAGTGGTTCTCAGTGGGTTCCCACAGTTGAGGGGGTCCCCACGTGCTTTGTGCTGCTCTAGGTAAGAGGCTCCTCAGCATCCTCCTAGCGTAACAGTGTCAGTTCTCCTAGATGGCACGGCAGCAGCAGAGGCCGGAGAGGATCAGAGAGAGGGGAGTAGGCAGGGGTGAGGGGAGTGCTTGATCACCACAGAGCTCGCAACTGGGCACCACGGAGGCTGCACTGGATGCCAACAGAGAGTTCCACTAGCCACCTGAGAGCCTGCATAGCCTCCTGAGAGCTCACACAGATACTAGTATTGGTGCATCCCTAAATTTTACAGTTGGGGTCACCACAACTTGGCAAATGTTACCAAGGGGTCCAGGGCCTGGAAAGGTTGAGAACCACTGACCTAGAGGGAGATATCCTCGTAGTACGGCTTTGGCCTCCGTGCGGATCTCTTTGAGAGTCTTGTCAGGCTTCTTCCGCTTCATCACTTCGATTGTCAGAGGCGCCTGCGTATTTGGGGAAAACAACTCGTAGGGTGTTTCGTTGGAGTTGATGGTTAAGCCCAAGACTTGAACGCTGCCATACAAGCACGTCACAATGCATTTCCCTGTGAACGTCAGCTTCTAGAAAACAAAACAAATGTAAGACGCAAAGCTTTATAGACTCGAGGGTCTCATTTACAGCATGTCCACTGAGCATGTCCGCAAGGTGCCGTTGTGACAGCACCATCCGTCATTTCAACATAGCACCTGCAATGGTCTATTGCTATATGGAATGGGCCGGATCCGCTGCATTATACACAGCACCAACTACCACACCAGCCGTACACAATAGTGATGCAATATATCCTGTATAACATAGACATACTGTACATTTAGGTCTGAGACTGGGGGAGCGGAGAGAGACGCTGGCACCTGTAGTCATGGCGGCAGAGGGCCACGCTGGCACCTGTAGTCATGGCGGCAGAGGGCCACGCTGGCACCTGTAACCGTTGTGGAGGACCATGCTGGGAGCTGTAGTCAGGGTGGCAGAGAGCCAGGACCTGTAGCCCGGGTAGCAGAGGGCCACGCTGGGACCTGCAGTCAGGGTGGCAGGGGGCCACGCTGGCACCTGTAGTCCAGGTGAGGGTAGTGTGTGCGGTTGTTGGGGAGGGCCATGCTTAAACTTATAGCGTGGTTGTTAAATGACAGAGTGGGGGGAAGGGCCATGCGTATGACAGACCTGCCCGGGGCCCAGCAGCAGAACACACTCTCCTTCCTCGGCCAGCAGTGCGGTCATGGCGGGATTCGGGGCTCTCTCCTGGGAGGTGCTAGGCCGGGCTTTGCTCGTTTCTGAGGCGGCTGCCATGTTACACTTCTCTTTCCAGACATGGCGAGACCGCAACGAGCCTCCCTTCCCAGGGCGAACCTTCAGGACGGCCTTGGAGCGGGCAGAAGGCGGCCGTGGCCTCATAGCTTGGCGTGTGTGTAGAATAGAGGCGCCACTCTGCGAATAATTCTCAGGGGCCAACAATTATTTTCCCTCGGTGCCCGATCTCTAGTAGGTCAATACGAGAAACATGCGTCTGTTTCCCAGGGTCAGGTACTGTTTGTCCCGCTTCCCCGTACGTCACCAGGCCCCGCCTTCTCATTGTCAGCGGCGGGACGCACAGAACGAGTAGATTTAGGTCATGTGATCAGAAGATATTGGCTCTATTAAAGCGGACCTGTCAGTAACGTTACAAACACATTCCTGATAGGTCACAATATACAGCAATTGTATCATTTCTCAATAAATATCCACCTTGTATCATTATAGTGAGCCTGCAGGTTAAAAAAAAGTGCAAACAGACCCAACCCAACCTTCAAAAGTTTAGTGCTTTACAGTCCTGCAGGCATCAAGTTCTTTTCTTTCAATGGCACTGCTGTCCAGCATTTCTGGATGTGTTGACTAGTGTTTCCCCTGTTGGATGCTCCCAGATAGCAAGCAATTGAGCTGCAAGTTTGAAAATGACTTGCTAAACTATTGCAGACTTGCCAAGCTTCACAATTTTGTTGCACAATTACAGCAAGTCTAGAGTTCCCCCGTACATCAAAGTTCCCAGAGCTCCCCCTTACATCAGAGTCCCCAGAGCTCACCCTTACATCAGAGTCCCCAGAGCTCCCCCTTACAACAGAGTCCCCAGAGCTCCCCCTTACAACAGAGTCCCCAGAGTTCCCCCTTACATCAGAGTCCACAGAGTTCCCCCTTACATCAGAATCCACAGAGTTCCCCCTTACATTAGAGTCCCTCCTTACATCAGAGTTCCCCCTTACATCCCAGTCCCCAGAGTCACTCTTTCATCAGAGTCCCCCCTTATATCAGAGTCCCCCTTATATCAGAGTCCTCCCTTACATCAAAGTCTGCAGACCACCCCCTTACATCAGAGTCCCCCCATATATCAGCGCCCCCGAGACCCCCTGATGTAAGTCTGGGAACTCTGATGTAGGGGGGACCCTGGGGACTGTAGAGTAAGGGGGGGCATTGATGTAAGGGGGGACTCAGTGCCCACAGTCCCCACTTTCCTCTACTCTACAGGCCCATTTACATTCGTGCGGTGCGTAATTGCACACGTGTTATGTCACGGCAGCCCTTTTAAAACCAACGGGTAAAATCAGACATGGCACAAAAACTGTTGCCGCAACCCACTTTGCTGCTTTGCCATGTGTTGCAGCACATTTTAATACACGTGTGTGGCTATAAGGCATCCGGGTGCTTTTCAAAATTTATTGTTCCACGATGTGTCGATGCGTGTAGCATGTTTGCCGCACGTTTGCATCTATTTAAAACCCCATTTACACTTGTGCGGCGCATTATGTCAAACCTTAACATGCGTAACCTAAAGGCAGTCCATTGAAATCAATAAGCTTCTGATGCATTAAAGCTAGAGGTGCACCGAAATGAAAATTTCAAAACGAAACCGAAATGTTAAAAAATGTCAGGCCGAAAACCCCATTTTTATTTTATTTGAACGTTTTCAATTTAAAAAAAAATATTTTATTATTATTAATTTTTTTATAAGGGGGGTCTAAACAGACCCCTAATATTTCCCTTTTAAAATATAAAAAAAGATTGGAGGACACAAAGTCCTCAATCTCTTTTTCTGCAGCCCCTGTTATAAATGAACAGGAATCCTCTAAACTGAGTGTTCCTGTTCATTCATAACATAAGGACAGAGTATGTTTACTATAACCACAATTATGAATGAACAGGAGGTGATGGCGATCACTTCCCATTCATTCATAATTGAGGATATAGTAAACATACTTTGTCCTCAATTATTTACAAACACTCAGCGATCACTGAGCACTGACTACTTGTACCCGTTCTCCATTCAGACAGCTGTCACAGGAGGCTGAGCGAGCGGAACAGGGAGGAGAGACGCAGGCCGCTCACAGCGCTCTCAGCCCGCAGCGCTCAGCCGCCTGTGACAGTTTCTCTCCTCCCCGCTGGGACACCCAGTGAGGAGGAGAGAAACAATGGAGGCACCGCTGTATCGGCCAGAAAATGGTACTTTCAGCATTATGCCAAAAAGTGCAATTTTCGGCCGATATGTTTCGGTGGCCGATATGATTCGGCGGCCGATATTCCTAATTAAAGCATCCCAATTTTTTTTTGGGGGGGGCTGCAATTCTCTATGGTTACACAACTAGCACATTGCAGTGCTATTCAAAAGCAATGGCACCAAAACGCGTCAACACATGTAACATGTCTTGTGGTAACATGTACGCTGACGCATGCGTTCCCGCAGAGCACAGAAGTAAATGGCCCCTCTCAGCTTTGTTTCTCTTTTTTTGCAAAACAGGGCGCATTAGTCCGGTTCGGCAGTCGCCCCGACCGGCCGAGTACATTTGAATACGGCGTCTCGTCTCTTTTAGCCTTTTTGATCCAGGTAGAGCTTAAACCGCCATAAGGCGCGCTCGGATTTGAATGCAATTAGCTTTTCACTTAAAATTTCCCCTGCGGTAATCCTCTCGTTGCTACAACAGGTGGAGATCTTCCCATATACAAATCACTGTGTACTCTGATCCTGTGGGTAGGGCGCAGTGGATGTATTTATGCAGCCGACCATCACCTGTGTAAAACAAATACCTCTATTAATAGAAGGCGCTCCGGCTATCTCGGTTTCCTCGCTTAGTGCGTCTCCATCCTTCCTGCAATCCCCCACATCTGTGATACCGGTGCCATGGTTGTCGTATCGGCGTTGGATCGTTGCTTCGCTCTCTTACTCCACCTCTGCGCCGCGCTGGGCTGCCAAATCTCCAACTATAAATCGGAATATAGACTTCCCGGAGATTACGTGATCGGAGGGCTGTTCCCGCTCCACAAAGCGGATTCAACGCAATTTCCCATGCTGGGGCTCAACTACTGTGATGGGTGAGAGAAGCCTGGAAAGCGCCTTCGCGCCGCGTCGTAAAGCAAACCTGTCATGCGGGAAACGTGGAGGCTGCCGTTACTGGGCGCTCCTGAAAACGTGTTCCATGGTGACCCTCTAGCCCAGGGGTAGCAAACCTCGGCAGCTGTGCTTTAACTACAAATCCCTCCATGCCTCTGCCTCTGGGAGTCATACCTGTGGCTGTCTGAGTCTTGCAATGCCTCATGGGACTTGTAGTTCCACAACAGCTGGCGGGCTGAGGTTGCCTACCCCTGCTCCAGCTTCAATGTTTTGACGTGCTGAGCCGGAACCAGTAGGCTAATAAAGACTACTCTGGATTTGGTGACCTGTGTATTTGTTCTGGTTTGGTGAATCTAGAGCAGTTGCCCATGGCAACCAGTCGGCTTCTAGCTTTCATTTTCAACCTTCAACTAAACAAGCTGAAGAGAGATGCTGATTGGTTGCCGTAGGCAACTGCTCTAGATTCTGTCAGCTCCAGTTTTCATAAATTTCCCCTAGAATACCTTACAGAGAGCTATCATACGATCAGGCAGCTAGCATTATCAGGAGTGCGTTAATGGCAGCCCCTTTATTTGTCTTATGGCAGCTTTACTTGATAAGATCAGTCCAAGTCAACATTTAGGTATTAGGCAAATGCTTTTTGTATTTTTTAAAGGGACCCTTTCATGAGAGGTTAATGGAGGTTGCCATTACCAAGCTCTCTCATTTGGTAATGCTAGATCCCTGGCTGCCATTCTGATGCTTTGATTTCAATGCTGTGCGTGTGCCACTGACTTGGAACAAGCAGAGAAATAGGTATTTCTGACACTTATTTACAGCATGTTTGTTCTGTGACTGAAACATACTATGCCAGTCAGATGAATGACTACCACTGGTGAAGGCTGTGTAAGGTCTGAATCCTAATATGTACAGTAATCCGCCATGAGGGAGAGGGCTGCATGAGGTCAGGATCCTAATATGTACAGTAATCAGCCATGCTGAAGAGGGCTGCATGAGGTCAGGATCCTAATATGTACAGTAATCAGTCATGCTGGAGAGGGCTGTGTGAGGTCTGGATCCTAATATGTACAGTAATCAGTCATGCTGGAGAGGGCTGTGTGAGGTCTGGATCCTAATGTGTACAGTAATCAGCCATGCTGGAGAGGGCTGTGTGAGGTCTGGATCCTAATATGTAAAGTAATCAGTAACGGACAAAGACAGTCCCTGTTTAAGTGCGTGCACTGGACCTGCTCGGACGTCCAGGTTCGAGTCGGCTTGCTATACCTGTTAGATGAATGACTACCACTGGTGAGGTCTGAATCCTAATACAGTATGTGCAGTAATCAGCCATCATGGAGAGGGCTGTGTGAGGTCTGAATCCTAATATGTACAGTAATCAGCCATCATGGAGAGGGCTGTGTGAGGTCTGAATCCTATATGTACAGTAATCTGCCATGCTGGAGAGGGCTGTGTGAGGTCTGAATCCTATATGTGCAGTAATCTGCCATTCTGGAGAGGGCTGTGTGAGGTCTGAATCCTAATATGTACAGTAATCAGCCATCATGGAGAGGGATGTGTGAGGTCTGAATCCTATATGTACAGTAATCTGCCATGCTGGAGAGGGCTGTGTGAGGTCTGAATCCAATATGTGCAGTAATCAGATATTCTGGAGAGGGCTGTGTGAGGTCTGAATCCTATATGTGCAGTAATCAGCAATTCTGGAGAGGGCTGTGTGAGGTCTGAATCCAATATGTGCAGTAATCAGATATTCTGGAGAGGGCTGTGTGAGGTCTGAATCCTATATGTGCAGTAATCAGCAATTCTGGAGAGGGCTGTGTGAGGTCTGAATCCAATATGTGCAGTAATCAGATATTCTGGAGAGGGCTGTGTGAGGTCTGAATCCTATATGTGCAGTAATCAGCAATTCTGGAGAGGGCTGTGTGAGGTCTGAATCCTAATATGTACAGTAATCAGCAATTCTGGAGAGGGCTGTGTGAGGTCTGGAAACTAATACGTACAGTAATCAGCCATGCTGGAGAGGCTGCTTGAGGTCTGAATCTAATGGTGCCCATACACTGCTCGATTCTCGTACGAGAATCGCGGGAAATCCCGCGATCGTACGAGAATCGAGCAGTGTGAACTAAGACGTGCAACCGTTTCTACTGTACGGTCGCACGTCTTTTGTCTAAGGAGCACGCTAAATCGTACGATTTTCAATCTATACAGTAATCAGTGATGGACAAAGACAGTGTCCGTGTTTAAGTGCATGCACCTGGACCTGCTCCGATGTGCAGTTTCTAGTCGGCTTATAGCCGCACGCAGCTGCGTCCTCCTATAGGGATGTACAGGCGGCTGCACGCAATGACATGCTGCACATGTCCCTCCCAGGAGCAGGTCTTTGCATAGACATGAACGCCGTACGGATGTGCACGCCCACGTGAATGAGGTCTTAAAATACAGATTTAGTCCTGTGAGCATCCATGGCAGAACCTGTCTAAACATTCCGCCCATCTTCGCCGATTTGTGAAAAGGGCGCTGACCTCAAACAGCCCTCATCTCTCCTATGTAAATCCCAGAGAAGCATCCCCGGTAGAAAGCTGAACTCTTCCCTGAAGAATGTCTATAAATCTATTGATCCTATTGGTGACATCCCATGTTGTATCTTGCACACAGTGGCACCACTGTCCGATAGACGAGTCTGGGTTTGGCGGTTGCCAGGAGAACGGTACTTGCCTGACTGCATTGTGCCAAGTGTAAAGTTTGGTAGAGGGGGGATTATGGTGTGGAGTTGTTTTTCAGGGGTTGGGCTTGGCCCCTTAGTTCCAGTGAAGGGAACTCTTAAGGCATCAGCACACCAAGACATTGTGGGCAATTTCATGCTCCCAACTTTGGGCCCGGCGAGCCGGCCTTCTCCTCCAACATCAGTACCTGACCTCACAAATGGTCCAACATTCAAGTAGACACACTGCTAAACCTTGTGGATGACTTCCCAGAAGAGTTGAGGCTTTTATAGCTGCAAAGGGAGGAGCCAACCCAATACTGAACCTTACAAACTAATACTGGGATGCCATTAAAGTTCATGTGCGTGTAAATGCCGGCGTCCTAATACTTTTGGCAAAATAGTGTATTTGTGAACATAGTAAGAGCTGTTACACTTATGCATTACTCATTCTGCATTCAGGTAACATGAAAGAATATTTCTGCTGCTCGGTCCATTTCACAATCCGGTTTGTAACTGACATTTTGTTGCCTTTATCATTCACTTTCTTCTTTTCAGAAGCACCTTTAATATTCTGGGCTACCACTTACTCCATTCAACGAGGATGGCCATAGAGGAGATCAATAACTCCAGCACACTGCTCCCCAACGTCACCCTGGGCTATGAGCTGTATGACACGTGCTCCGACCCCACCCACATCTACGGAGTTCTGCGCAACCTCTACCGCTGCGAAGAGCCCTATCTACAGATGCAGAACAACTTCACCAACTACAAAACGAAAGCCATTGCTTTGGTTGGCCCGTCCAGCAGTAGCTTTGCTTTTGTTGCAGGCAGAGTTTTGGGCAAGTTTCTTGTTCCCCAGGTAAGATTAATTTATCATTATATAGTGAGAAAATAAAGATTCTTTTTTCAATAGTACTACTTAAATTTTAAAGTACCAGAGCCCTGACAGTATCTATGATCATTCCTTTTGGGCAAATAATGCCTTAAATTAAGGTTCTTAATACGGTATATTATTTTCCCATTTCCAATGTAGTGTTGTAATGTCACATTATGGTCACTAGATGGAGCTGGGGAGTGTTTTAAATAAGGATTTCTTTTCTATGCTCCTCGGCCCCATCTAGTGGCCATAAGTTGGTATTACAACACACTACATTTGAACTTGGAAAAGCTTCATCTGGTGGCCATAATGTAATATTACAACACCACAATCGAAGTGAGAAAAAATATATTAAGAACATTTATTTTTGGCTCTATGTGCATTAAACACACATTCACAAATATTTGCAGGAGGAGGGGACCTGTGAATTGTTTATAAACAGGCCCCTTAGTCTTAGTGTCACAAGCACATCCCTCACCTACACCATTTGGCTAGACGTTTGTGGACACCCCACCTGATTATTACATTCAAGTGCTTCTCTATTAAGAGTGCAAATACTGTAAATTTTAGACCATTGTGCTCTTCCAACTTTGTGGTAAAAGTTTGGTGAATACCCTTCTCTTTTCCACCATGACTGTGCCCCTGAGCACAAAGCCAGCTCCATAGTAGTAATGGTTTGATGGGTTTGGTGTGGAGGATTTGAGTGGCCTCCATAGAGCCCTGACCTCAGTCCTACTAAACACCTTTGGGGTGAATTGGAACGTTGATTGTGAGCCAGGTTTTTTCGTCCAACATCAGTACCTGACCTCACAAATGCTCTTTCAGCTGAATGGGCACAAATAATTCCCCCCAGGCACACTCCAAAATCCTGTGGAAACCATTCACAGAAGAGTGTAGGCTGAATGGGGGACTGACTCTATATTAATGTCCATGGTTTTGGAATGGGATGCCCTGTGAGCTCATATAGGTGTAACGGTCAGGTGTCCACAAGCATTTGGCCATAGTGTAAATATCCTACCTTACCTTCATAGCTGAAACATCTTGTATGTGGACAGTTCAGCAAATTCCCCCTCCACGGCATTGACTCCCTGAGCCATCTGATGGGTAGCTGATGGAAAAGTCAATCTTCATAGTCAGTCCTCCTCCTCCAGCCTGCTGATTGGACAATGAAGGAGCAACAGTACATTTAAACCGCTCTCCCCTCCTGCAGCGATGTTCTCAGTGTTAAACTGACAGCATTGTACGAAGCAACAGATCCCTGATTGCCTCACAACATTGCCCCTCTCCCCCCTAGTCTGCGACCTGCTAGGAAGGGTGAATAAGATATGTCATCAGCTCACACGGGCAAGCTTGTTTCAAAGTGCAAAACTCTTCTTTATTGCATTACTGCATAGAAAAACAATGTGTCTGTGCTCCTCAGCTCTATCTAGTGGCAAAATGTATTACTGCAGCACACTGCATTCGAATCCGGAAGAAATATACTGCTTTATGAACATTGGTTTTGGCATTTTTTGCCCAAAATGTACATACTCAGGCCCTGTGAATTGTATATTGATTGACCCCTTTAAAATTGTGTCTATCAACTCTTTTCTGCATCCCACAATGCAAAGTGAAAGCCTCAGTTATCTATAGTAGCCAATGCATATTACACTGTGGGATGCTGGGGTAATGCCGGTGTTCTATCGAAAGCTCCAACTTGTCAAAATCTCAAGCTACCTCACTGCCGGCCGGGTACTTGCAAGTTGAAGATTTCGACCAGATGGCGTTAGACTCCAAAAGACAAAGACTGACGGAGCTCTCTAAACAATATTCAGCAGGTGTCCAACTCGACGAGTATTCTGTAAACGCTATGTGCGCGCGCAACAGTACAGAGCTCCAGTCTTTCTGAGCACTGGAAGTGAGGTAGTTGGAGATTTCGATGAGTTGGAGCAAAAGGAAGTTTTACTGCGGCCATTTATTAAAAGAGAAACACTGCCCCCTTGTGTTTTAAGTCCTGACTTACAAATTGTCTGCACAATGGCCAATCCACTATATTTGTTTTGCGTTTTTTTTAAGTGGATGTAAACTGCTGCATGCTGAGTTGCACAAATATACCAAAATATGCACAGCAGCAAGATGAAAGATAGAGCTGGATGTAGCACAGTCATTGTATTTTTTTTTCTGACGTCACTTTATTATGATTATTATGATATTATTATGATAATCCTTGATTCATTTAGCACCATCGTATCCCATGGTGCTGTACAAAGTCAGAGAAACATACAATGGTAGGTAATGCAACTACATAAAATGTTTAGAAAGGTACTTACAGTTGTATAGCAAAAGATAGTGTAATAATCGGAGAGATTGTTACTTCCTGCTTGCAGTCTAGAGTAGCCTTCTGCAAATTTTTAACCTTAGAGAAACCCTTACGATCATTTTCAGGTCTCAAGTAATAGTTAAAGTGACATTAAACCCTCAGATTTTTTAACATAAAACAATAGTGTAATGTGTGCCTTACTGTAATCCATGGTTGTTTCCCTTCTCTTTGCTGCTCTTCCTTTTAAATCCGTATCTCTTCTCATGCTGGGCAGAACTTCTGTTTTGCAGCAGACTGCCTTGTCTCTGGAATGGATACATGGTGTCTGTGTCAGCACTACAGGAAGAGACACTCAGCTGCAAAGGGAAGTTCTCCCCCAGCATGAGAAGAGATAAGGATTTAAAAGGAAGAGCAGCAAAGAGAAGGGAAACGACCAAGGATTACAGTAAGGCACACAGTATTGGTTTGTGCTAAAAAATCTGAGGGTTTAATGTGACTTTAATAAACAATAAAAGAATGTGGCTTCCTTTTTAATGTGACACATTTAACACTCAGTAGGAGAGGTGCCTTCTTAGGTTGGTGGTGAGTGGTAGAGGTGCCTTCTCAGATTGGTGGTGAGTGGGAGAGGTGCCTTCTTAGATTGCTGGTCAGTGGGAAAGGTGCCTTCTTAGATTGCTGGTCAGTGGGAGAGGTGCCTTCTTAGATTGGTGGTCAGTGGGAGAGGTGCCTTCTTAGGTTGGTGGTGAGTGGGAGAGGTGCCTTCTTAGATTGGTGGTCAGTGGGAGAGATGCCTTTTTAGATTGGTGATCAGTAGGAGAGGTGCCTTCTTAGGTTGGTGGTGAGTGGGAGAGGTGCCTTCTTAGATTGGTGGTCAGTGGGAGAGATGCCTTTTTAGATTGGTGATCAGTAGGAGAGGTGCCTTCTTAGGTTGGTGGTGATTTGGAGAGTTGCCTTTTTAGATTGGCGGACAGTGGGACAGATGCTTAATTAGACTAGTGGTGAGTGGGAGAGGTGCCTTCTTTGAGTGGTAGTCAGTGGGAGAGGTGCCTTCTTATATTGGTGGTCAGTGGGAGAGGTGCCTTCTTAGATTGGTGATCAGTAGGAGAGGTGTCTTTTTAGATTGGAGGACAGTGGCAGAGATGCCTAATTAGACTAGTGGTGAGTGGGAGAGGTGCCTTCTTATATTGGTAGTCAGTGGGAGAGGTGCCTTCTTAGTTTGGTGGTCAGTGGGAGAAGTGCCTTCTTAGGTTGGTGGTGAGTGGGAGAGGTGCCTTATTAGATTGGTGGTGAGTGGGAGAGGTGCCTTTTTAGATTGGTGATCAGTAGGAGAGGTGTCTTTTTAGATTGGTGGTCAGTGGGAGAAGTTCCTTCTTAGATTGGTGGACAGTGGGAGAGTTGCCTTCTTAGATTGGTGGTCAGTGGGAGAAGTTCCTTCTTAGATTGGTGGACAGTGGGAGAGTTACCTTCTTAGATTGGTGGTCAGTGGGAGAGATGCCTTCTTAGACTGGTGATAAGTGGGAGAGGTCATGTGCCTTCTTAGATTGGTAGACAGTGGGAGAGTTGCCTTCTTAGATTGGTAGTTATTGAGAGTAGGGCTCCTTATACTGGTAGTTCAGTTTTTTGAATGCCATGTTACATTGGTGTTTAGTGGGAAGAATGACCTTTACATTGGTGATGATCAGTGTAGTGGCCCTTAGATTGTTGCCTATTGGCTAGAATGCCTGTTGGTGTTCTGTGGCTATTTACCTTAGAGCAGGTATTAGAGGTTCCATTGGTCCTACACCACAGGCTCTTCTAAGGGCCATACATCAGTCAAGAGATCAATCTCAATCTCTCTAACAATGAGACAAAATCTCTCTAATGTGAGGACAAATCCCCTTTTGTTTCGTGTTGGGTTTTATTGCCACACTTTAATCTTTCCAGTAGGGCTGCAGAAATTAATGATTAATTACCCGATTAATCGTTAAAATTTTTGATCGATTAAAATTATTTTGATCACTAATGAAAACACTCACCTCTCCGCCGGCTTCCGGGGCTGAAGATCCAGTGACGTCACGGACATCGACGTCACCGGACTCCTCCCCCCTTCCCCAAGTGGCTCCGTCGGCTAACGAAGGGAAAGGGGAGGAGTCTGGTGACGTCGATGTTCGTGACGTCACCGGACTCCTCCCCCTTCCCTTCGTTAGTCGACGGAGCCACTTGGGCCGGTGAGTTTGCCCAAGAAACTTGTTCTGCACGAGTGCCAGGCAAGGCATTGGCCTATACACATACAGCACAGCAATGAAGTAATAAAATGAACTAGGATCACACTAATCCAGCACGTTATTATTCTGAGTTGCCCCACTCAAGCGGCAGCTATATTGAGTGGGGCACGTGAGATTAATAACGTGCTGAATTAGTGTGATCCTAGTTCATTTTATTACTTCATTGCTGTGCTGTATGTGTATAGGCCAATTTAGTTGGATCTGTATGTGCGTTATAATTAATCGAAATTAATCAATTTTAAAAAATTCGATTAATCGAACACGAAAATTTTAATCAGTACCAGCCCTACTTTCCAGGAATAACAATTAATAATAAATGCCAGAGAGAATACTGTATCATTTACAAAATGGCTGATTTCTATTTTCAGATAAGTTACTCCGCCAGCAATGAGCAGCTTGGTAATAAGAGGACCTATCCATCCTTCTTTCGCACCATCCCCAGTGACAAGCTTCAAGTAGAAGTCATTTTAAACTTGCTGCAGAAGTTTAAGTGGACGTGGGTGGCAATAGTTGGCAGTGATGATGTCTACGGCAGGCAGGGTGTACAAGACCTAAACACCCTGGCGAGCAAGAATGGCATCTGTATAGCGTACCAGGGCCTGATCCCACTTAGCACTGATACAACCAACGTCAAGAAGATGGTGGCCAATATAGTCCAGACCAGAGTCAAGGCAACTGTGGTCTTCTCGGCCTACTTCAACGCCAGGATATTTTTTCAAGAAGTCCTAAATGCCAACGTCACCGACTTTGTCTGGATCGGGAGTGAAAGCTGGATAATGGACACCCAAATCACAGCTATCGCCAATATCAAGAGAATTGGCTCGGTATTAGGAGTTTCAGTGGGTCAGGTCTTTTTCCCAAAGCTACTCGAATTTGAAACAGAATATGTCACATCTCCAAAAATAAAAACCATGGGCCAGAATGGCTGTAACCAAGTCTGCCTCGACTGTCAGGCTTTCACACTGCAGACCATGCCCATCCAAACTCAGTTTTCAATGTCAGCTTCTTTCAATGCCTATTCGGCAGTGTACGCCATAGCATATGCCTTACATGACCTACTAGACTGTAAATCTGGACAGTGCAGTACCAATACTTTCTATCCATGGCAGGTAAGTAATACTATTTAAAGTGTATATTTGGGTGAAATAAGGAATAAATAAAGCATATTCAGTATATGTCTACAATGTATTCACATTCCCCTATGTTTTATCCCTTTGAAATCTCTGCAAGTCCAGAAAAATCCCTGTTCACCCGTCAAATCTCCAGTGAGCTTCTAACTTCCTGTCAGCCCTGCCCACATGTTGTGTTTGGGGTAAGGGCTCTTGGGGGATGTAGTTCTGGGGACATGCCTAAGACAATAGTCAATAAACCTATCGCACTCCTATCCGTTTTTTCATGTAGAATAAGTGGGGGCAGCGGTAATCAACGGATGGCAACCATTCTCAAGTAAGAATAGAAATATGGACACCGGCACTCCTAATGCTGTATTAATGCGTCGATTTATTGACGGACATGCAGCATATCACATAAAATGCAACGTTTCGGGTGCTCCCAGGATCCCCTTCCTCAGGCAGAGCATGTAATGAGGAAGGGGATCCTGCGAGACCCTGAAACATTGCATTATATGTTATTTGCTACATGTCGTCAATACATTGATGCATTAATACAGCATTAGGAGTGCCGGTGTCCATATTTCTATTCTACCTAAAACAATAGACACTGAGTCTGGTGATGATGTCAGAGGGAGTATTAAAAGCTGTGTGTCTCACTACAGGAAATAGATCAAAGTAAAAAATAATGCTTGGTGTAGCGCTCACCTTCCAAAAGAGCCACTGGATGGATTGGACCCTCCTAGCCTCTCTAGGGTACACAGTTCCATAGCTGCCCCAAAGCATCCACTGGCATACCAGTGGTGACTGACTGACTTCCATGCTGCTGACCCTTTGCTTGCAGTAAATTAATTTAGGAATTTGGGACGAGAAGGTTAAGGCACAGGACACCCATGGTCTTGACTCCAGAAAAGAGAGACAAAAAAAGTACTTTTGAGGGGAGGCCAATAAGTTATTTCCCTTACCATGTTTAAAGTTGAAAGTTTATTGGTGGATATCTTAGGTAATATGCATGCCAATTTTTGTAGGTCGTGGTGAATTATAGTTAGAGCCAAGAGAAATGGAGTAGGTGTTATGCCGGACAAAATTGAATACCGAGCCGTGATTAGGTTCCTCCATCTTCAAGGGAAACCTGCCCAAATAATCCATGAAGAGATTTCAGCTGTGCATGGAGAGGATTTTCCATAGGCTATGAATCTCTGCCCCGGAAGGTGCCAGGTCAGGTGAGTAAGGTGGATTCATAGCCTATGGACAATCCTCCTTATTGGCCTCTCCTTGTACAACCTTTACAGATATAGAACCTATAGGCTGACCCAGAATTCTATGAATAGAGTACCTGCAAGATACTGGATGTTGCTGCTACCAACAACTTGGGGAGAAATCACCATACTTTAGTCAAGGACCGAGCTTCTGGCCAGCTTCTCAGACTCCTTACTAAGTTTCTCCATGGCATCTTCATCCTCAAGCTTCACATACTAGGCCTTAAACCCAGGCTTCAGTCTAAGCACATGACCACCCTCCTCGGGCAGCAGTCCTAGGAGGATCAGACAATCCAAAGCATCTCTTCCCCAGGCAGGAGGCCCAGGGGAAAGGCTGACTTCCCAATGTTACTCCAAAACATTTATGTCCTCTCCCAGCATGCACCACTGACAATAAACCTCCTAGTGGTTGGCCAGGGAGGTACAAACATTTCTGATTCTGATTACTGCAGCCTCCCACACTATTGCTTCACTTTCCAGCAACAGGCAGAAGAAAACAATGACCAGAGCTAAGGAGAGACTTAAAAAAGGTGAACTATCGTTCAGAATCGGACTGACTACAGTGGTACAACTTCTAAATTTAAATAAACACTCCTGCTTAGGGCATGGTGGCCACATTTGACATGCTCTTGAGGTGTAGGTTTGAGGGCATTGGTCCTCTATTGTTCTGGGTAGTTTAAGTCACCAATATGGAGGCTTAGGAGGGGTTTGGCGCTTGACTCTAAATTTGCATATAACGTCATCTTATTTTACAATTTACTGTTGGTTATTGTTATCACAATAGTGATCACTGGTGACGAAATGACTGAGACAGGAAGCATAGGAAAATGTTTCCACTGGGGTGATGGGCAGCAGGTTCTGACTTTTTCTCACCCTCTACAAAACGAACAAATACTTTGGGTGGAGTACCTCGATGTTTTACAATCCAGAGGGTAAATTCCTTTGTTTCTTTTTTTCCATAGCTTCTGCAAAAGGTGAAGAAGGTGAATTTCACTATGTACAATCAGACCATTAATTTCGATAGCAATGGAGACCCGGCCACTGGTTATGACATAGTCATGTGGTCGTGGAGCGAAGATACCCCAACGTTCAAACTCATTGGCTCTTACAGTAAAACTACACAGCAGTTGCAGCTGAATGACAAACTACAGTGGTACACCAAAGATAATACCGTGAGTTGGCCTAAGACATTATTGTTTAACCTGTTTGCCATATCTGGCAGCCTCTGTTGGAGCTGGCAGGCTCACCTCTATAAAATAAATACTTTATCATTAATTGCCAGTTTCCATGTGGCACAGAGCACAGGCTGATGAAAGTCTACACATCCTGCATGAACACTGCTGAATCCTACATTTTGTTTACAGGCCTCAGGATATTAGGAGGATGAGATTGGCTGTAAGACAAAATACATGCTAAAATGCTTGTGTTGTGCATTTTCAGGTGATCTTATTAGAGTCCATGGGGATAAAAAGGTGATCCATGTGTTTTTCATGTAACAAGTGGCAGCACAACACTCAAATGTAAATGGGTAACATTCAATATAATTGGGAATCTTCATGTTGACTGTTGTTGCACTTTGGGGAAGGGGCATGAAATTGCTCAGGTGTGAAGTGGGGCTTACTATGTCATTTACAGGCACATTTAGGTTGTGTAATCACTGCGGCAGTCAGAGGAATAATATCTGTAGGAAGGAGAGATATAAGCACAAAGGCACCAATGTTTTGCTCATTGTGGCATGAGAGTACTTGCAAGGGGTTTATTTATAAAGCAGTGAATGTGACTTTTACTAAACATTAACTGAAGGTGAAGCAATCACGGTCATTTAAAGCAAATGTACCAGGAAGCTTTACCTCTAGGACCATACCTAATAGCTTTACCTCTGTACCATCTAGGGCTTATAATTGCTTTGGTACATTATCACTGGGTAATATTTGCGTTAGATAAATTCAAGCAAGGGAGTAAATGAGGGCAGACAGAGATATATAATAAATAATATACTATGGACCCCATTTATAATGAGGTTTGTTCGCTACCCTATATGGGAAAAAGTTTGTGGACAACTGATCATCACTTCTATATGAACTTGTTGGACATCCCAATCCAAATCTATGGACATTAATATAGCCCCCCCCCTCCCTTTACCCCTGACTTTGTGGCTAAAACAGCCTCCACTTTTCTGGGAAGGCTTTCACAAAATGTTGTAGTGTGTTTGGGGGGATTTGTGCCCATTCAACCAAAATAACTTTTGTGAGGTCAGCTACTGATGGTGGAGGGTGGAGGAGAAGACCTGGCTTGCAATCTGCGTTTCAATAATTCACCCCAAAGGTGTTCAATAGGGTGGAGGTCAGGGCTCTGTGCAGGACATTCAGGTTCCTCCACACCAAACGCCTCAAATCTTTTTCGAAACTGACTTTGGGCACAGTCATGGTGCAACAATATAACGGCCTTTCCCAAACTGTTGTGCACAGTTGTCTAAAATATTTTTGTATGCTGTAGCATTAACAATGTCTTTCACTAAAAACACCTAAACTCAAACATTTGGAGGGGTGTTCACATACTTTTAGCCTTTTATTGTTCTTTGACTTTGAATGCCAAAAGCCCAGCAAGTATAAATAACAAAATTCTAACTAACTAAAGTCTTAATAAAAACTGAATTTACCTCACGGCAAAGTAAAACAACCATTTACTGTTCCTTTTGTATCCAGGTACCAGAATCTATTTGTTCTAAAGAATGCGAAACAGGAGAAAGAAGGGTACAGACTGGGTCTCACACCTGCTGTTTTGAGTGTTTACCATGCCCACAAATGAGTTTTCTCAATGCAAGTGGTAAGTCTAGTCCTTCTAAATTTCTGTATTAGGAAGGAATTTTCTGATACATCTCTTGAGTTGAGACATTTTCTTTGAAGGCTCCCTTGGAAGGATGCTGGGGTGCCTTTCTCCCCCCATACACAGCCCTAGGCCAATTACCAAACATCAGAATCATCGCATGAGTTATGGAACTGAATGACATGGTGCTCCATACCCAGAAGTACTGGGTATTTCCTTTTTCTCCCCATAGCTGAATGGAGTGGTACACAGGAAAGATGAGTATGTGCTATGGAGGCCAAATTGTAGTCTGTAGAAACTACCCTCCCAAGAATCTCCAGAATCCAGCACTTCCAGGAATGTTGGTTTTCCAGTTCACCCTGCACAGAATGGTTACTTCCACCATAACTCTATAGGGCACAGTAAAGATGAAGGGGTTGGACAACCGAACCACTGAGCACATTAGGGGACTAAGGACCAAACACTCCTTGAAGTGTTTCAAAATTACTCACAGTGTCCCCAGTACAACTCAAAAGCCCATTGCTGTCACCATTTCAGCTGCGGGTGCGCACATCGCCAGGGCCTGCTCCTTCCAAACCAGTCCACCATACCATACCGAGATGCTGCAAAGAGCCGTTCTGTTAGGCATAAAAACAACTTTATTGTTACCGCATTTTTTATGACAGTCAACATTTGCTTCCAGTTCTGCTATATTAAAAAATGGTCTTTACCTAGATGTAATTTATTGTAAGTGGAGACCACCCAAGGTTGCCAACTCAACTGTGCATGTTCTGGGTTTAATACAATTCAGCCAGTGTGTGGTACTATATTTTAAAAGTAGTAGTTCATTTGTTTTGGTAATTAGGCAAATGCCTTGGTAAGATAGCTAGCTTCTTAAAGTGCAACTCCAGCCAAGCAGCCAAATAACTGGTCAGTCACTTTTGTTGGTTTCCAGTCCTCTGCCTCACTACGCAGACAGAAAAATTATAATACTACTTCTTGATTCTGCTTTACCGCTTGTTGGATCATCTCCTTGCTAACTGGGCAGAATTGATGATGCTGATTCATTCTCCAGTGAAAAAGCTAGAGGTGGAGAGATGGTGTAGGAAGCTGGATACCTGAACCAGGAAATAGGTGTGTCATCTGCTTGGATGGCTTTAGTCTATATTATGTAGAAATAGTAGGCTGCTCGCTTGATGACATAGAAATATCAAAGTGTCCCACATGTTGTATCTAAGATGTGGCAAAAGGAACGTAAGTGCTCCACTCCATCAGTGCCTATGCCCATAAGAATGCTCTATACATGGCATATGGGCATGTATAGAATTTTATTACGTTGGAATTGAAGGGTCAAGGAGATCCAAATCGTTTCAGGAATCTACATCCTGCTTCATCGGGGGTAATAACAAACATATTTGGTCTTAATGAATAAAATATAAACATGAACAATATATACAGATGCAAATACACATCTGCAGTTTGGCAAATGTGTTTCAATTGCAAGACTGGTCATTCAGAATTAAAATCTTGTGGCAGGTAAAACAGTAAACATTTTAGTATTTCATCTTTGAAACTCTTGCACATCCTAGAAAGGAGATTCTATAGAAATTCAAAGTAATAAAGGAATAAATAACAACTGGACACCACTAGATCAGCCATGGTTCTGGTGGAGGACAGAGTTGGAGTAAGAGGACAGAGGAAAATCACATGGAAGCAGCTGGACACATGAAAATCATTTCAAGAGTGTGTACATTTCCTGTATATGTTGAGTTTTGGGTAGGCTTTGGGTTTTTTCTTTACAACATGTCAATTTTATTTATGTAAACTGAATGACAAAATCAATATTTATGTTCTCCAGATCTTTATACGTGTCAGCCTTGTGGAACTGATCAGTGGTCACCAATGAAAAATGACATCTGCTACAATCGAACCGTGGAATACCTACCTTGGACTGACCCATTGTCCCTCGTTCTTCTGTTTCTTGTTACATTGCTGCTATTAGTGACCATAGCAATAGCCGTTCTATTTGTTATTAATCTGAACACTCCGGTAGTGAAATCGGCAGGAGGGAAGATGTGTCTGGGGATGTTATTGTCTTTAGCGCTCTCTCTTTGTACCTTATACTGCTATTTTGGAGAACCTGGAATCATCACATGCATGGTGAGACAACCTGTCTTTGCCGTGAGTTTCACCATTTGCTTCGCTTGCATCGTGGTCCACGCCTTTCAGATTGTTTGTATTTTCAAGATGGCTACCCATATGCCAAGAATATACGACATCTGGGTGAAGAAGAATGGCTCAGATGTTTTCATTGCCGCCAGTACCGCCATTCAGGTCCTGATCTCCGTTGTGTGGATTGTGGTGAAGCCACCAAGGCCTATAGCAGACTATTCCACCTTCTCAGATCAGATCATTCTGAAATGTTCTGAGACGGTGTCCATAGGTTCCATCGCTGAAATTATTTTTATTGCTTTCCTCAGCATGATATGTTTTATCTTCTGCTACATGGGGAAAGATTTGCCTGCAAACTACAACGAGGCCAAGTGTATCTCATTCAGCTTACTGGTCTACTTCTTCTCCTGGGTTGGGTACTTCACAACGTACATCATTTATCAAGGGAAATACCTTGCAGCGGTCAATGTGGGCGCTGTGCTCCTCAGCGTTTTCGGGATCCTAGCTGGATATTTCACTCCAAAATGTTATATCATTCTGCTCCGGCCAGAAATGAACACTACAGAACATTTTCAGAGTGCCATCCAGGATTACACCAAGAAACAGTCCGCACATGATTAAAAATCAGATAAGCATGATTATGGACCAATATGCAGACTGAAAAAGAAGGAAGTACCTAGAACAGCTTAGTCTGTCAAATTAAAGAAAAACAGAATACCAGGGTTAGAAGAACCAATCACATTCCAGCTGTAGTTTACCTTGGCTTTATTAAGGAATTGCACAGTATTATGTGTAAAGATGTTGACATAAGGTCTATTTGTATATTTTAATATTAGTTTTACCAGGACTGTCCTTAAGGTAAAGGTATTTGCCCCTGAGGAGATGTCATTCGGATGTTGGATGGGGGGCATGACTACTGCCAGGGAACGATCACTGGGTCTCATATTATTTGCTTGCCAGGAGCAAATAAAACCAGAGCATGCCGCTCAATTCCTGGCAACTGGTGACTTCAGCGAGCTGGCTGGGAAGCTGCACAGAGTGTCACAGGTTGCTAAGAGCCACCACCTAGCTGCTCCCCAATGAGATGCAGCCTAGGGCAACTCAATATAGGAATGGCCCTATAATGCCACCTGTGTCATCTATGGGCTTTATGAGTTGGGAGCAATACAAGGCAATGAGTAATATCAACAGAAATGTTCAAATCGATTTCTAGGTTGAAGGTTGCACCCAGAGTGAGTAGAGATAGATTTTCATAAAACGTTTGGACACACGGGCAAAAACTAATATTCTTGCAGTGTTTTTAGTGCTACTCAATCACCCACACAATTTTGTTTAGTGTTTTTTTTAACCTATTTAGTTCTATTTAGTTAGGGTTACTTTGATGTTTTTGTTGTTGTACACCAAATACCACTTGTGTTGTGTACCGTTTCTACAAATAATTAAAGTATGTTTTCTGTCTGACTTGTATGTGTCTTCTGCAAAGTTTTCTTGGTCATACAACAACAAGCATTCAACAACATCTCTGTCAATCAGACACTTCAGCGCTAAAGCAGTCTGTCAACCTTAATGCACAAAAAAAAATCAAGTTAATCTTTGAGCGTTTACATTTGGTGCAAATTGAATTCCACCCTAAAGACCCCTGAGCATCTCTATGAGCAAAAACACAGTGTTCAACAACAGCAGCAAAAGACGCTGTGCAGTTCAGTGAGCTAAGTCGGTGGCAGATGAACAGTGATACACTGTATTTTACTATTTAAAGTGTTGACATTAAAGTGACACTAAACTAAGGAGTTAAATCTTAAAAATACATTCAGGGACCTTAAGTATTAACACAAATGTATCTTATTTGTGTATCACTCGGCTGTAGATACTCAAATCATCTCTGAATCGGTGCTGACATTGTCCTTCCTTCTGGAGGGGGGCTACTTTTGTTCCCCATGGTTCCTGTGTGTGTCGTAAAGTAGCCGCCACTCCAAGATCACTCCCGTGATAGACTACAATCTCAATACAAATTAGTAAACTAAACTTGAGATTGTAGTCCATCACAGGAGTGAGCTAGGAGCGGTGACTACTTTACAACACACACAGGGACCACGGGGAACAAAAGTAGCCCCCCTCCAGAAGGAAGGACAGTGTCAGCACCACTTCAGGGATGATTTGAGGATCTACAGTCGAGTGATACACAAATAGGTTACATTTCTGTTAATGGTTAAGGTTTTTAATATTTAACTCCTGAATTTAGTATCACTTTTATGCAATGAGGAAAGGAACAACACCATTCCTTGGCACCATGGGCATGAAGATGTAAGATGAAAAAGGTTTTTTAAGCCAATATTAAAAGCTTGTTTGGGTGACTACATGCAAGAGGATATCTTTTTGAATAGATATTTGGAAAACTTCTGTTAAAGAAACCCGTTAGAACAAAACAAATCCCAATGCACTTCTCTGTACCCTAGCCTAGACACACTTCAGCATCTATACATATCTTTGCTGCTGATCCACCCTCACTCCTATCATTGCCACCACTCTTTTAAATTCTGGTACTTCCAGGTATTAGAAAGCATGTCGCATGCCACCCAATTGCAGAACATGAGGTCTGAGTGATGAAGTCACCTGTAAGAGGGTTGATATTTTGTGTTATCTCCAGTGACTTTTCATGGCCGATGCATGGTTCTAAGTGTTATGTGAATGGCCATAAAGGTAAGCAAAAACATTGGAGAGTGTCCAGGACTGTTACAACAGACTCATAGTATACCTCTCCTGACCTGACCCATTAGCCATCAACCTTCAGTGCTTGCTGCTATTAGTGATAACAGCTCTGTTCACGATATTCATTATTCACTATAATAATATGTCACACTTGCCCCAGGGGGTAATAGCTTTCTGGACCACAGCTGCGGACAAGGCTTCTATCTGTTGCTTTAAGGATGGGTATCAGATTGCAGCTCTACCTCTTATGCCCAGTATGGGAGTAAGGCGAGGAGGGAGCTGCTACACATCACACCCCGTATAGCAACACGTAATTCCCTGTAAGGTGACCACAGGGTATATATGGTTAATTCAATTAGGAATCCCAATGGGTTGGGTTTAGGTGAGTATAATGGTTCTAAGTTATGCAGATGGTATACACGCTACACAGTGGAAGGAGGTAGTATAAACGGTAAGCATAACACTAGAACTAGGCAGTTCAAACGGTAGGATGCAGGTTACTATGAATCAACAGCTGTTAAGGTGATCCCTTGAGATATATGCAGTTCACTTTAAATCAGATAGCAGTTCCATTGATATCTATGCAATTCACTTTGAGTAATTAGTAGTTAAGGTGATCTTATTTAGATATATGCAGTTCACTTTAAACAGGTAGCAGTTCCATTGATATCTATGCAATTCACTTTGAGTAGATAGTAGCTAATGTGATCCTACTTGATATAGGGAGTTCACTTTGTATAGCCCTACAGCTATAGACAAGGTACTTGCGCTTTGTGGTCTCTCCCTGGTGTGGAAGAGCTTCAGGTGGTGCTTGGTTTCCTCGATCAGGTTGGTTCCAGGAGTGGAGCACGGGGAGGCTGCATTGATCAGCGTCCTGCTTCAACAATAGTGGGACGCCGATCAATCAGTGGATGGCGGCTTTATGCCAGCGACTCGTGTGAGTGGGCGGAGACTCGAGGCACGCCTGCCCCGTAACTGAGACGGACCGCGTCCGAGAGTGGGAGGAGCCGCACGTCGCGCCTGCACAGTAGCGCGGAAGGAGGCCGGACCCGGCCGTAGAGGGACACGAGTGTTACAGTACCCCCCCTTCAAGGGAACCCTACCAGGGATCCCAGGAGGAGAAGGCCGGTCAGGATGCCTCTTGTGGAACAGCAATACCTTCCTAGGTGCGTGGACGTCCTTCGAGTCCTCCCAGGAATCCTCCTGAGGGCCGCAGGACTTCCATCGTATGAGATACTGCCATCGGTTACGGTATCTTCGGGAGTCGAGGATTTCTTCCACCTCGTACTCCTCTTCACCGTCAACCGTAACAGGAGTAGGAGGAGGGGGCACCCGATCCCGGAAAGGGTTCTCCCGAAAAGGTTTTAGAAGGGAGACATGGAAGGTCGGATGAATCCGCAGTTCCGGTGGGAGCGAGAGCCTCACAGCGTTGTCGTTCACGACGTTCTGGATAACGTAGGGTCCGATGAATAACCTGCTGAACTTTCGTGAAGGGGTTTTTTGGTTCAGGTTCTTGGTCGAAAGCCATACAAAGTCACCCGCCTTGAACTGAGGTGGGGGGCAATGTCTGAGGTCGTAGTACTTCTTCTGTCTTTCCTGGGCCGACTGTATGTTGGCCTTGATGGCCTCAATACCCTGCTGTATATGGTTTACATAGTTGTCAGAGGTAGGATTGTTTGATCGGATAATTGAGGATGGAAGAGGGACCGGATGGAATCCGTAGTTGGCCATGAATGGAGTTTGTTTGGTGGAGGCATTAACAACGTTGTTGTAGGAGAATTCTGCGTGAGCCAGGAGGTCCCTCTTCCATTCACCCGTTCCGTCTGCCCATTTGTTTGAGGGTGGTAGGCACTCGAGAGTCGGTGGTCGATTCGTAGCTTCTGACAGAGGGCTCTCCAGAACTTTGAGACAAACTGCGTTCCTCGGTCTGTTATGATGCGAGAAGGGATGCCATGCAGTCTGAAAACCGAGGTGAGAAATGCGTCGGCAGTCTCCTGGGAATTCGGCAATCGGGTTAGAGGCACAAAATGCGCCATTTTTGTCAAATGATCAACAGCGACAAGCACAGTGTTGTGGCCATGAGATAAGGGAAGATCAACAATGAAGTCCAGAGAGACAACCTCCCATGGGCGTCCTGGTATAGGGAGGTTAGCCAACAACCCGTAGGGTTACCCGTAGGGTTACAGGATGCACAGGTGTTGCATGTGGTAACAGGATGTCACAATCTCTCTCATTCTTGGCCACCAGAAGTACCTTCTTACTAAATCCAGTGTCCTGTCTACACCAGGGTGACCTGCGGTAGGGGAATCATGGAGGAGTTTCAGAATAGGAACGTGCATAGCAGGAGGAACGTATAGTTTGTTGTCTCTGTAGAGGAATCCTTCGTTATCCCGTACGAGACCAAGGGGATGGTCAGCCGTCCCCAGTAGTGCCAGTTTGAGTTGGTTTTTTAGGTCGACTGTGGAAGCCAGTACCCTCTCAGGAGGGATGATGGATGACATCACGGGGCTCCCCTTGGAGGAGTCATTGATCCTTGAAAGGGAATCCGCTTTACCATTTCTGGTCGGTATGTGATTACATAGTTGAATCGATCGAAGAAATAGCCCCATCGTACCTGGCGGGAGGATAGTGCCTTGGTTGTCTTTAAGTACTGTAAGTTACGGTGGTCGGAGAAGATGACGACGGGGTGGAGGGCACCCTCCAGGAGGTGCCTCCAGTTTTCAAGGGAATTTTTAATGGCCAATAACTCCTTTTCTCCTATAGGGTAGTTCCTTTCGGCGTTGTTCAGCGTTCTCGAAAAAAACGCCACAGGATGTAGTGGAGAGGAGAGGGATTCCCTTTGGGACAGTACGGCCCCGATAGCCATTTCGGAGGCGTCCACTTCAAGGACGTAATGGAAGGTAGGGTTAGGCAGTTTGAGAATAGGGGCAGTGGTGAACCGTTGTTTTAGGTCATCGAAGGCATTCTGGGCTGTGGTCGACCATGTAAACCTTGATTTGGTGCTGGTGAGTATGGAGAGAGGTTTGACTGTGGCCGAGAAATTCCGTATGAACTTCCTTTAGAAGTTTGCGAAGCCCAGGAAGCGTTGCAATGTTCTTCGTGAATGGGGTACCGGCCAGTTCAGGATGCATTCAATCTTGGAGTTGTCCATACGTACGCCTTCTGGAGAGATGATGTACCCCAGGAACGGCATAGTAGTTTTCTCGAAGGCGCACTTCTCTAATTTGGCATATAGGTGGTGGGCTCGAAGTCTGGACAAGACCCAACGTACATGCTTGCGGTGTTCCTCGGGACTGTTTGAGTATATCAGGATGTCGTCTAGGTAGACGACTACGCATATGTCTAGAAGATCCCTGAAGATGTTGTTTATAAAACATTGAAATGTGGCAGGGGCGTTGCTTAACCCAAACGGCATGACTAGATACTCAAACAGCCCGTATTGGGTCCTGAAGGCAGTCTTCCACTCATCCCCCGGTCGCATACGGACTAAATTGTAGGCACCCTTCAGGTCAAGTTTGGTGTAAGTTTTGGCCATCTGGAGACGTTCGATGAGTTCTGGATGAGAGGAAGGGGATAGCGGTTTTTCACCATTATTGCGTTTAGGGCACGGTAGTCGATAATGGTTCTGATACTGTTGTCCTTGTTGCGGACAAAAAACAATCCGGCTCCTGCAGGAGAAGTGGAGGGTTGGATGAATCCTTTTTTGAGGTTCTCCTCAAGATACGATTTAAGATGATCCAGTTCAGGTTGGGATAGCGGGTATATCCGCCCCACGGGAATACAACTGCCCGGGAGAAGGTCTATGGGGCAATCGTATGGCCTGTGGGGAGGTAGGGCGTCAGCCATTTTGGTGTTAAACACATCTTCAAAGTCACTGTAGTGGTGGGGTAGCCCTTCAGGGTTGATGTGCATGATAGCTGATAATGGGTAACAGGTCTCTTTGCAATAGTTAGAGTCCAATCGCAATCTGTTTTCAGCCCATATGAAGGTTGGTTGGTGAAGACTCAGCCAGGGGAGACCCAGGATGACCGGAAAGATGGGAGACTGGATAACATCAAAGGAGGTGCAATCCCTGTGGTTGTCCTGGGTGACCACAAGTAAGGGATGCGTTTGTAGGTGGATTGGCCCTGAAGCCAATGTGGTTCCATCGATAAAGCTAACTGAGAGAGGTTGGAACTTCTTACTGGTTGGAATGTTGTTTTGTTTGACCAGTTGTGCGTCGATGAAGTTTCCACAGGCGCCGGTATCAATCATGGCATCAATATGAAGTCTTCTTTGATCCCACTGTAGGGACAAAGGTAGGTAGAAGTAACATGTTGATTTCAGTTGTGGGGAGTATATCTTCGCAACGCGACGGGTCTTACCTGCGTTTTTCCGTCTGACCGAGGGACATTCGTCTACTTGATGATCTGCGGCAGCACAATACATATAGAGGTTCATCAGTCTTCTTCTGGATCTTTCTTCCTGTAAGATTGGCCCCCTTACCACACCGATCTCCATAGGTTCAGGGGGAGGTACTGTGGGAGGTAAGGGCGTGGTTGTTCTCCTTGGTGTCCACGGTATCCCCGTGAGCCTCTCTGACCTTCTTTCCCTGATACGACGATCAATGGAGATGGAAAGCTGCATGAGATCCTCGAGAGTGTAAGGTAGGGCAACGCGGGCTAGTTCGTCTTTTAGGGCCTCCGAGAGTCCCAGACGGAATTGGTTCCTCAGACTAACGTTGTTCCATTCAGTCTGGCGTGCCCAACGTTTAAATTCAGCAATATAATCCTCTACATGTCTTTTCCCTTGCTGGATATTTCTGATCGCATGTTCTGCAGTTAGCTGCTTCTCCGGATCGTCGTAGAGCTGGGACATTGCGGCGATAAACCCCTCGTAAGACTCCAAAAGGGGGTCATCTGTCTCCAGATAAGTGTTCGCCCAGGCCCTGGGCTCTCCCCGTAGGTAAGAGATCATGGTGCGTACTGTCACCCGATCAGAGGGGTAGGACCTGGGTCTCAGCTCAAATAAGAGCTTACATGCGTTCAAAAAGTCACTGTACTGCTTACGGTCTCCTGAAAACGTATCGGGAGGGCTTTCCGTAGGTTCTGGCCCTACGCTGGCAGGTGCCCCCTCCGGCACCCTGTGGGCGAGACTCTCGCGCAGGGTTTGATTTTCCGTGCGGAGTTCCCCAACGTTCAGGTTGAGGGCTTCCATCTGTTCGGTGAGATTCAGGATGTGCTGTGCCAGTTCCATTGATATCTATGCAATTCACTTTGAGTAGATAGTAGCTAATGTGATCCTACTTGATATAGGCAGTTCACTTTGTATAGCCCTACAGCTATAGACAAGGTACTTGCGCTTTGTGGTCTCTCCCTGGTGTGGAAGAGCTTCAGGTGGTGCTTGGTTTCCTCGATCAGGTTGGTTCCAGGAGTGGAGCACGGGGAGGCTGCATTGATCAGCGTCCTGCTTCAACAATAGTGGGACGCCGATCAATCAGTGGATGGCGGCTTTATGCCGGCGGCTCGTGTGAGTGGGCGGAGACTCGAGGCACGCCTGCCCCGTAACTGAGACGGACCGCGTCCGAGAGTGGGATGAGCCGCACGTCGCGCCTGCGCAGTAGCGCGGACGGAGGCCGAACCCGGCCGTAGAGGGATACGAGTGTTACATAATATAATATGAGTTATGAAATCGGCACAATATAAAATGACCCTGGTGACTATGGTGTCCTAATTCCCATTTGTATTGTTGCAAGCCAAGTATCATCAACTGTTTGATGATGCATCTTTCCATTAATCCTACTGTCTTCTTATCCTTGATCATGGCCCATTGCATTCGCATTGTGTGCATTTTAAAGATGGCTGTCAATAAGCCAAGAACCCACAACGTCTCCGTGAAGAATAAAGTGAGACGAAACTCAGCAGATCTTAAAAATGCATTCAAGTACCTTAACTGTGAACAAAAATGTATCTTATTTGTGTATCACTCGGCTGTAGATCCTCAAATCATCTCTGAATTGGTGCTGACACAGTCCTTCCTTCTGGAGGGGGGCTACTTTTGTTCCCCATGGTCCCTGTGTGTGTTGTAAAGTAGCCACTACTCCAAGCTCACTCCCCTGATGGACTACAATCTCAATACAAATAAGTAAACTAAACATGAGATTGTAGTCCATCCCGAGAGTGAGCTTGGTGCGGTGACTACTTTACAACACACACGGGGACCATGGGGAACAAATGTAGCCCCCCTCCAGAAGGAAGGACAGTGTCATTATGAATTCAAAGATCGCAGTTCCCCGAACTTTCTGGCTGTGGGGGTGGGGACAGAGGGCAGAGCAGCCATAGGCTCCTTCTGCCATCAGTCAGACTGAGTTGTGGGGGGAACAGAGGGGTGGCTTGCTGCAGGCTGTTTGTGTCTATGGACGCACATAGTCATGCACGGTCACAGCCCAGGAGCGTGCACGCATGGGTGTCTCCTAGCTAGCTGAAGGAGACGCCCGCAACAAAAGGGGGGGATGGAGAGCAGTTTTGGGGAACAACCAAAGGACCTTCAAGCAAAGCAACTTAAAGAAACCATGTAAGTGTGGGTTCTCTCTGCATAGCAAGTAATAGAAACAAAAACAACGGTTTAATATCACTTCAATTTACTTGAATGCATTTTTACGATTTAACTCCTGCATTTAGTGTCAATTAAAGAACTTGGAAGGCTGTCACTATCAATTCCGACCTGTGGATCCTGATTTGTTTTTGAGTCCTATGGTATAGTAAACCCTAAGAGGACCAAAGAAAATTATTTTACCTTTTCCACTCCAGATTGTAATTAAATGATCTTAAATGATTTCATCTATATTGATTTATTGTGAGTTCCTAAGTTTGGGATCTTTTCTCTTCTCCTGTATAGGGAAACATTTACCAAATTTCTAAAAACAAACGCTTCCACCATTTCTTTATCTATGAACGGCTACTTGCTAGTCTTACATATATCAAACTATTAACACCACATTGTCCAAAATGTAAAAAAGTCAAATAGGGGTTAGTTATCCATGTTTTCTCCCAAGATTAAAGGCCCCACTTACACTAGACATGTAAAATCTGTTTAGTTCCGAATGGATATTCGTAGAAAGTTTGTTGCATTCTATAGGTGTCCCTGAATCTGCTGGATTGATTGCTCCTCCTGTTGCTGAGGAAAAGGGAGCCTTGGCATACAGTGAGGGAGGATCCATCCTCAGATTATGACTATGCACCTATGCACCTGACCCTAGCCAATCTCTGAGTAGGATGACTCAGAGGCATGGTTGAGGGCAGGTAATAAAAGGTCTGGGGACACTGTGCAGAGGTCTCTTTCCCTCCTGGGGCCTCTCCTCAGGAGGCCTATGTGATGCAAGCAAATGGCCTGGGCCTCAGCACATGGCAGGTGCTGGGGGCCTGCAGGCCTAGGACTCCCTAGGAACTTTGCTTGGGCCCCATGCACGTGGCAGGTGTTGGATGCCTTGTTCTAAGAGGATACTACCACTAACCTGGAGTGCTCCTTGGCAGTTGCAGATGCTGAGGGCACAGAGATTCCAGATCCTGAAGAGGAAAATACCTGATGGAAGCTGGGTCGGAGGGAGAGTCTTTTTGTCGAGGGTACCGCAGAGGAGCTGGTGAGAGCGTCCGTCTGGGACCCACAAGAGAGATCCCTCACCCTATTCCAGGTATCTGTTCTAGAACAAGAAGCCAGCGGTTCTTACCTGAGTCCAGAGATAGCTAACCTTCCCATTATAAGTTACTGGACCCTCCTGGCTGTTCGCAGTGTCGCTAATACTATTGTGATCTGGTCCCTGGGACCAGATCACAGTGCTATCGGCCTTAGCTGTTGCTAGGGGAGAAAGCTGTCCTCAGACGAATCCACCAGGGCATCCTACAGATCCTGAACCCTCTCTCTCCTGTTGAATCTGCAAATAAATACCCCAAAAGACCCTGAGACTCGAGTCCGTTCTGTCTGTGAGTTTCGGTGTGCTGTTGCTGAACAAAGGGGACCGGTGGCTGGAACACACAGGTAGGAGAACCCATTTCATACTCAGCGGCTCCTTCAGGGGTGAGCGCTACAGATGAATCCAAATTCTAACGCTGAATGAGAAGAAATCCGAATGCTCTTTATGGAAAATTCGGATCAGCCCGAATATAGATGCACCAATGCCGAGTATTCGCCCAAATGCTCCGATACTTACCCCCAATACCGGAACTTCCAGTCAGAAGGAGACCTCCAAGGGAGCATGGAGCTGGCTTCCTTTCCATTCAGGTTATGACCCACCCCCCAGCTTCCTGTTTGGCTAGGAAGCTGGCTTCACTTGTTGTTACACATCCTTGCTTCTTGACCATTTTGGAAGCCGGGCGGCACCTCATGACCCGCCTCCTGGCTTCCTGATTGATCAGGAAACTAGGCAGCCTAGGCAATTGAAGCCGGTGTTCTTTCGATAGATCACCGGCTTCCCAGGCAATCAAGAAGCCGGGCGGCGGGTCATGATCCTCTGTCCAGCTTTTAGATAATCGGGGCACACGGTATTAATATTCAGTATCGGTTAGTACAGAAAAAAAAACAATATCGGTACCCATACTTGATACAGAAAAAACAGTATTGGTGCATCCCTACGTCTGAATTTCATTCAAAACGAAACTAAGTCGGACATGTGACTGTTCTCCGGCCAATCAGATGGGTTTTTTTGGTCTGTGGGGGGTTGCATTTCAGGCACAGTTCCGAAACAAAATTCAGACAGATCCGAAAACCAAATAATGAACCAAATCAAATTTCGGATCCGAAATATGAAAACGAAAGAAATCAATTTTGTGCAGGGTTACCTGTCAAATTTACACCAGATCCATTGTGATCCATTTTTTTTATGGACGTCGACGGATGCCAATGGAAGGTAACCCCCAAAAATGAATGGGTGTGAATGGGACCAGTTTACTCTGCTCCGTTGTGTTGCATGCATTGTGTAGCATGCACTACTTTGTTTTCACTGTAACGCAACACAATGCAGCGGTGTAAAGTAGCCCCATTCACACCCAATCATTTTTTGGTGCCCTTACGTTAGCATCCGTTGAAATACAGGTCACAACCCAATGGATCGGAAGAAAATCGGAAAGTACAATTGCAAGTCAACAGACCCGCCATTGAATTACAATTGCCTTCTGTTTTTGGTGTGAACGGGCCCTTACTCAACTTTCCCCCATTTTTCACATAGGATTCCATTAGAAAGCGTGTCAATCTTGGCTAAATGACATGTGAATCTTGCGTAAAACCATTGATATACAGATCTCTTTATTTTTATATAGCTAGCTTTGTGACCATTGTGTCAAGACAGGAATTTATGGGAATTCCAAAATTGACAATTGCAGCTAGAACAGGAAGTATGAGTAAATCTGTCCAACATAGAAACCTGTTTCAGTGACAACTGCATAAGAGAACTTTTCTCTTCACTTTGGTGCAGTTTCCTTTTACTTCCTGTTGTGTTTCCAGGACAGGGGTTAAAGGGTTAGTTTTCACAATGGGACGCGGGGGGGGGGGGGGGGGTTGTGGGGGGTGAGGGGGGGGAGGGGTTATTGCGGGTTACCCTTCCCTGCTCTATCCAAAACTAATAAAAGGTTTTGGATAGGGAGATATACTGTAATATGTAATAAATGAAATCCAAGTGTCAGCTGCTTTCTCTGTATGGAATAGGTCATGCTTCCCTCCCACCTCATGGTGGGGGCTTGCAGCTTCAGCAAACCTGCTTTGTTTTCTTACCTTACCAACATTTAAATGCATGGTGTAAGTTATTTGCCTTTTTTTCTGCTCAAGTATTCTGTGAATCTCCTCTACAGGAATTATGCAGATGAGGTTAGCGTGACTGTAGATGTTATGTAACTGATGGATTGTGCAGTGGAGCACCATAAGTACTGAACCTTATATTTGTACTATAATATATGTATGTAGAGATTTCCATATGTTTACATAAATATGCACTAGCTTAACTTTGTTCTTATAAATAAAGCTTTAAAGCTCAACATCAGTATTATTAATGTTATTGATTTTCCTGTAGGAGTCACAGAATAAAATGCATCTTTTGTTACAATATTCATCCCCTCTCCATGTCCCTCCCTTCAAGAGTCAACACTCAAGCTGTCCAGCGCCACTCCTCTTCCACGTTGAATGACGCCCAGAGCCCAGGGCACGTGAGTCAAGGGTGTCAAGGACTCGCTCCCTAGGGGTGCATCATCAGGCCACTCTGGACTCATAGGAGTGTGGTGCCACGTCCAATATATAAGAGGCGTCCATTTTAAGATGTGCCGAATAAGCTATGGCCTTCCTGTTACAGAACTTAGTGAGAACCAGTCATGATGGGCTTAATCAAGAACCTGAATGGTCATAGTTAAAATATTACAATTGGCTTATTGATGAATAATGTATATTTGCCCCGCGTATTTAGATTTACTTCATTTTAACAGACGTTGGAGATGACTTGCAGTCTAACAGTTGCTGCCCTGCGATTACCTAACCTTATCTATCTTGTATGCCCCGTCTATCTTACCTAACCACATCTTTCTTTTAGCACTGGAGTGTACATAACAGTATCAAATAACAATGTAGTTGTTAACATTCTCCTAAAAGTGGAATATTTGATAAATTGTTTTTATTGGACACAGGTCCACGTTGGGGAGGATTTGCCTCACTTCGTGTCCTATTGATGGTGGACTCTTGTATTTGTCCCATCGCACTCCTGACCAGTGGCGTCACAAGAGGGGTGCGGGGGGTGTGGCCCGCACCCGGGTGACACCATTGGAGGGCGTGACATCAAAATGACTAACAGTCATTTTGGTGTCACCTCCCTCTGAAAAGTCGGGCGCTCGGGCATGGACCGAACGCCCGACAGTATCAGGAGAGAGGAGGGAACCCGGCGGCATACCTTATCCCGCCGGGTGACTGTCTCCTCCTCTCTCTGCCGGCGTCTATTACCAAGATGGCCGCCGGCAAGTATCTGAAGAGTGCCGCGCGTGCGCGATGACGTAATTGCGCACGCGCGTGGTGACGTCACGCGCATGTGCAGTGGTGAGTCGGCGGGGTGACACCCGGTAACCGCTCCGGGTGTCACCCAGCCCCGGGACACCCCTGTTCCTGACCATCATCAAATGAATCATCACATTGTTTGCCTAATGAAGGGAACCTATGCAGCCCCGAAACGTTGTTTTCTTTGTGATATGATAGACTTTCATCAATAAAAGACAAAGTTATATCACTGCTGCTGACAGCTTCAGATGTCACTGCACTGAGCTGAGCCGGACGAACAGGTTTTTGCATTACCTTGCTGCCATTTGCTTTGCTGGTTTGATCCAGCAATACCCAATGCCTGTACTGTTTACACCATTGTGAGGACGCATTTTTTATTTAATAAATTGCATTTTATTGGACGTTACGCACTGTGTCCTTGTCCTTTTTCTCTTTCCTCCTGGATTTATGCTGCTACCTGTGATCTGAGGAGACCTTATCGCCTTTTCTGTGCATGGGCTTCCCTCCCCCATTAAGAAGGGAAAAATCGCATTTGACCTAGCTCTGTGGGTCTACCTCCCCAGGTGAGCACTCACTTGTTGTCATCACTCACTGGGTGGAGGTGAAGGTCTGCCTGCATTGTGTGATTATCCTTACCTGAGAGTTACATGCAGATTGGCTGCAAATCATTTGAGGAATTTTCTTGCACAATCACCATTGTTTGCTTTTGTTTTTTTCTGGGACTCTTTTTGTCTTTTTTTTTTTTTTTGAAAAATCTTTTTATTCATTTTGCATAGTAAACAATTACATTACAGTAACCTTCGGGCACCAACATAGCACCCCATTCATACGCAACAGTGTATACATTACGGCATAACGTATGCCAACAACCGTAAAGGACCATGCAAGGTCCAATAACTAACCCTCTGACCATAACCCTCCCCCTCCCCTAGGCACAGGTAAATTATTACAATATAATTACAATCAATCCACCCCCCACTCTTTTTGTCTTTATTGCTGTTTTTGTGTGTAGATATTTTTTATGCCTCATTTGTTTGAAGGCTCATATATACGATTAATTTATATATGTTTCAATGTATTAGATGTGTATGATTATTAGCTCGGCACAATTTGTTTTTCTCAAAGTGATATCACTGTTGGAGTGCTATTGATGGTGGACTCTCATTGGATTTATATGTCCATTGGGCCAAAAGTCAGAACTCCATTGCCGCGAAAGCTTTCGGCAACATCTCTAGCATTCAAAACATCCGGGAGTGTCAAATAATGGCGTCCTCCACTGCAATCAATGGTTCCTCCCATCAGCCCCTACATCAATGCTGTGCTCCGTAGTAATGTCGGGGCCTGTAGGGGGGACCACAGTATGAGGTATAGGACACAGGCACACAGACATTCAACACAGTAAGTGTTGAATGCTGAAGACTTATTATTATTGTTATATAGGATTTATATAGCGCCAACAGTTTGTGCAGCGCTTTACAATATAAGACATTACAATCACAATACAATTCAAGACAAGATGGTAAGGAGGGCCCTGCCCCTGAGGGCTTACAATCTAAAAGGAAGGGAGAAGTGATACATGAGGAGGTAGCTGTGTGGGGATGAATTGACTTACCCTGGAGGCTTTAGCATCTGAAGACAGCGGAGCTCAGACCTGTCACCAGCCAGAGAGATAAAGATCTTCTACTGCAGGGAGCAATTCTTCTTTGTGAGGAATTTTTTTTTAGGGGGGAAGAAACAGAATCACTTTAAAGCTGTTGCACAGGAGTGAGCAAGGCTCTGTATGGTCAACATGGAATACATTTGTAACTAGACTAAACCTCATCAGTTTAAAATCCAACTCAACCCAAAATTTATATATTAGTCTTTCCTTGTTGCTGGAAGAATGAAGCATCTTGGCTTCTTATATTTCTCAAGAACTCTAGTGAGATGACTCCACCAGTTAGCCCAGCTTCAACTCAAGGTTATGACTATGACAAAGCCAAGGGAAGGTGTTATTCTCACCCAGTGGATTATGAATTAGCTGAGTAAACAATTGTTGTATTGAAATCAATCTATAAGAGAATGAAACCATCCATATGGGCTTAGAAGGGGTAGAGGCAAACTACTTCAGAAAAATCTCACCACCTGAGCCTTCAAGAAGTACAGGAACCCTTTGAAAGAAAAAACCCACCAAAATTGAACTGTTATTTTTTTATGGTGCTGGCCTGTAAAATCAATGTAAACCCAATCACTAAGACCTGATATAAAATGTTACATATTAATAAAATAAACTAAAAAGCCATTTGGCCTTTCCTTACTACTAGGACCACAGTGCAATCATTGGTGCACTCCTAACCTTGGAACCTCACTTCTCTGTGGCTCCATGTGTGAAATGCATGAAGGAGCTGCATTAGCAAATCAATAGCGTTACCAGGATCTGCTATAAGAGGCTGCAGTTGGGATTCTTGGACCCACACACACATGCTAGGGCTGATTTAAACAACAGCCAGTTAACCTACCAGCATGTCTTTGGAATGCTAGTGGAAACCAGTGTACCTGAAGGAAACCCTCCCAAGCAGAGTGAGAACATAAAAACTCCATACAGATAGTGTCCTGGCTGGGATCAGAACCAAGGACCTCATTGCTGCAAGGCATAAGTGCTAACTTACTAAGCCACCCCGAGCCATTTTCAATATCTTTAAATCGTCAACTTTTATTAAATATTCTTTGATCTCTGGTGATCCTGTCCTACTTGCCAATTTTCAGGAACTTCTTCTTATAGGGTGACAACGTTTTATCTTTGAATGTAGAAAAGGTCACTCACACCCCAGATTAATTTTCAGTCAATGTTTATTGACCTCTCATCGTGTCACATTGTCAAGCGACGTTTCGGAACCACGCAGTTCTGTCTTCAGTCACTTGTTGTTTGCTTGCGTGGTTCCGAAACGTCTCTTGACAATGTGACACGATGAGAGGTCAATAAACATTGACTGAAAATTAGTCTGGAGTCCGAGTGACCTTTTCTACATTCATTTATTGATTCACGTAGGCATTCGTAGTCACTCTTTGCACCCACCCAACTCCAAAGGGTTTTTATTCGGTCAGGAGTGCGATGGGTTTCGTTTGAATATTAAACGTTTTGTACCTGTCTCCAAATTATGCTCCTGCGTTGTCACCCTGTCACATGAACTTTCAGAGGAGACTAGTGGCCATTTCTAAAACACATTACACAGACATGGTCACACTGTGGTCACCATCAGGAAACCCACCCTGAGTAATGCCATGACGCCATCGCTGCTGTTCATGGAGACAGGAAGGGGTTGCAAAGCAAAGCTGGTAATAAGCTAAGCAAATTTCTTATAATTCACACTGTTTTAGCAAATTTTAAAGGATTACATAGACTTTTAGTACTGAGAAAAACATGGCCTTTATGCAATTTAAATTGACGCAGGTCTGTCTCCACAGCCAAACATCCCGTTAATTCACTCTTAAACTCTTATTTGAAAGACTACGTAGTGTTTTTGGATGCCATTTGCCTCTGTGGAACACCTCCTTATTCCCGTTGCCATGGAAGCCAAAAGCTTGCGCATATACAAATACGCTATGCTGATTTTGTGGAAGGATGTGCAACATGTTATATAGATTTCCAACCTCCAGGAAAACAAACAGTTCTATAAAAAGACAGAGGGACCAGAGTTCATTCGCTGTGCTGCCGGTCACCCCTTCCAGAAGACACGTGACGCTGACCACCTTGAAGCACAATATCATGATGATGATGATGATGCGTATGCCTTTCTTATATTCACTCTTTCAGCTCTGCCTCGCGTCGGATTGTGGAGACGTGACATATAATACTGAATTTAGTTCACCTGGAGATTTCGTCCTTGGAGGATTATTCAAAGTCCACGACATAGAAGACGTCTCAACAAGATCCATACCGCTGATTGACGTTTGTCACAGGTTAGAACTCTTTTGTTTGTACTTTTGAGGCAGCTTTTACACCTCGTTTTGATAAACTGGCTGTGTAAGGGATGGGAATTAGATCGTCAACTTTGTAAATGACACATATTACTTTAAAGTAGATGGACACCTTAACTCAATGCCATTTAGTTTGCTAAAGCACTTTGTATTACACACTATTGCCTTTTTCTAAAAAAAATACCCATTATAAAATGTTTACAGAGACCCCCCCCCCTTCTTTTCTCTCCACCCACCTCTCTGATTTAACACTGCTCACTGACTTCCTTAATCTCTTCTTGCCTATTCTTTCTCTCTTAACTTCTCTGATTACTCTTTATTATAGCAGTAATGTGCACTTGCCTCAGGGATTACATGACAATGCTCAGCAACAATACGGATCATCGGTACACCGCCTGCTGCCCTGGGTGATGGTAGAACCATATGATGGAGTGAAGTACAATATACAAGACATACCTCCCATTGTCTCTGGTATGCAATGAGAAGCGTTTTAACCTTTGGTATAAAGCGAAGACCCCTAGGCAGGTTGTTGATAAAATGATATATGGGTTTTGCCATTGCTTAGCTCCTATATGGTGTTGCTGTGCTTCTGAATGTATTTCCACCATTGACACATGCTGCTATGTATTCTGTAACTTGTCTTTTTTGTAATCTGTATACTATTCCAGAAAAAAAAAAATAAATAAAGAATTAACAAAAAATCAATAAATGATTACATAACATCAATATCAGATCCATCCCTAAAGCCACATCTGTCATCAAACTACCATCTAGAAGCACAGAAATGCCACACATCAATATTTATTTGTCCTTAGACTTGGTCTCTTCTTCCAATCTTTGCCTTAGCTGTGCTCTTGTAGTCCATTGTGGCTGCAATATGGTTTCACGCTTTTGCATTGGGAACCTAGATTGGGTAGACGAGGTTTGACGTAAGGATCATACATCGACCCTCCTGAACCAACAGGGAACCTAGATTGGGTAGACGAGGTTTAACGTGAGGATCATACATCGACCCTCCTGAACCACCAGGGAACCTAGATTGGGTAGACGAGGTTTGAAGTGAGGATCATACATCGACCCTCTTGAACCAACGGGGAACTTAAATTGGGTAGACGAGGTTTGAAGTGAGGACCATACATCGACCCTCTTGAACCAACAGGGAACCTAGATTGGGTAGACGAGGTTTGAAGTGAGGATCATACATCAACCCTCCTGAACCAACAGGGAACCTAGATTGGGTAGACGAGGTTTGAAGTGAGGATCATATACCGACCCTCCTGAACCAACAGGAACCTAGACTGGGTAGACGAGGTTTGAAGTGAGGATCATACATCGACCCTCCTGAACCAACGGGGAACCTAGATTGGGTAGACGAGGTTTGAAGTGAGGATCATACATCGATCCTCCTGAACCAATAAGGGAGGCTCCACCAACCAAGTGGGAGCCACGGGGAACACACAGGGAGGCCAGCAGAGGTACCATCTGACACAAGCCACCCAAATGATCAAACCTGCACACCAGCCTGTTTGTGTGGAAGGAACAGACCCCATTAATATCATAATCATTTGTTGGGTAGCCTGTGAATGGGAAGCAGAGTCTAGGCACAATCTTAGTTGGGATCCGTTGGTGGTTGCTGGTCTCTCTTTGTGTGTCCCCCATGGCTCCCACTTAATGCTGTAAGGAAAAACTAAATGTCGTCACCCTATAACAGGAAGTGCCTGAACAAGGACATTCATGGCAGGACCACCAGGAATTATTTAACGAAAGATTTAGGAATTTTGAAAATGACTTTTGAAACTAAATTAACTTGTTTTTTTATGGAATTTAGTTTTTAGGTTTACCTATACCTGTCTATAAATGTTTTCACTCAAGATTTGCATAGCTTTCACCCAAGCAAGAAACAGCTCTGTGAATGAGATTTGCAGTGCATTACGGCCATTAGACTGAGCCGAGGTGCATAGCAATGCCTATGCTCCCTAACTCCATATAGTGGCCATAATGAGCTGCAAACCTCATTCTCAGAGCTGTTCACCATGCGAACGGTTTATAAATCAACCCCTTAGCTTTCGTGTGTTTTCAATGAAAAACTGTTGAAAGTCACATGTTTATTATGTTGAAGTCAACAGCTTAGGACTACAAGCATAGGGTTAGCCAGCATCCAAAAGTACTGTTCAACAAATAGATATATATGCCTTATTTACATAAAATATGTGTCTGATTCTGTTGGTAACTTGTTGACAAACCCCCTTCACTTTTTTTTAAATTTAGGGGTACCTTTATTTCCCTTCGGTTTCACTTCCTTCAGGCAATGAGGTTGGCCATTGAGGAGATCAATAACTCAACCATACTGCTCCCCAATATTACACTGGGCTACGAGGTTTTTGACACCTGCTCGGAAGCCGCCAACATATATGGAACTTTGAGAATGCTTTCTCAATGCTCACAGCCCTATATCAAGATTCAGAACAACTTTACCAACTACAAACCAAACATCATCGCCTTGATCGGACCATACAGCAGCAGTTTTTCTTTTGTGACTGCCAACATTATGTCCTTGCTCCTTGTACCTGAGGTAAGAACCATCTGTGCTAGTCTCCTTATAAGAACTAGTTAGGAATAAGAACGGTATTGCCCGTAGCAAGCAGTCTCTTGGAGGTTAACTGCATCTGTTTGGCTGCTATTGTCATCTTCAAAATGTTGAAATTGCTTTAGATTAACTTCCTCTGAGCCCAGGCTGTCATGGACATGCCCCCTGGTACCCATACCTCACTATGTGAGCACTGTTTAGTGCAGGAGTAAAGCTGGCTTAATGAGAAAAATCACTCGATACCCCAACCATGCCATAGCAGATGTGATTGGCCACAGTCACTGTTCAGCCAACAATTGTCCACCCAACTCTTTTCACAAAAGGTGATTGGGAAATGAACTTTTGTCAAGTCTGGTGGTGCCAGTAGGTCCACCCACAAATCACCTTTTTGTCCGATTCAGTCGAAAATGGCCAAAATGAAATCTGTGTATGGACAGTTTAAGTACAGCTTATGAGCAGAGAAGGAGTAGAAGAAGAAGGACCCGTGAGGTCACCAAACTAGCCAGAAGACTCATGTAAATGGGGGAGGGGGTTAGCGCTATCAGTGGGGTTGATTCAAAGCTGGAGATATGGAAACTGGAAGGAATTAACATGAGTTGTAAGGTGTCGTGAGGTGTCCTAAAAAGAAATAAGAGATGTTTGATTTTACAAGCATAGCAACTACTTGTTTTAAATTATTCATTAATAACATATGTTGTTTTTTTAACAATCAAATAAAGTAAACTCCTAGTTATCCGGCACCCACAGGGATCAGTAATGTCGGATAACTGTAGTTTCTGGTTGCTTAAGAGTTAATAGTAACACTCAAGCAAGCCCCCGCAGCACAACCCCCCAATCCCCTCCCCCTTCTACCCCCCTCCCCTTCACCGGCCCCATTTATATGCTAGCTAGAGGCTAGATTCTGCAGCCGACGGGTGAATGTAAACAGCGGTCAGTGGGCGGGAGCAATAGCAAGACTGCTATGGGCTATTTAAAATTGCAATCGACAATAGCAGGGTGGCTATTGCACCGGCCCATTGAGCAGAGGAGCGGACCTGAGAGAAAAAGTTCTCTCTTTGGAGAGTGCCGGTTGCTTGAATGCCGGATAATGAGGCGTTTACTGTAGAACTGAAGATATTCTATAAAGTATCTGAAAAGTCCCAGCATAAAATGTGTTAATGGGATGTACATTTCAATGAATGATCTTGACTTTTGCATTCCAGATAAGTTATTCTGCTTCAAATAAACACCTTAGTCTGAAACAGATGTACCCCTCGTTTTTTCGAACGATTCCCAGCGACAATCTTCAAGTTCAAATTATGCTGAGTTTGTTGAAGACGTTTAATTGGACATGGGTGGCCATGGTCGGCAGTGATGATGTCTATGGCAGACAAGGGTTACAGGACCTAATCGCCTTGACTACTAAAAATGGCATCTGTGTGCCTTACTATGGGATAATCCCAAATACCAACGACAGAACCTATATTAAGAAGATGGTGGACAATATAGTCCAGACTCATGTTGGGGTAATTGTGGTATTTTCTGCATATAATAGTGCTCAGATATTACTTGAAGAAGTGATTAAGGCCAACATCACCGGAAGGGTCTGGATCGGCAGTGAAGATTGGCTAGTTTATCCTGAAATTGCAGCTCTGCCGAATATACAGTCTATTGGCACCATTTTTGGGGTCTCAGTAAGCGAAATCTACTTTCCCAAACTCTTAGACTTTGAGACAGCCTATGTCAGCTCCTTCAAATCCCAAGATGTGAGTGAATATAATTGTAACCAGGTTTGTGACAAATGTCGGTCATTCACGTTGCAGAACATGTCCATTCCTGGCCAGGCTACCATGTCAGCTTCTTTTAACATCTATGCGGCAGCGTATGCCATAGCCCATGGCCTGCATGGACTTCTGAATTGTAGATCTGGACAATGCAGTAATGGCACTTACTATCCGTGGCAGGTAAGTGCATCTATTGAGTGGTAGTGGAGGGATTGGCAGGGAGGGGTGCGGGATGAAAGCCAGTAGAGTAATTAACAGAGAAAGGGAAGGGGAAAGGAATTGGCAGAAAGGGGCAGGGGATGGAAGCCAGGAGAGGGATTGCCTAAGAGGGGTGGGGGATGGAAGTCAGTGGAGGAATTGGCAGAGAGGGGTGGAGGATGGAAATCAGTGGAGGGACTGGCAGAGAGGAGCAGGGGATGGAACCCAGTGAAGGGACTAGCAGACAGGGACAGAGGGACAAGGCATGGAATCAAATGGAGAGATTGGCAGAGAGGGGTGGGGAATGGAGGCCAGTAGAGGGATTGGCAGACAGGGGCGAAGGATTGAAGCAAGTGGAGGGAATGGCAGAGAGGGGCAGGGGATAGAAGCCAGTGAAGGGATTGGCAGAGATAGGTGGCGGATAGATGCCAGTGAAGGAACTGGCAGACAGAGGGACAAGGCATGGAAGCAAGTGGAGAGATTGGCAGAGAGGGGTGGGGAATGGAGGCCAGTAGAGGGACTTGGCAGAGTGGGGTGGAAGACACTGAGAGGTGGGTAAAGTGGTTGAGTATGGCAGCAGCATTCATGGGAAACTGAAGGGGGATAGCCTGTGTAGAGGAAGGCCAACAAGAAAGGAGCTTCTATAGTCAAGAAAATGGGTAAAAAGGGAGTGAATGAGTGGATTGGACATTGGATTGTGACATTATTGGATTAGAAGGGACATAAGTTCAACTTGCATTATTTTTCTGAAATGAATTGCAGGAGCAGATAGGAAGCATCACAGTCTTGGCATAAATGTGACATACTTTTTACATTATTTTATATGGTATTTTATGGTTACCAAGGAGACCTAAAATGATCAGAAATTAGAGCATTCTGCAGTACTGCACACATTATTGTCTTCTCTCTGTGCCACCATCTTCTGCAGGTAGGCTTCAATGTCTGCCTCCAGTTGGCAACTTTTCTCATGTTTCTGTTACATTGTATCCCTGCAGGTGACAGCATCAGCAGGAAATGATACCAGCAATTAACAAACATTAAACATTCTTTTTACAGATACTGCTAAGTAAAACACATAGCTCTAACCACAGTATTATGATTGATCCACTGCAAGGTAATTTTTCCTATTTTACCTACACAGGTAGAAAAATTACCGAGCACAGGGGATACATAGAATTATAGAAGGCATCAGTGTTTGGTGCACTTTGCATAATGGTGGGTGACCTTTGGGGCTGTAAAGGGGTAACCAGTACACCCTCACCCCCCACCTACAAAAAGACCTATTTGTAGTTGTAACTGTTCTGAGCTGTGTAATATAGGTTGTCACTTTCTATGATCCTGTTGAATCAGTTGTAACATAATTTGGAATGTATAACAATGTTGGCCATTATTTACAATTGGCAGCTCCTGCAGCATGTGAAGAAGGTGAATTTCACTCTCTACAATCAGTCCATTTCTTTTGACGCTAACGGAGACCCGGCCATGGGCTATGACATAGTCATGTGGTCTTGGATCAGAGAGAGCCCAACTTTCAGAGTCGTCGGCTCTTACAGTAAAACCACACAGAGGCTGCAACTCAATGAGAGACTGCCGTGGAACACCAAGAATAGTACAGTGAGTCAGTGAAACATCATGTTCCAAACGTATTCAAGAGTGGTTGCCAAATCTATCATATATGGAACAAGATCAGCACTGTAGAGTAGGTTGAGTAAGCCAAAACAACTGCTGATCAGTAGGTTGTCTGCGGCAGAAGAGACTGTTTAAAGGAGAACTATGCAGTTAGGGCTTTTCCCCATAGTTCTCCTTAGGGTAACGGAGGACACAAACTAGCGTCCTCCCGTCACCCTAGGCTCAGTATACAGCTCACGGTATACTGAGATGCCGCAGCTCAAGCGTATCCCGACAATTATGCCGGGATCCGCCCAGTGTGACTGACAGCTGGCTCTGCCTATCTAGAGGCAGAGCCAGCTGTACCCGCCCCCCCCCCCGTCCGTTCCGCCAGTCAGCGCTGGCGTATCGGAGCAGGGAGGGGGGAATCCAGCCCCTCCCCTGTCACGGCAGAGGGCCGTGACAGGATCGAGAGGTGAGCGAACGCTGGTATGTGTTCGCTCACCTCCCGATCTACTGAGCCGACCTGTGACAGTCTCATTGTCACAGGTCGGCTAGAACTATGAGGTGAGTGAAAAGCACTCACCTCATAGTTCTCCTTTAAGTCTCTTCTGCCGTAAAAGCTTCTTTCCACCATTCTGAATTTTTTAGCGCACAAACCCCGTCTGCATGCAAATACAGCCTGTCTAGGAATGCCCACTCCTCCAGACTCCCGTACACCCATCAAGGCATAATGACATTTGCATAACTCCTCCCACATACCCGCCCACTGCTTGTATCAGGTCTGATGGCTTTTGAGAGGAGTAATAAGGCAGGGGGCTGTGATGTTTTTAGGAAGCTAGGTACAGCACCCTGTTGGCCTCTCCCACCAGCCCTGATCTGCCTGCATTATATAGAGAAGCACAGAGACTAAATGATGAGCTCATTGGGTCTAAAATAAGGTATCTAATGAAAAGGGAAAGGTTCTATTTAATGTTTTCATTAGTATGTTGATAACGGGGTAAAGGAAGAACGAGGGAATTCAAAATATAAGGAGATTGAACTTTAAATTTAAATTTGCCACTGTCATAGTGTCATAGTAACCATAGTAACTCCGTGTAGGTTTTTTTTTTTATAAATGGACATTAAGCAAAGAAAGGGAAAAGCATTAAAATAGGCATTAAAAGAACAAAAGTTCCCTTGCTCCCCACCTCTATCCCAAACATCAAAAAGGGTCTACTGCGCTTTTCTCTAATGGCATGATCCCTAAACACTGGAGATCACTTCTATCTCCCTCACTCTTAAAGAACGACTTGCTGAATTGACTCAACTGCAACGGATGGATGAACTGATTGTTCCTCTTCATGACAGGTTTGAAGGGTACACCTCTACTTGGAGCAGAGGCATCCCCAGGCTGTGTGTCACCCAGAGCGGCCACCGGGTGTCACCCACTGGGACGTCATCACGCATGCGCGTAATGACATCCCGCGCTCCTAACTGCCAGCAGCCATCTTGGTGATGGGTGCTGGTACAGAGAGGAGGGGACCTTCATTTGGCGGAATTAGGTATGCTGCCGGGTCCCCTTCTCTCTTGTGCAGCTGTCGGACTCTGAGTCCAAGACCGAGTGCCTGACTTTTCAGAGGTCAGTCATTTTGGTGTCACCCCCTTTGCTGATGTCACCCGTTGCGGATGGCATCCCCCGCGCCCTCCTAGTGATGCTACTGACTTGGAGTGTCTGGATCATGTTTACCGGTCCCACTGACTTTGGCACCTTATCTACAGTAATAGTGCTGCGGCACTGCCTTGCCCTCCTCAGCTGATGCTCCTCACTGGTCTTTCTTTTGTCTTTGCTCTTTTCTTTCTCATCTTTCTTCTTACTGCTCATCACTTACTTACTTCCCATTCACACTTTTTCCAATTATTTGAGTTAGTACAACTGGACAGAATATAAGAAATTCATTTAAGGACCTTTATATTAGCCACACTCCTTTTTGAGAGTCCTGCAATAATACTGTAAGTTGGACTGCAGTGTAATCTGTTATCTAACCCATATTACTTGTCATCGTTGTATATTTACTATATGTAATCCTTCTCATACTCAATGGTCTTCTATTATTGTGAAAAGACATAATAAAATTGTATTTTTAAAAAATGGAACGTTCACCCAAAAAGTGGCATACATAGCTTTTCAACCCACTTTGAAGCTTATCTGTAGCTAACTTTATTATGATTTATAGGTTCCGGAATCGTTTTGTTCTACTGAATGTGGGAAAGGAGAGAGACGGGTGCAAACTGGCTCCTACGTTTGCTGTTTCAATTGTTTTCCTTGCCCAGCAATGACCTTTCTTAATACAAGTGGTAATTTGTTTTTGTTTTACTTTCCTTGGTTTGTGGCCAGCTTGAAGTGTCTATAAAGCCATTTTTATTTCATTCGGGATAATTTAAAAGAGAACTATGGGGTAACATTTTTATCCCACAGTTCTCTATAGGGTCACAGAAGGACATTTACTAACTTCCTCACTTGACCTAAAGCTCAGTATTTAGCAAGCAATAGCCCACTATATACTGCAGCCTGGACGAATCCCGACAATACTGTCGAGATCCACCCTAGCTGGTTGACTGACAGCGGGCTCTGCCCATCTAGCGGCAGGCCATCCTTAGCCTGCCCCCCCCTTCTCCGTCCGTTCCTCCAGTCAGCGATGCAGGATCGGAGGGGGGTAACAAAATAATGAATGCCCGTTTTAGTATATTCGGGCATATATTAAATTAATTATTTAATTTCAATTAATTATTTCGGATTCAGATGAACCGCCGAATCAACTGAATTTTGTTGATTTGCAGGATCATCCGAATGCACATGTCTAGTTAGAACCTATGTTATGGTTTTATTGCTGTCTGTGCCTCCTATTGGGGAGATTCACCTATTTGTCCTGGTGAAAAAAACATCAACAATCTTCAATGTGTTGATGACACTATGTTCATAACTGAAAATGTGGAGGACCTCAAGAGCCTCATAATCAAAGATGTCAGCTAAAAATCAAGAAAACTAACATTCTGACAACAATAAAGACAGCTAACTTCAAAGTTGATGGTATTGACATAAAAATTGTCGAAAGCTTCTTTCACTTTGGCTCAATTAACAACAAAGGAACCAACATCCCAAAACTGCAACTCAGACTTAGCAGACCTAGCATGAAAGCCCTAGAAAAGTTCTTCCAAAGTACTGATGTGTCTACAAGCACAAATGTCACTCTCTATGTTTGTGAAAGCTGGAAAATGAAGATGGAAAGTATGAAGGAAAATATTGTTGCCTTTGAACTTTGGTGTTGGTGAAGAATTCTAGGAATATGGTGGACGGCAAGGAAAACAGACATATGGATCCTTCAACAAATCTAGCCCAACCTTTCACTGGAAGCGCAGATGACTAGGCTGAAGCTGTCTTACTTTGAACATATTATAAGAAAAAGAACCAACTCACCGGATAAGAAAATTATGCTTGGAAACATTGAAAGGAAAAGAGAAAGAGGACGATCATCAATGAGGTGGACGGATACAGTGACAAAAATCTGAACATGCCGTTGTGTAGACATAAGACCAAAACAGAAGACATATGATTCCAGAGAAACACTAACCATGTTGTCACCTGAAATCAACACTTGACTGCACTTGATAATACATTTACCCTGATAAGCTTCCTCACAGGGATTGAAAAAAAATGTGATTAGTCACGGAACAAGGAAAGAGGGTAAATCTTCCAACAAGAACAGACACAGCTGTCTTAAAAAGGATTTCCTTTCCTTTGGAGAGATCGCCTCTCACTTCCTGTTGCATCCCAAAACAGAAAGTGAAGGAAAATCTGACATGGGACATGGAAAGCAAAAATAAATAAACCTGAAGGGGGTCTTTAACCATTCCTTACTGTATGCAAACCTTAAAAGAAAGTAATGCATTATGATATACTTTAACTTTTTAAAGTCTGACAGTTTGAATGAGATGCACTGAGTGCTTCCTTTCCTGCAGTTTTAAAAGCTGATTTTTCACTGTTCAGTGCCAAGGTTACATTTCATATACTGTATCTTCAGCCTCCCCTATAAGTTCTAATTTACTTTTCATTCATTTACAGCATTTAATCTAAAAATAATACAAATTACCTCTGTTCTGCAGATCTTTATTCCTGCCAACCTTGTGGATCTGACCAGTGGTCTCCAATGAGAAGTGACAGCTGTTACAATAGAACTTTGGAATATCTTTCCTGGACGGACCCATTATCCCTCATCCTTCTGTCTGTCATCACATTGCTGATACTTGTAATCACTGCTACAGCCACCATGTTTGTAATGAATCTGAGCACTCCTGTAGTGAAATCAGCAGGAGGGAAGATGTGTTTGGGGATGTTATTGTCCTTAGCACTCTCTTGTCTCACCTTGTACTTTTATTTCGGCAAGCCGGAGGTTGTCACGTGTATAGTGAAGCAACCTATCTTTGCCCTGAGTTTCACTGTCTGCTTCTCCTGCATCCTGGTCCACGTCTTTCAGATCGTGTGCATTTTCAAGATGTCCTCACTTATGCCAAAACTATACGACTTGTGGGTGAAGAAGAATGGCTCGGATATTTTCATTGCTGTCAGCACCGCCATTCAGGTTCTGATCTCTGTTGTGTGGATTGCGGTGAAGCCACCAAGGCCTACAGCAGACTATTCCACCTACCCAGATCAGATCATACTGAAATGTTCTGAGACGGTGTCTGTAGGCTCCATTGCTGAAATCACTTACATCGGGTTCCTCTGCATGATATGTTTCATCTTCTGTTACATGGGGAAAGATTTACCAGCGAGCTATAACGAGGCCAAGTGTATCTCATTCAGTTTACTGGTCTACTTCTTCTCCTGGATTGCGTTCTTCACCACTTACATTGTCTATCAAGGGAAATACCTTGCAGCGGTCAATGTGTGTGCTGTCCTTTTCAGTGTTTTAGGGATTCTCATTGGTTACTTTGTTCCAAAATGTTATATCATTCTGTTCAGACCAGAACTGAACACTACAGAACATTTCCAGGCGGCCATCCAGGATTACACCAAGAAACAGTCGGCACAGGAATAGAATCTCAGACTATGTGCTTTGTGCTATCTAGTCACTTTAGTCTACATTTTTGAAGGCTTTCTTTGGGTCGCATTAAATCTGAAGTTTGATTTGCTTATATTTGGCCTTCCCTGGTTCTCCCCATCAACATGTTAATGAAATGTTTAAATAAAACCTTTCCATGTTCATTGCAATCTTTATTTTAGACCCAGTGACATCATTACTGGTACTCCGGGCTCCTCTATGAAACTCAGGCAATACTCAACCTTGATGCAAGCAGAGGGGTGGCTCTTCGGATGCTTTAAGCAAATATCAAAATGCCTTAATGGTGGATGTCATTCTAGTGGGTATTCCTAGGCAGGCTGCATTTGCATGCAGGCATCCTAGGTAACACCCATATGTGATGCTGAGCCTCTATGATTGGGGGGGGAAAAATAAATCCAATTAATATTTTTATTTTTTTTTGTAGTTTTTACACTTCAACTGTAAAAGTGTATTCTGAAATGTTGCCACTGGGTGGCACTGATCAATTGTTCCTTATTCACACTTTCTTCACTTTCTTTGACTTCAAAATGATTACACATGTACAGATTTCTATTTCCATCTTTCTATCTGTTTCCATGTACAGATATCTATTTCTTTCTTTTATATATATACTGTATATAATATATATACTGTATATATATATATATATATATATGCTTGGCCCAAAAAAAGTCACGCACTCTAGTATTTTGTTGGGCCGCCTTTAGCATTGATTACGGCACACATTCATTGTGGCATCATTTCGATAAGCTTATACAATGTCACAACATTTATTTCTGTTCAGAGTCGCATTCATTTTTCACCAAGATCTTGTAGTGATGATGGGAGAGTCGGACCACTGTGTCTTCTCCAGCACATCCCAAAGATTCTCAATGGGGTTAAGGTCCGGACTCTGCGTTGGCCAATCCATGTGTGATAATGATGTATCATCCTCCCTGAACCACTCTGACACAATTTGAGCCCGATGAATCCTGGCATTGTCATCTTGAAATATGGCTGTGCCATCAGGGAAGAAAAAATCCATTGGTGGAAAAACCTGGTCATTCAATATATTCAGGTGGACAGCTGCCCTCGTTTTTGGGGGGACATAACATTGCTGAATCTAAACCTATTGTCCAATGGAAAGCTCTGACTTATCTGCTTAGCTAAGGTGATGGTAACGTTTGTTATCTGGAATTAAAGCTGGCATTTTTGTTGAAGAGACTGCGAGTTTGCCTCTACATTGAGACTGGTTCCCTACAATGTATATATATATCTATATATAGTGCAATATGAATGGGTAAGCCGTATTAGTCCAGTAGACAAGATGTCAAAAAAGACAAAAACGCAGTATTGCAGTGTGCAATGATACCTTTCTTATTGGACTAACAAAATATATAAAAGACAAGCTTTCGAGAGTGAACCTCTCTTCTTCAGGTCAGAAGCAAACATATATAGTATATATATTGTATATATACACGCACATACATATGCATGTACATTGCTGATCAGTGGGAGAAAGCTAGCACTGCCCAATGATGTGGAACTTAGCAGATATCATCAGGCGGGACGTCAATCTGCCACTACTCACAGCTCAAAGAACCCCTTTGCAACCTCTGGAGGAACCCTGGTTGAGAAAGTCTAATCTAATCAAATACTGTATATACTATATGTTTAGAAACCAAACAAACACATTTAAATAAAAGAGCAAAATATTTTATTGTACATATAACAATAATTCACATTTCTGTATAAACTCCACAAATATTGCAGATAAGAACTTAAAATATCGAGGTTCCTCTACACAGTACCATTGTGCAATACGGTACAATCCAGAAACCATCATATTTTCAAAGGCACTGACATCCATGGAAGCACTGGTGGACAGCCATGTTGGTACACTATAGTAACTAAATGTCAAGTTACAAGGGTTTGATATGGTGTGCTGACTATCAAAAGACAAAAAGCGGACAGTCATATTTGACCATAGGTCAGGAGATGAAGACTAACATCTTACTGGGTGGCACAGACAAGGCCTTTTCTTCTGCCTGTACAGAAAATGAACCATTAAAGGAGACCCGCATGAGAGATATAAAGGTGTGCCATCTCTGATCTCCTGGTGGAGCTATCCAGTTGCCTGGTTGTCTCTCTCCTGGTACAATCTTGCAGCATATGAGTCAGAACACCAGACCATTATACTTATCCTGAGTCAGTGATTCAGAGTATATTGACAGTGAATGAGTACGAAAGCCATGGGGAGAGGTCACCATTGGCAGTCTTTGTATTTCTCTCGTGATAGGTTTCCTTTAATACTTCTTTTGAAAGGACGTACAAGGAGCAGTAACCCAAAAGCATTTAGAAATCCTCTCCTACCCCACCTGACCATGGTAAACTCCACTTGTACTGGCTGCTATGGGTTTTAACATTGATGGGTCGCTCCTGTTTCTATTTGCTTTGCATTAATATGAGAGTAATAGCGTTTTTATAACGGAGACCCATTCTGAGAAATTAAGAGGCTTCCACTTGTGTCCTCTTCTTTGAAAATGCTCGCAAGTATGTAGACCAGGAATCATGATGTCACTTGCATGCTTTTTCCTGGTGACTCGGAATGTTGAATCAGACAGGCAATTAGCACTTTCAGAAGGAGGTTTAGAAATGGTATCCCTCATATTATCTCAGGTTTCCAATAAAGTTATGTCTTAACCCTTATAAATCTAAACTTGATTAGTTTTTTTTAATAATCAACTATCCCATTCTATAAGTGCATTATACATTCTTCATTATGAAGCAGACATTGATCTCCATTGGATCACCTTCCACTAAGGAAGCACACAAAGGAAGAAGAGGGGCTGTAGATTACAGCAATATGTGCATCCTCTTATGTTTACAGTCACTTATAAAGTCCTATCAATGTGATATGACATCGGGATGGCACAGTTCATCTACCATGGTCTCCACAAAGGCTTTATGCTGCCAGACAGAGGTTGGTGCTTTGCCTGTTGGCCAGATGACTGAGAGGAGACTCGGGGGTGACTGAGATCTCTAGGTGTCTCCAGTTGGTGGAAGTGATTCAGTAGCTTGATCTGGGCCTCCTCTGCAAAACGATGGATGGAGAGATAGGACAGAGTCTCATGTAGGCACTTGGAGTAGCCTTGTCTGTATTCCTGGTAGTCTATTCTTGCAAATGGTTTACCACCTGGAAAAATAGCAGGAGACTGATGAACACTCTGCACAGTACAGATCAAAAGTACAGGATGACATTCTAACCATATATACCTACATAGTATACCATTGTTTGTTCAGGGGCAGTAGTTGAATGGGGTTGAGGCAAAAGGTTGTTCTCACACAGGGGCCCTTTAGTAATGTCTACTGCTGGTTAGAACAGCATGTGATAATAATCCATTTATAATACAAGAGATAATGCCTTTGGAACATACAGAAGGATTTACAGTAAGACCAGGTGAAGCTGTGCAGTGGCAAGCGCTGTGCTATACTATGGCCAATATAAGTTTGGATGCATTTAATTCCTTAAAGTGTATCTAAACTTTAAGGGAGAAATAAGATTTTGACAAATTGTGTAACAGGGAACATTTTACATCCACACGTACACAAAGTGATATATAGTTTCATATTTTGTTATATACAATGTTATACTTGTAAATCTCTTGGTTACCTGTCTTCATATTTTATGGCCACATGGGGGCGCTATGTGTCACCCATAATAACATCAGTCTGATCATCTGCAGTCTGAGCTGTAGATGATACAAGTTGAACATATCCATAAAATAAAAGTATTTCCTACCATGGCTATCTGTGCACATCTGCTGCCTCAGAAACTGCACAGCGATTTCCAGCACGTCGGCCTTCTCAGGCTTGGAATCCGGTTGCAGCAGCTGAAACTCCTGCTCCAAAATCTTGCGCAGGTGGTTGATGCTGCTGTTAATGCGATCTCTGCGCATCTTCTCCACAATCGGTTTCCTTATCTGTAAAATATCATTTAAAATGTTATTTTTAATTTTGCAAAAAATTATTTGTTTTAAGTTCTTTTGAACACTTAAACTCCCCGACGCCAAAGGGGGAGAAAAATTACTAGATAGGGAAAGCAAATATAAAAGAAACATTATTTTGTAATTGAAAAGGAAAAACTTTAAAAAAAACTAAAGTCTTGGGGCCGCAAACTCAAAATGGAAACAATAAAATTGTTTTTATTTAATTAATAATAGTTAAAAGGCAATTCCACCCAAAAGGGTGGTATTTGAGCATTAGCTGGAACCAGGTGGGCTTAGTCAGCACCGGACTTCTTACAGATACTCCAACAGTGCCATAATTCCTGACTCTGTACCTGGGAATTTTGAGTGTTCCCGCCCACTTTTGTGTGTCCCAGCTCCGCCTGTTACATTCTTCGTAATATAAAATGATTAAAGTGTATAGCTGGGGAGATATCTTTGATCTTAAATATCACATGGATAGGAGTGCTGGAATATTTTTTATACATTAACTAAAACAATACAAATTGAGTAAAAATAATAATAATACTAAATAATAATAATAGTAATAATAATAATCATAATAATAATAAAAATAAAATAATAATAATAATAATAAAAAGTATATAGCAGGGGCCAATTGGCTACACAAGAGATCAAATTAATTCCAGGTGCTTTAACGCTCCAGCATCTACCAGGCAATGGAATATCCGTTTTGGGAGGACTGATCCTTTAAAGAAAAAAATAAATTACCTTATTTTTCTCCTTAGTGGTGAGCTTGTCTTCTGCATATTCCTGGGAGATGAGGCAGGTAGCTGCATTGACAGCCATGATCAGTAGTCTTGTCACCAAGTTCTGTCAGTGGCGTAGTATCAGGCTGTATTTATAGCACATCATCTGCATATCAATGTATGAGTGTCTGCAAGCACCGAGTTTCCCACACTGGTCAACCAATCACAGAGGGCGCTGGACAAACAGACACATTCATTCATGCTTGTGAAAGGGCCCCCACCCCACCCGTCTTTCCCTCCAGCTGTCAGGAGTGTGTGTTGTACAAAGGACACAGGCTCATCATACACATGGGGACCGGGCGCCACAAGACATGGGAAAGCCCCACCCAGAGTGCTACCTGCCGGCACTGGAAGGGCAGGGTAATTAAACTGGACCTGTCATACAACAAGAACAATGGCTTGAGGGGTGGAAAGTACAGTTTCAGTTGATAATCAGAAAGTTTGGAGTTGAACTGATACTCTTAATTGGGTAACTTGAGTTGAGCAAGCTTTCAGGAAGCCCTTCTTCAGGATTTATGGGAAATGCATAACACCTGAAGAATGGGGCTAAGCCTCCCTCCCCCCCAAAGCTTGCATTTTTAATAACTTAAAGTGACACTAAACTCAGAAGTTAAATCTTAAAAATACATTCAAGTACCTTAACTATCAACGAAAACGTATCTTATTTGTATGTCACTCGGCTGTAGAGCCTCAAATCATCTATGAATTGGTGCTGACACTGTCCTTCCTTCTGGAGGGGGGCTACTTTTGTTCCCCATGGTCCCTGTGTGTGTTGTAAAGTAGTCACCGCTCCAAGCTCACTCCCGGGATGGACTACAATCTCAATACAAATTAGTAACCTAAACATGAAATTGTAGTATATCACGGGAGCGAGATTGGAGCGGTGACTACTTTACAACACACACAGGGACCATGGGCAACACAAGTAGCCCCCATCCAGAAGGAAGGACAGTGTCACCATCAATTCAGAGATGATTGGAGGATCTACAGCCGAGTGATACACTGTATCGATGGAGGAGCAGTTTTCAACCTGGCTGATCTGCTAAATAGGTCTGCAAACACCCCCCTCCTCATCTCTATTACATACGGAGTAGGTGTTCTGTTGTTCACAAAAAATAGCTAGGAAGGTATTGCTGAGATTTTAGGTTATTGCACAAGAAGTTACAAAGATATCGAGTTTCAGGCAAGATTAACAGGTATTTTTCTGCACCGGTTAAAATATTCTTAGCCTGAATAAAAAAACAATGCAGCCACCAAATCTAAGAACTGCTGAGCTGTAATATATTACAGTTTTGTTGCGTTTACATGCACTTTAAGTTAGCCAGTAAAGAGAATTTCTGCATTCATCAATGGATAGCAATACTATGGGTGATAATTGGGAGAGAAAGGTGACCGCAGCCATCAGATGGCGCAAACTATCTTGTTATATGATAAATGCATTAAAGTGTACCCAAAATCAACAGCACATTGCATCTATTTAAATATTACATCTAAACAGGGGCGTCCCCAGACGTGGTTTCATTCGGAGCGGCCTCCCAGTAACACCCCGCTGGAAAGTCATCACGCACACACATGACATCGTGTCATCACGTACACATGTGATGACGTCATGCGAGCTTATCTGCCGGCGACCATGTTGGTAATGGACGCCAGCAAAGGGAGGAGGGGACGTTCACCCGGCAGGATAAGCTATGCCGCCAAGTCCCCTCCTCCCTCATGTAACTGTCGGGCTCTCGGTCCATGACTAAGTGCCTGACTTTTCAGAGGGGGTGACACCAGAATTATTGTAATCAACAATTATTTTTCCTCTGCACACGTTTTCTACGTTTTTTTCTCACTGAACACTACTCCGATGTTTTTATAATAATTTTTTTGTGTGGATCGTTCATATATCGTTATATATTGGATGGTTTTTACACAGTGGTTACATTCCTTTACTGTTTTAATCATTATCTTGTTTTTCACAGTATAATCGAATTATTAATATATTTTTTTCTTTTGTTTTATGATCCCATGTAAGATTTCTTTCGAATTGTTCAGTATTGGGTTTTAGGCCAGATTGCTTAAACCCTAATTTCACTTTATTACCTGGTTGCACCAAGTTTCATACCACTTATACCTTTAGCGCTTTGATATATATTTCTTGACCGCTGAAAGGATTTTCCCATCCTCTTTTAGAGCTGCTTTAGGTCTTAATTAATAATACATATTTTTACTTTAGTCTCTTCTCCAGAAGCGCAGATTATCTATTTCACAATGTTACACATTAAACACTTTTGTCCAGATTCAGCAGGGATGTTATATCTGTGGGGAACCACATGCACGCCGTGACATGACAGGTTTGGCTAACATTTGCCCCTGGTTCGTGGCCCCCCATGCGTATAACACCTCGATGCTCCCCCGTTACCCCAACAGTGTTTACCATTACCGTCATCCCATTCAAATCACCTATTGAGCTTTTAAAGGACCCCATGCACATACAGAATTTCTCAAAGTCATTATTTGCATAGATTTAGGGACTTGACACTGCTTGTCCTAGATTTTGGCTGCTCAGGCATAAGCACAAGTTTTCAATTATCTAATTTTTTTTTCCTTCTTGACAAAGGTCAGCCAGGCCTATTTAGTGGCACCATAAACACAGTATGGTCTCCCAAACAGGTGGAAAATTCTAGATCTGGAGATACTCACCTCACCTACCGCAACACGGGTGATTTTTAATCGCACAATTGTGCAGCTAATATCGCATACAATCAACCACCTGTTTTGGAACCCATTTTTTATTAGGTAGGTTCATAGGCAATTTTTAGCTCCTTCTCATGTGAGCTATCTCAATCCTCAAACACCATCACGATACTGTTATGAATAAGCTACTGCCATTAATTGAATAAAATTAGAGTTTAGATTCAGATCTGGTGAAATAAAACCACAGTTTTTAGTTCCGATACAGATCTGGTGAATGTGCCCCGTGAACGTGCACCCCTTTTTTAAAAGTGGAAAAAAAAACTGTATGCAATCGCACACAATGTGCACATCCACGCACAATCAAAACTTGCCCCTGCAGCTTCAGCCGTCGGCCAGACTCGGTGAGGATACTTTCCCAAGAGAACAATTCAAGAGACAGCCACCGAACAAGTCGTTTTGTTTCCACATGTATAATGACCTCATAACCATTCATCAAAGAACAATACAGTGACAAGTTAGCAGCACTTGTGGCCTTTGGCCATTTAATGAAATGATCTAATGTCTCTGTGCACACTCCCCTCATAACACATTGGGGTCGTGGTAATGCCCAGCAGCAGGTCTATAAGCACAAGGCCCTACTGGAAATTCAAGACTTGCCGGGTGCTTTGTTCTTAATTGTATGTTATTTTCCTAAGATGCATTTAATATGCTGCAACAGCCAGCTAAAGGTTAGAAGTTCATAAATCTGACTCATCTATGGAAACTTTTCTAACATTATTTAACAGCCTGGGGAGTTTAACGTGTGCCATCATGAAAAACATTCTTGCTCCTGTCTGTTTGGCATGAAAAAGATTTCAGTTCTTCCCACAAATGTATTCTGATTAGGACCTGAAGAGGGTGACAGGTGTAATGCAGAAGACAGAAGCAGCCATTTTGGGATTGGACCATTGGTGGTTTGACCAATATGTACAGTAGAGAAAGGCATTTTTTGGTGGAACCATTATGGGGCTTATCATTTTACCTGCCTGTATTCTTTGCATGGAGGCATTGGGCAGAACAATATTGGGCTTATAGTTCACCTTTTCAATAAAATTAACCCTTGGCTGAAAAGACAATTTTAATTAAAAAGTGTACATAGCCTTTATTGTAAAACACAGAGAAGGGAACTCATTTTCTGGTCAAAGCCAACACTGGGTCTATCATTAATGTACCACATGTAGGTCTACTATTAATACACTACACATATACACAGAGAGAAATGCAGCCATTTTTTTAAAAACACACACATAGACCAACGCCAAATAGAACCCTCTTTACGATCAGTGGATGATACTTTTTCAGATCCAAAAAAGGCTTCCCCATTTCAGACAAGGGATACTGTGCACAGTATGAAACATAGAAGAAACAAACACTGGGCGCCTTTCCTGGTGCAATGAAACCTTCTAATCAGTTAAAACATGTACAAAAATATATATGTACTCACAAGGAGAGCAAGGGTAAAGGCATCGATTGACATTTGTCTTTAGTGATTGTCCTAATAAGGACGTGAATAAGAGGACAATCCAGAGGATCCGTTGATTGGCAACATCACACAAACACAGCTAATCGCGTTTTCGGGGGCACACCCCCTACCTCAGAGTCACCCTTTCTACCCTTGCTCTCCTTGTGAGTACATATATTTTTTTTTATATGTTTTAACTAGGGATGTCCCGATACCGATGCTAGCATCGGAAATATATTTTCAATAATTCCCGGCTAACATGAATGGGTTAAATGATCCGTAGTACAACTACATGTTATGTACTATGGATCATGATTTAACCTATTCATGTTAGCAGGGTAGAATTGTGAGCGCCTCCCACAAGCTGAGCACCGAGATGCGATGCAGCGATCCTGCCCAGCGCCGACAAGAGGCACCGCATGAGACTATGGGGATCGGAGTGAAACTGTGAGTAAGGGAAGCTGGGACGGGGCTGGCTGTAAATCTATTGCTATAGTGTACTGGACGTGTGTAATGTATATGTAGTACATATATACAGCACACACCTCCACTACATTACAGCAATAGAGTTACAATTCTCCACTGCTAACATGAATAGGTTAAACCATGATCCATAGTACATAACATGTAGTTGTACTATGGATCATTTAAAGTCACCTGTCCCTTTAAGAAAAAGTATCGGTAATTGGTATCGGCAAGTACATGAGGGGATGTACTTGTACTTGTACTTGGACCTGAAAAAGTGGCATTGGGACATCCCTAGTTTTAACTGATTAAAAGGTTTCATTGCACCAGGAAAGGCGCCCGGTGTTCTATGTTTCTATTTTTTTTTGCTCAAAACCATACTGGGTCTATCAATCACCTATCAATAATCACCACTGGACAAACACGGCTCAGCCAGTATTTGGTCCATCATTTATCTGCCATCCACATACAGCAGACAGGGGAAGACTCCTTATGAGCTCAACCAGTTTTTGGTTTAGTTGTGCAGAGTTTGCCACATGTGCTCCAAGATGGAGACTCTCATAGTTTAGAGTTAGGACGGCACTATATAGAGGTGCCTTGATGTGGCTGTGCGGCATTCACATTTTCTGAAGAAGACGTGTATCTAAACCTCTGTTTTTAACATTAGCGGAAGTTTTTTTGCATGCTGGCTGGTGAGTGTGCTGGGAAACTTTTTGCTGTTGTACTGTATAAAGCCCTTCCATGTGCACTTTCCTATAAAGCAGGTGACGAATTGATGAGTGCGTTTGCCATTTGTTTTGCATTACTCCATTCCTTTTGCCAATATTTTATTTTTTTTCCCACCCAGAAATGAATAAATCCTTCATATTACAATCATTTATAAGGATACTAGATAGAGAAGCGTTTCTGTGAGGAATGTGATGTCTTTAGTAGTGAGGACTCCCAGCCAGCTCAGGCACCTCCATTTACTTCATCCAACAGTGAAGAAAAGAGCCGATTGTTTATTGAGGGCCGCTGAAAACACGGGCTGGGTAGTTTCAGTTTCGATGCACAGCGGCTGCAGAATAAGTCAACAAGACCTTTGTGTTTAATTGTGTCCGTCTTTGTGCACAATGTTTACCTCCCAGCGGAGCTCATTCTGTCCGGGACACAGGCCCCTCTCCCCATCTTCCCACACTTTCTTCTTTATTGCGTATCCTGGCCTGAAACAGGACACTATTGATAGATATTTAAACAAGTAAATAAAGAAATAACAGCTATTGGCTTATTTAACAAAGCAGCACAAAGGGCAAAGATGACATGCAGAATGCAAGAACCAACCAATCGCATTTCCATGTCCCAGTTCCATGAAAAATAGTTCATGTTTGATTGATATGGGTCGGCGAGATGTGCACATTTCTCTTTGGCTTATTATAGCTTATTTCTTAAACTAGCCTAATCAACTAGCATAAATATGCAGAAACAACCCCCCCCCCCCCCCCATCCCATTCCATTCCTGTGTGCACAAGGGCTAACTATTTGCTGTGTATGCTGGCATTTCTCAACCTTTTTTAAGTCACGGCACCCTGTTAAAACATGCAAAATCTTCAGGCACCCCAGTCTAAAATCCACAACAAACCCTTATCCCAGATAGGTGTCTGGTATGAATTGTAGGGAGGGGCCCCATGAAAAAACAAAACAGCGGGGTTCTCCCTTCCCACCAAAGCATCCCTTTTACATCAGAACCCCACACTTTCATATCTGAATCCTGTCTTTCACATCAGAGTCCCTCTTTACATTAGGTGCCTCTTTCTTTCACATCAGAGCCCCCCCTCTAACACCCCCCCCCTTTCACATCAGTGCCCCCCCACAAGCAAGGCAGAAGGCATCCTGGTTGTGAAAGGCTGGTGCATGCAATGGCAGACGATTAATGTCACTGCCACACGCAGGACCCATTCCTCTCTTAAAGCCGGATGCCAGAAACAAGCCTGGAACTAAAGCCAAATTAACCTCTGCAGCTGAACTCCAAACAGAAATACATTTTTTTTCCATCTGTTTCCCCATTAGCAATAATTTCCCTGACTTCCTGCCAAAGCATACCAGAATACCCCAAAACAGCAAATTATTTCAGGTCTTCTAGCAGCAGTTACTATTGTTTGTGGCCCTTTAACAGCAACTTCCTTAGATTAAGTGGTAAGTAAGTACGTGGCTCTATCTCCATGCAATGCCCATCGGCAGCAGATTCTCCCAAGTTCTTCGGGACACTCTTCAGTACAAAAGACTTCTTCTAAGATGCTTCATTAGACATGTAAGGTAAGCTGCAGAAAAATTCGGTTTGATTCAGTTCGGATATTCCGTTATTTCAGGTCCGAAATTCAATTCGGTTTGGGTTTCGGATTCGGACGAATTTCGAATTTTCGTTAGTTTCGGATGAGTTTACAAACAAATATTCATTACAACTACCACAGAAAACCATATACAAATATTAATACTAAAGTTAAAGCTCCCAGACCCAAATGGAATTCCGGAGTCCGAATTTCTAAATACCATTCGGGAGCTTCAGAAAGCAATACGAGTCTTCCAGACCCGAATGGCATTCAGACTCCATTCGGGTTTTGGAGCATCAGCTTTAGTATTATGTATATACAGTATTATTAGTATTCTGCAGTACGCACGAATATTCGTGGCGGCAACATTGGGAGCCATATATACATAAAACTAAAGGTGAGGCTCCCAGAATTCGGATTCAGACCCATTCGGATGCATTAAACCGAAAAACACATCTGATTGGCCAGGAAAGTCACATGTCCGATTCAGTTTTGTATTTAAACGAAATTCGAGCGGGATCCGAAATTTCGCAAACGGAAATTCGAATTCGGACACATTCGGATCCATTGGGATTCGGATGTGTCCGCATTTAGGAAAATTCGTCCTAATTTTGATTCAGGACGAAATGAATCGCACATGTCTATGCTTAATAAAGTTAGCCATCTTCCTGCTTTTCCTCCTTCTAGATGTACCGTCCAGCAAGGCAATGTAGATACCCCAGACCTTCAAAACAGGTCTCCAGCTGGAGCAAGGGCCAAGAAAGAAAGACCATCCCTGCCACTCAAACGCCCAGGAGGGAAGACCCTTCCAGAGGTTTGCACCAAATATTTATCATCTCAGTCCACACCAGTGGCCCAAAACCTTCAGCAATTGTCTGAGACAGATACATATTTATAACTCAAACATTGTTATCTCTCACACTGAGTAGTGGAGACAACCCAACAGCAGCAGGTAGAAATAATCAATGGCCGGACCTTAGGAGAAACCTACAGATCTCCTTACAATAGTATTTATATCCCTTGTAGAACTGAATTATTTGCCAGCAAACGAAAATAGATTTCCTAGGTGGTGTACAACGAATTCACTTCATGACTTTATGTACAGATATTTAACAAGGAACCCTGGAGAAATGCAGCATGTGTCTGTCTGACTGAGCCTCTTTAGATATGCATCTCACCTTGAAGATAAGGCAGGGGGAGGTTGGAGGCCAGATTGTGACACGGGTGTGACACTATGGTGTCAACCAGGACCCGCACAGTTTCCCACAGTCTACATCCCATGACAGGACAACAAGAGAGGCCTTCATGACCATATGCTAAATTGACTGTGAATTGGCCTGAGCTTATTGTGCCGGCCTCGGTAGATAAGGCAGATGGGAGGAGAGGAGTGTCTATGATAGCAAGCAATAAGTCAAATTTGCTGTCCTGACTTTCTTCAGCAGATACATGGAGTGATAAGGAATATACAAGGTGCCCCTGATTCAATGGAAAGTCTTTTTATTCCTCATGGATTCATTTGAAGTATCACTACAGTGAACAATATAAAATTCTGGTAACTCTATGGGGTTAATACCTGTAATTAATGTATCTCAAAAGTCTCAAAAGTCAAAGATAGAGTATGGAAGGGTTACTTAACCCAAACTCTACATACATAAAAAATGGTGCAATGGATTTTAAATGGCTCCTGAAGATTACAGAATCTCCTTTAACCCCTTGCCGCCAGCCCTTTAACTGGTGCGTAATGTCGAGAGCCAGAGAAGGTTTCTTGATAATGTGATGACTGTGATTGGCTGTCACAGTTATGATTATTATAATACAGGATTTCTATAGCACCAACAGTTTGCGCAGCACTTTACAATATAAGGAAGACGTTACAATTACAATATAATTCAAGACAAGATGGTAAGGGGGCCCTGCCTGTGAGGGCTTACTATCTAAAAGGGAGGGACAAGTGATACATGAGGAGGTAGCTGTGTGGGGATGAATTGTTTGAGAACATGATAGTTCAATGGTTAAGTTGAGGTAGGATAGGCTTCCCTGAAGAGATGAGTCTTAAGGGATCGCCTACAGGCAGTCAGAGTGGGAGATAGATGGGCAGGTTGCGGTAAAGAGTTCCAGAGGATGGCAGAGATTCTAGAGAAGTCTTAGAAGTGAGCATGGGAGGAGTTGACCAGTGAGCTGGAAAGCAGGAGGTCTTTGGAAGAGCGGAGGGGACGGTTAGGGTAATACTTTGAGACAAGATTTGAGATATAGCCGGGGGCAGAGTTGTGGATGGCTTTGTAAGTGGTTGTTATTATTTTGAATTTTATCCTTTGGGCTATTGGAAGCCAGTGGAGGGAATTGGCAGAGAGGGGTAGTTGCACATGATCAAGAACCCATTCCATTAGCAACCCATCATAAACAGTGACCAGGAGCTGTTGGTGACAGCTCAGTCACTGTGCTAGGAGCACTGAGTGAGCGCAATCCCAGCACAGATCAATGGGCGCATATATACTGCATTCCGCAAATCAATCCCATCTCTATGGTGCTACATACATGTGTGAGGCTGCCATCAAGAGGTTAAACTATCCTGGCCATGGTCTTGTGCTAAAACATTCTAACTCTAAAGGTAACCCTAAGCCTAGGCCTAATTCTAACCATAACACCAAGAATAATCCTTTGTTTCTAAACAAAGTCATGTGATAGCCATGTCTGGGCTGGCATGGGGGTCAATGACCTTTTGTGATCAACAAAGCCATGTCCGGCAGCTCTGGGGTCTCACATTTAGGAATATTGCACATTGTAAGCATTCAAAGATAATTTCATGGTGCCATTTTCAGGCCAAAATGATTTATTTATTTATTATTGGTATTGTCATAGTGCCAACAATTTACCAAGTGCACATTCAGTCCCTGCCCTCAAGGATCTTACAATCTAAGTTCCCTATCTCACATAGAGAAAATATGGCGCACACAGGGCCGATTAACCTTCCAGCATGTCTTTGGAGTGTGGGAGGAAACCGGAGTACCTGGAGGAAACCCACACAAGCACAAGAAGTAAATGCAAACTCCATGCAGATAGTGCCCTGACACCCCTGTGCTGCATGCAGGAGTGTTAACCACTAAGCCACTGTGCTTCATTGTGCTATGTTTGGCGACAGGAAAAAATGCTTTTTTTCCTGGCGAAACCAAGTTAATCCCTATTAAATCGATTTTAAAATATTAATTTATTAATTGATATTAAAATATTTTCAGGAATTATATTTGTGGGGTGCTTTGCCAGATAAATACTCGGCATGTCATATAATTAATTTTTGCATGCACCGTATAACAGTAGTTTTATATTAAATTAGTTAATTCCGCATGTGTTGTGCCCTGTTAGACCAATGGGAGGCAGACTGTGCAAATACTACCTATGATGTCACTCACAATCAATTTTATTGCACAAAACAGAACTTGAGTGCAAACTGCAGTCCCCACCTAAGAACCAGCAGGCTCCCCTGGTTGGCACCCAGTATACCCATGGTTGTTATATTACAGGAGGATGAGAGTTGGCAGAGTGGTAGAGCCAAGTGCATTCTACATATTGCTATAGGAGGCTGAGATGGTCATCTGGAGTAAACTAGATGAGTTTAAAAGGACTGCTCCAGGTGAGGCTCGAACTCACAACCTCGGCATTGCTCACCAGTTACTGTCTTATAAGTACCGCGCGCTAACCGATTGCACCACTGGAGCTGATGTGTGTAAGGTTTTCACATCTTTTTGTATAGTCATGCCATGATGTCTGAGAAGGGGCTCATGTGTCCAGGTCATGGTACAGCTAGTAAGAGTTGGTCACATTCAACTGGACTTCTTCTGTGATGTTGAAAAGGTCCAAGCCACAAAATGTGTAGGTGTATCAGACATTGGGTTTGCATATTTGCTGCTTACCATTGCAAGGAAGGAAGGTAAAAGTGTCAATTGATTGCATTTAAAGATTGCAGAAAATGTCTGCAATATTATTATTATTATTATTAATAATAATAATAATAATAAT
>NW_017306273.1:1489924-1490200 GCF_000935625.1 Nanorana parkeri
CGGCCCTCCAGCTGTGGTGAAACTACAAATCCCATGATGCATCTCTCTCTGGGAGTCATGTCTGTGGCTGTGAGAATCTTGCAATGCCTCAAGGGATTTGTAGTTCCACCACAGCTGGAGGACCGGAGTTTGGCTACCCCCTGCTCTCTAGTATTATTCCACTTGCCCCCCCCGCAGCTACATAAAAGGTTATGCAGGGAGGTGAGCGGAGGGGCGGAGGAGCTGGACCAGCACCAACAGTAATTAGACACTCTCAGAAGAGGGGAGGACTATGAC
>NW_017306273.1:1490283-1497955 GCF_000935625.1 Nanorana parkeri
CTGTAATTGCATTAGCCAGTAGCCACCAGCTTGTAAATGTGCAGGCATTGAATCAAACGTTCTCTACTAATGAGTTGTATCATTGGCAACAGATGTCATCCGTGTTGTATATCTGATAAATATTCAACATTCTCCGTGCCTCATTTCCCGCCAATTCTTGACCTTCACCAGTTAGCAGACTATTTATCTCCTCCGTGAATTGCAGCAAATATTTAATTATGTCTTCCTGGGTGTCCTTTAAAATTAATTAGCCTTTCCACTGTGTGCACTTTCAAAGAGCCCCGCGCCCCGGTCTTTTCCTGTGAGAGTTTCAGCCAGCAAATCTTTTCAACAATGGGCCCTGTCTCTCTGTATGGGGTGCGGTTTAATGTTGCCGGAGTTTTCGCGGGATTCCAGTCTATAATCCACTCCATCAGCGCACGGCTTGTGAGGCCCTCGCTGGCCGCCCATTCCCACACTCGATCGGCAATTGTTAACTTGTGCCAACAATACAGGCTAAATTGACTGTGAATGACCTTGGGGTAATGACTGATGAACAGGTGGAGGGCGAGCCAGATGAAACAAGGAGCCTGGCCTGAATAGGGAAGAGGCCTCGAGAGTGTTAATGCCTCGAAAAAGTTTTAAAAAAACACAGCCTGATGTTTGGAATCAGTGGCATTCCAGTCCCACGATAATAAAGCGACACACTTCTAGGCGGGAGTGAAAAGATCAAAAGACAGGAAGTAGAAGGCCATTCATTTGCTGCCGATTGCCTCCTCGAGCCAGGCCACTTCCCTATTCAGGCAGAATATTTATCTTGCGATGAGATCATGGCGATTCTGGGAAATAAAAGCTTGCATTCTCCAAATGGAATGTCGGTCAGAATGCACCTCACAAAGCGTGGCCACAAAGGGTAACGCTCCGTTTTTGTTTTCACCGGGCCGGAGTGAAAAATGTTTTTCTTTTGTACTGTACGTGCAACTACGTCATCGTCAGCATTAAGAGATACAAATGCCGCAGCTGAATCTTTTGTTTCTTTGTTTTATTTGCTTTTAAAAGAAATCTTTAGGTATTGTTTTTTATATCCTATTTTCTTTTTAGTCGTATGTTTTAAAGATCTGAAGTATTCTCTAAACATAGAGGGAAATCAGACATAATTGAATTGTTGCATGTACTCAAAAAATCTTCAACCAAGTGCTGTTTGGGACCACAAAGTAATTTGTAGGTAGGGATGTTCAGATACCAAGTATCGCACTCGGTACAAGTACAGATACTTTTCCAGCTCCAAGACTAGACTAAAGAAAAATCCAAAAGTTAGGAGGCAGCTGTCATTTGTGAGGAGCACACGGAACTCCTGGGATTTGTGCATCCCTGTTTCAATGTATGTTTTTTTAAAGTAAAAATATATATAAGTGATGCACTAATACCATTTTTTCAAATATTGATACTTGTCCAAGTACTCACAGATACAAAGTACTGATACATTTTTGTTTATTGTCATGTGACAGTTTTTCTAAAACAATACAGACTAATGATTTCAGGACAGTGGTGGAGCGCCAGAGCCCAGTCCCTGCTGCAACCACTGCAACCCTTGTAGTTCTCATGAAATGGCAAGTATCGGCACTTGTATCTGAACTGGTATCTGAAGATCCCTACTCGTAGGCATGCAACAAGTGATCACAAAAGGCCAAAGGACATGCCCCCGGGTATATTAAACCCGCCATAAAAAAAACCATCCACGATATTAGAGGTTATGGATCCCAGAATGGTGTTTTTTTTTATTGGGGTTTAATATACCCGGGTAAATGTTTTTATGAAATAGTTTTTTAGTTGGAAATAAATGACGCAAAATGACTTCCCGACCATCTGGGTTCCAGCGTCCAGAGCGTGCAATACTCTCAAAAAATCTTTAACCAATTTGCTGTTCGGGACTACAACATAACTTCTAGGTTGCATATATAATTATGGTTTACCAATGGAGCAAATCCACTTCAACAATGATCAACAACAAACTACATCCATTCCCACCACCAAATTCCCAAAGTATTTTATTGCCAACTCAAAATGCCTTTCATAAGCACATGTACCGGGTACATTAAACACCATTCTGGGATCCATGATATTAGAGGCCATAGATACCAGAATGTTTTTTTAAATGTCAGATTGTTTTGAGAATGTTGCATGCTGTATTATTATTATTATTATTATTATACAGGATGTATATAGACTCCAGAACCCAGAGGGTTGGGAGGTCTTTTGTGATCACTTGTTGAAGCCGATATCCCCATATAATTACTTTAAAAAATATAACATATAGAAAAAAAAGGAGGCTATTTGCAGAATGCAATCACTCAATTTCAATTGTTTAAAAATCATTTAAATCTTTTATCCAAATTTTGTTAAAACCACAAAAAGGCCATCACAGCACTTACTTACATACAGTATACTTCACAAATAATCTTGCAAATGATTTTCATCCAAAGTTTCTTTGTACAAACTCCACTTTTTTAAGGCTACACATGCAATCCAAAGAATAAGAATTATTATAACTTCATTATGCAGAATGGTTTTAGAGAATGTATCTTTATCCAATTACATGCAATGTCTACCTTTCACCACAGGAACACACATATAGAAGCACCTGGTTTAAAAAAAGCACTCATGCCCAGCGCTGAGATCCAGAGATTCAAAAATCCTCCTATAAGTATACTTGATATTGAAATTAACATTAGGAATTAAAGTATATCTAAACCTGATCACTAAAATCTCATACAGGGTTTAACATGTTAATGTCATTTTAAAAGTTGCTTTCACGCTTTTTTAATCTGCTGCATTCATTAAAGTAGTACCAACCATGAAGGTCCTTGTTCAGGTTCTTCCTACTATGGGGTGACAACTGTGTCTTATGCTTCTCTGTTGTCACTCTGTCACATGTCTTTGACCTGCTAGTTAGATTTCCTTAGGGCTGTGATGGACACAGTAGAGGCACTGGATGTGCAGGGGGACACTGGAGGCACTGGTTGTGTGGGCACACTGTCTGGAGGCACTGGTTGCCACTGCAGCGGCAAGGCGCCTGCCGGTGGAGGCTCCCCTTTGCTGTCAGCACTCATCTGTAATATCGGTAGACCGATTAATTAAAAGTTTGTGAATTTTGTCCATAATAACCGGTAGATTTGATAATCGGTAGACGGCTAATACCCAGTTCTATAAGTTCTGCAGGGACAGTAAATTTTAAGTCAGTCTTGCAAGAATAGTATTTGGAGGCTTCTTTAGAACCAACAAGCTTGAACTATTCCCTGTATGGCATTGACTTGTAATTTTAAAGGCCATTGTCCGTTCTTGTACCAGGGCCTCCACATGGCACTTGAAGATTGGTGTCTGGTGTCAGTAGAGGCATGGCATACTTTACTGTCCATTAGCTGCTTTCTGTTAAAATACTGCACCGCTGGTTGGTTTGCCTGGCTGGGATTCATAGACGTGGACAGGAATTGTAGTATTTCTATCGAGCAGCAACTGTGCCTTGAATATACTCTTTCAAAGGGCTTTCTCTGGCAAAGGACTCTCCTCAAAGGAAAGAAAAAAATATAACTATGATGACTTTTGGACTGCTTTAAACACTATAAATAATAAAGTAAATTTGACTCTGTTAGCAAAGTGAACTGTCTTGGCCCAGCAAACACAAAACCTGAAGTGGGTGTCGTACCAACCTGTCACCTGCAGATGGCGCTGTTTCAAGTAGTTGAATTTCCAGTTGATCAGCCTTTTCCAGCTTCGAGTTGGGTTGGTGCATTTGAAAGTCCTTCTCTAGAAATATACTGAGCTGTTTGATGCTGCTGTTATTTCTCTCCGTCTCAGCTTTCCCACTGTTAGCTTCTATCATTTCTGAAAATTAACCAGATTTAAGTTTTGCTATTTTACCTATTCCTTTGAAAAGCGTCAGCCTGCACAGCCAGTACAGTGGCTTAGTGGTTAGCACTTCTGTCTTGCAGAACTGGAGGTCCCTGTTTGCATGTTCTGTGCTTGCTTGGATGTACACTGCTTTCCCCCACACTCCAAAGACATGCTGGAAGGTTATTTAGCTCCTGTCTAAATTGGCATTTGTATGCATATGAAATAGTGACCTTAGATTTTCAGCACCATGAAGGCAAGCGCGGTGTAACTTTTTTTGTTATTGTTTGCCCAGGAGTGTTTTTTCACTTCTTGGTTTTTCACTGCAGCTGTCGCTATTTTTGTAGTTTTGAAGGGTGGAAAAGCGAACAGCGCGCATATTTTTGTTTATTATAAGGACTGGTGTGAATGTGCAGTATGTAAAGCGCTGCATAAATTGTTGGCGCTATATAAATATCTGCCCCCAAAATGTTATTGCCACAAACCACTCTCCCCATTGCTACAAGCCCTTACAAACATGTTTCTAATATTTAAGTGATATTGATTATTGTAGAAAAAAAAAAATACACACACATATATGTATTTACTTGTAGTGACAGTGGAAGGGGTCATACAGGAGGAGAAGGCTCCCTTATGAGATGAAACTTCTATATCATACAGAGGTTCTGCAACAGCTATATTGCATGGGGCAGTGTGTGGGCACATGGCAGGTATCCGGGGGAACAGCTTGTTTCACGAACTACTGACAAGTGGAATCCAGTGGCTCATTTATACTTGCATTCCATTCATACTTGTTTTCCATTTATAACGTGATCCGTTATCTGGCTACGTAGCCAAAGAGAACATTTAGGCTTCTGCCCGCATTTTGGTGAGGTCCTCCTTGGTGCTGGTTGCAACCATCTAGTACGTTCATGTCTATGCTTGCTGCACGTCTATCTTTATATCTATATCCTTATTCTGTGAGTTCTCACTGCCTTGGACTTTCCCACACTCAGCGGCCAATCAGAGCTTCCTGCCAAACAATACACGAGAGCTTCAATTACTACATGCTAAATGAACTGTGGAATTGCCCTTAGGATAGCAAGGCTCTATTGAGCAACAGGTGGAGTGTGGAGGGACAATGGGGTCAGTGGCGGTAATGATACATTAGATTCTGGGAAACACTGGTGTGGTCAGGAGACGCGTGCTCAATTTGCCTGATGGGGAAACATCAGAAGTCTAGATGGAGCTAGAGGATGGATCGGATTGCCACAGTGCTGGGTGACTGGCATAGTCCATTACATTATCTACACCTATTCCTTAAATCTCATGGCAGCTGAACCCCAGCCTTCCCTACAGTTGTACAGACTACTCTTCTGGATTGGAATTGCTTACTCTGATTTCACTGCACACTGTGAGCTTCTCACAATGTGCATTAGAAGCTGTAGCAAGTCACATCGAACCCAGCTCATTTCTTGGCTGGAGGCTGTCCAGCATCATCCAGCTCTCCCCAGCCCGACTGTACTTGGCCCGCCCTTTTATTCATTGGATTTCAGTTCTTTCAATCATGGAAGTTCAGCATCAATTTGATGAGCCAACTTGCTGTGGTGAGGATTAATGATGGGCTCGGTGGTGTTCGCAGCTCCACGTGCCGAGCCTGCCAGAAAGCTGACAGTGCGCAGCGCCAATCACAGTTACTGAGACATTTTCCCGGTCCGCAGCTGCAGAGATTGGGAAATATCTCAGTGCCTGTGATTGGCACTGCGCGCTGTCAGCTTCCAGACGGCCTCAGCATGGGGAGCTGTGAACACGCCCAAGCACATCACTAGTGAGGATGCCAATGTAGATCGAAGCTGCCCATAGACAGGTACCTGGAGAGTGACAAAACGTGCAAACATCACAGGTGCCATACCAAAGGTGGAATAGTCCTTAAAGGAGAACTATGGGGTCAGGGCTTTTCCCCATAGTTCTCCTTAGGGTAACGGGAGGACACAAACTAGCATCCTCCCGTCACCCTAAGCTCAGTATACCGCAAGCTACAGCTCGCGGTATACTGAGACGCCGCAGCTGAAGCGGATCCCAACAATTATGTCTGGATCCGCCCAGCTGCGTGAGTGACAGCTGGCTCTGCCTATCTAGAGGTAGAGCCAGCTGTACCCGCCCCCTCCCCCGTCCGTTCCGCCAGTCAGCACTGGAGGATCGGAGCTGGCAGGGGGGAATCCAGCCCTCCCCTTGTCACGGCAGAGAGTCGTGACAGGATCGAGAAGTGAGCGAACGCCGGTATGTGTTTGCTCACCTCCCGATCTACTGAGCCGACCTGTGACAGTCTCATTGTCACAGGTCGGCTAGAACTATGAGGTGAGTAAAAAACACTCACCTCATAGTTCTCCTTTAAGTGCTTCATTTGTTCAGAAAATGATCATACAATAGCCAATGTATTTCAGGGTCAAACAAGATCCTCCATCAGGGCTCAATAACATTTGCAAATGTTTGAATGTACTTAGGAAAGCAGGTGCCAGATCGCTGCTTGAATGGCAACCACATGGGGCAGCATTATGCCAAAAAAGGGCTGCAAAAAACAGCATGCAAATGTAGTCTGCCTTGGAAAGTCCACTCCTCCATACTGACATTTATCCATCAAGACAGCTTGATATCTCCTCCCAAGACTCAGCCCACAGCTTGCATCAGGGCTGCGTACTTCGTACTACAGGCTGAGACAGGGTGCTGGGATGTCTTTAGGAAGCTATGCCAGCATCCTGTTGGCAACTCTCACCAACCATGAACTGGCTGTATTGCATAGCTCAGCCTTTCTCAGCCAGGGTGCTGTCACACTTCGGGGGGCATTATGACTTCCTCGGGGGTGCCGGGTACCTTGAAATTTTGTGATGGTAGGACTTTGATATGAAGGGGGGGGGGGGCTCTGATGTTAAAGGGGGACTCTGATATGAAAGGAGGTTCTGAAATAAAGGGGGAGTCTGAGGTGATGGGAGGTTTCTGATATGAAACTGGGGCTCCTGATGTGAAAGAAGGGGGATCTGATATAATAGGGCATTCTGATGTGAAGGGCCCTATTGATGCGCTTCTGATGGGAAGAGGGATCCTGATGGGAAGAGGGACTTCTAATGTGAAGAGAGCTCCTGATACGAAGGGGGCTGGTGATGTGAAGGGGAACTCTGATGTAAAAGGTGGGGCCTTAAAATGTAAAGGAGGACTATTGATTTGGGAGGACTTCAATGTCAAGGGAGGAACCCTACTTTTTGTGTTTTTGTGTGAGGTTCCCCCTTAAGATGCACTACATTTTAGACTGGGGTGCCTCAAGAATTTGCATATTTTTAAAGGGTAACGTCACTGACAAAAGGTTGAGAAACGCAGGCATAGAGAAGCACAGGGTACAAGTGATGATGTCACTGGGTCATAGATACATTGTTCCACCTAATATGATGTCACATGATCGTAAATCCTTCTTCACAGGACTCTATAGCAGAACGCAAATTTCGACGCAAGTGTCATAACCAGCAATAATTTAATAAAAGGTCATCATGTCCAAACTTTGGACAAGATAACCTTTTAATACATTCCTGCTGGAGGAGACACTTGTGCTGGTGTCTGCTTTCTGCTATGATGTCATTGGCTCAAAAATAAGTTATGTAATTGAAAATGAAAAGCTTCTACTTAAAATTTCATTAACATGTTGATAGGGGGGAGGAGAAAGTACTAGGGTGGGCAAGATTAAACTTCAGCTTAACCCTAACTCTAAGGTTCTGTTCCTTGTTCATCCCTCCAATGTTGCGGCGGGCCAAGTTCTGCCTTTTTTTTAAAGCCTCCC
>NW_017306273.1:1498012-1509049 GCF_000935625.1 Nanorana parkeri
TAATACAAGTTTTCAATGATCTCAGTCCAGGTCTATTGAGCCCATTCTTTTGCATGTAAATTACATATTGAGAGAGCTACAAGTGGATGAAAAGGTATTCTCCCAGATATTTGTGAATTTTAGTATTAAAATCATTTCCCAGGAAACACGGCTGTGTAGGTGCTGTATGGAGCAACTATTTTGGGAAAGGTGGTCAAGTGTGTAAAGCACGTAGGTGGAAAAATGGCACTCTACCCTCTTTTGGAGAGGAGTACAAAGAGATATATAGCCCCATGAAGGGAATGCTCTGGAATGCTGACCCTTAGGTGCATGCACTTGAGAGAGTCTCCTGCTGCTACTGAAACATTTTTGGGGTACTTACAAAGTGTATTCTGGCGTGTTTTGGGGTACCTACCTGTCAGGAAGCCAGGCTTGGTCCATGCGCTCAGAATCCTGCATGAGCACCTGCGTGGACATAGTTTGGCTCATAAAATTGTGCACCGCCGGGCACCTCTACACACATGCATGTGCACGTGCGCACATGCACGTTGCAGATGTTTATGCTAAACGGGCTATCTAAGGTCGTGACATTCTAGCCCCCAACGCTGATTGGTCTTCTGCTGTTCTCTGCACCTGTATGCTGTACCCAGCATCTTGACTCTGATCTACTGTTATCGACTCGGCTTGGCTGACCATTCCTCTGATCTTCTGGATTCCCTCGACTTCGGCTCATCTCTGACCACACTCCTGTTTGCTGCTCTGTACTTCACTGGGCGTAAGTTGCTGACCCGTCCCATCCCCGACTATGTCTTGTCTGCTGTTCCGGTACTTCTCTGCTCGACTGTTGCTGACCCGGCTTGTCTTGGACTTCGCTACTACCAGCACTTGACCACTTGTGCCTCTTTTCTCCTTGTGCACCTGTTCCACCTCCAGGTGTTCTTGGACTTGAGCTGCAAGAGAGGCCTTCCTCCTCAACTCAGACTCCTCTAAGGTACATGGTTCTGACACTACCCCGATTATATTTTTAGGACATTATGTATAACCTATTGATATTGATTCTAAAGCTGGGTACACACGGATTCCTGCTGAATTTGATCCATTGGTAACTCTTTTCCCTTGAAGGAAGTTGATCATTAGATTGACTTTTGCCAAAAGAAAGCTGGGTATATACTGTCAATAGATTGCTCCATCCACGCTGTTTCCATGTATTCTGACATCACTATCAGAATACCTGAATGGTGCATGCAGCTGATAATCTGCAAGCTCCTTTTGGCTGAAGATTTTTCAACCGATTCCTTTGATCTTCTGATCAAGGGACACGGGGCGGTAGGGTGCCGGCATAGGCACCCACTGTTCGAATTTCATCTCAGTCATTCAGCCAAAATTCGCATAGTGCATAGCCTACTGAACATGTTTGAAATTTCTTGGCCGAACGGTGCTTGCAGCCAATCAAGGCATTCAGGTATTCTGACAGGATGGATGGAGGAAACTGTTATATTTTTATTTGTTTAGCCCCCAGGTTGAATGAAAAAATATAAGCGTGTATACCCTTTAGGGTCTGAGATCAGTCCATTTAAAAAAAAAAAATCCAGATGGCCTTAATGCTAGAATTACAGCTTAACACACACTGAAGGAGAGGGGTAGGTACCCCAAAATAGAAACGCCCAAGGCGGACCCCTCTTCTGCCCACCCACCGGCCCGACCCTGGTAGCAGCACGAGATCCTCTCAAGAACATACAGCAGCAGGAGGCCCTCTCAAGAACATCCAGCAGCAGGAGGCCCTCTCAAGAACATCCAGCAACAGGAGACCCTGTGAAGAACATCCAGCAGCAGGGGGCCCTCTCAAGAACATCCAGCAACAGGTGACCCTCTTAAGAACATCCAGCAACAGGTGACCCTCTCAAGAACATCCAGCAGCAGAAGACCCTCTCAAGAACATCCAGCAGCAGGAGGCCCTCTCAAGAACATCCAGCAGCAAGAGGCCCTCTCAGAACATTCAGCAGCAGGAGGCCCTCTCAGAACATTCAGCAGCAGGAGGCCCTCTCAGAACATTCAGCAGCAGGAGTCCCTCTCAAGAATATCTAGTAGCAAAAGACCCTCTTAAGCACTGTGAATATTTTCCAAAACTTTGGCCCATGTATGGAGATGGCAAACTTTCATGCGACTAAGCGACAATGGAACTGGAGGTGCACCACACATTTGAGTTTGGATTGTTTTTCACACATTGCTGCAGTTTCGGGCGATTGCCAAGACTGTTTGCAATGTAACTTTTCTTTTTTTAAATTGTATCTTGTATAGTCTATTGATGTAGATTCTCAGGGTCTGAGATCATTCGAAACTCTTTTAAAAGAAGCCCCAGATCCAGATGGCCTCCAGGGTAGAATTACAGCTTAACACTCACTGAGGTCAGAGCTTGCTGCCAATGCACAGGATAGCATGGCACACTTCTATTGTTGTCGGCCTGAAAGGCTTCTATAGAGAACCGCTGTGGGAAAGTTTAAGAAACTTAAACTCACACACCTCTGCCAGAAAGAAAAAAAAATATGAATAGAAGGCTGGACTAAAGGTGACCTCATGTCAGATGGCGATCTTATCAAATTACACACAGAATTAGGCAACGTCAAGTGTCCAGCGGCCAGGACATTTGAATTCAAGCTTGTTAAAGGGCTTCTGTTTCTTCGAATGATTCACGTTGTTGTTTTGATGTCCTAAATTCATTGGGCCAGATATACACGTCTGTGCACCAAATATATATGACACATGGAAAGCTTCTTTTGCCAATGGGCCAAATAATTGAAATCTAAGGGATTCAATTGTTTGGTGTGACAATGGCACTAAATGTAAAAAAATAAATCTTGAACGGGAAAAGTTGCATAACCTGCGCCTAGCAACTGAAACCAAAACGTTTTTTAAAAGTTTTGGATAGAGTGGAGAGGGATTAGAACAGCTGCCCCTGTAAGGGAGATTCAACCTTTCCTCGTGACACTATTCACTGAAAGTGAAAGAAAATCCCAAAGTTTGGGTTGTCATCTGAAGAGGAATAGATGGGAAATCTTCCAATAGGGACACTAGCTCTGGTGAACCTACTGACCAGGGATTTCACTTACTTTGGAGGTATTTCCTCTCAATTTCTGTTGTGGCTGTTGGACAGGAAGTTAAGGGAAATCTCTCCAGCTGGACCCAGTTGACCAAAAAAAATATATATATATATATCTGACAGAGGCTATAACAATTTCTTACTCTATCCAAAGCCTTAGAAATGTTTTGGCTTCAGTTCTTCTCTAAAATGAATAAGTAATTTTTTGGCACAACAGAGCAGTTCAGAAGTATGTCAAGAGGCAGATAGTGCAAGGAAGTCAATATTATAGTAAATTACACTGCCTGTCTAAAAAAAGTCACCACCTGGATTTAGCTAAACAAATAGGTCAGAGCCTTCCATTGGATAATAGGTCTAGGTTCAGCAATGTTATGTGCCCAAAAAATGAGGGCAGCTACCAACCTAAATGTACTGATAGACCAGGTCTTTCCATCAATTTATTTTTTCCTTCCCTGATGGCATATTGGGCATATTTTAGGATGGCAATTCCAGGATTCATCGGGCTCAGATTGTGAAAGAGTGGTTCAGGGAGCATGAGACATCATTGTCACACATGGATTGGCCACCGCAGAGTCCAGACCTCAACCCCATTGAGAATCTTTGGGATGTGCTGGAGAAGACTTTACACAGTGCTCCGACTATCATCACTACAAGATCTTGGTGAAAAATGAATGCAACTCTGTGCCGTAATCAAAGCTAAAGGCGGTCCAACAAAATATTAGAGTGTGTGACTTTTTTTGGGACAGGCTCAGTGTGTGTGCGTTGTGACAGATTCATTTATTGTAGAGGGTGTCTGTGAGGAAATAAGATGATGAATGTGACACTTCGCAACCGTACTCAACTACTAACCTTGTTGATGGGAGCCATTGACTGCTGCTTGTAAAAACAAGTCACATTTATAATTATTTTGGGGTCGGGTAGTAAATGATGATGTAATAAGTCGCGCTTGGGAACGAGGTTCCCAGGATGGTGACTTGTCACATGCTATTAAATTGTGTTTAATTCACAAGAAGGGTCACATTGAAGGCGTGTTTGCGACCGTCTTTCCCACATTGCAGGTTCCCTTTCATGGGCTGCATGACCTCTGTCTCCAGCTGTTCTTTTGTCCGCTCACATCATTTAGTCGGACACACTTCTATTGTGACCCGAGCCCCTGAGCTGTGGGAAATTCCAACAATTCATGGAGTGAACATTTACATTGTGATGACAGAATCCTAGAGATTGATTAGGAGACGAGGAGGCCGCCAAACTTCTTCTCAGAGTTTTCCAACCACGCCTAATATTTGTGGAAGTCGCTTCTCTATTAGGGCTCGTTCACATGGACACAAATACAGGCGTATGAGTGCAAGAACTAAAATAGGCCTGTATTTGCCGGCATCCGGGAGCCACAACTGCTGCATTTTGGTGTCCATAGGATTGTATGGACGGAATATGCCGTACATAGGTAAAACATGTAAATGATGATATGTTTACCCATAGTTGTATGCAGGTATATGCGTGTAAACACCATTTACATGTAATGGCATACGTTTCTGAACACAATTACAACATACATTTTAGGTGTTATGAAATCTCCAAGTCTCATGTATCTCATTAAAATCTATTATATGTTTATTAATTGAACATGAAAAAATCAATGATCACTAAAAATACGCTAATATAGCCACAATATCCACAGTGCCAGTTGTACATAACATCGTCAATTATGATTTAATCCTCTAAGGTTACAATAGATAACCATGCAGTATGATGTAGTTATACCCATAGGGTATCTTGCATTTGAACATCTGTCTAAGTCGTAAGGCTCAACGTGTTTCGTGACAAAGCTTCTTCGGGAGCCTTGGAGGAATCTATAAAGCGTCAAAACAGATATTCAATTAAATATTCAAGCATTCAATATATAGTATATAGCATTCAATATATAGTATATAGTATATACATTCTATCTAAAGTATTGAGTACTCTGTGGATCACCCTAAACACTGAGGACACATCCAGACCAACAGGGTGCAGAATATGGGGCTTTTTCGGGGAGACCACCATGGAGCTACAGAATTGACTCACTCACCAGTTTGAGAAATCCTGTCCTGGTTGTCAGCTGCCGCAACTACCGCCGCTATCCAAATGGCCGGCGGTATGGAGCAGCCTGGCTCCGCCTTATGTCCCCCTAGGAACGCAGCGGCATGTCACATCACGGTGCACACCCACAAATTAGTAAACTAAACATGACATTGTAGTCCATCACGGGAGTGAGCTTGGAGCGGTGACTACTTTACAACACACACAGGGACCATGGGGGACAAAAGTAGCTCCCCTCCAGAAGGAAGGACAGTGTCAGCACCAATTCAGAGATGATTTGAGGATCTACAGCCAAGTGATACACAAATAAGATACATTTGTGTTGATAGTTAAGGTACTTTAATGTATTCTTCAGATTTAGATCCTGAGATGAGTGTCAAATTGCAAACATCTTCTGTAAACCACAAATATAGTCAGCAGCTCCCAAACGGTCTGAATGTTCATATCCAAATATGCAATAGTCCGTGATTGAACAGGTGAAGACTAACCACATGTAGGGTGGAGGCCACTGGACCACCAGGGAAAGATATTGGAGAGGCGCTCCTGAAAGCTGGTGCTCTGGAACTATCCCTCCCTGTAGCCCCCCACCCTCATAGGGGTGATGTCTACTTCCGATGTTGAGGCTTCCTCCTTGTGTGGCCTTACCGTATTAGTGTGAACCTCTTCCACCTGAAGAAGCCATCTAGGTGAAATGCATTGAGATGCAACCCACTTCCAGCATCAATCGCATTTATGCAACAAGTCACCTGTTCAATCACGGACTGCTGCATATTTTGGTAGGAATGTTCAGACCATCTGGCATTTGGTGGCAGTATTAGTGGTTTGCAGAAGATGTTTGCTTCTACTTTGTTTTAATGAATACCTTTTATAGGCACCTTAGAAGCCCTACCTCTGTATTTATTGGTTCAGTTCCTATGTGATGGTATCACTTCCAAACTGCCATCATGTGTGAATGAGGTGAAGATCTTACTATTTCCATATCAAAAGCGGAATCCCTCTATACAAGAACCAAGGAACTTCATTTATCGTCTAATGATCCACATTGAAATGAAATACTGACAATGGCTTCTGTTTTGTCAATACTCAGCGTGAAAGAAAACGCACTTTACAAAATCCAAACAGGATGCAACAAAATCAAATCAACTCATTAAATCCAATGCTTTGTCTTATATTAATAATGGAGCAACACCCAACTTCTCACTTCCTGCCCTGGGGACACCGCCACGGCAAACCAGTACCTACAGCGCTCCCCTCCTCCACCCATAGTGGCAGTCATACATTTTTGCCCAACAGTGGTTCATAGAATTAATGGTTTTGTGCAGGGGTGGGAAAACTCTGTCCCTCCTGTTGTGGTGAAACTACAAAACTCAGCATGCATCTGTCTCTGGGAGTCATGGCTGTGGCTGTGAGAAGCTTGCAATGCCTCATGGGATTTGTAGTTGTGCAACAGCTAGGGAGGGGGGGGGCGAGTTTGCCCACCTCTGGTTTAATGGCTGCCCATCTGTAGGGACCTTACAACTCAACACAATACAAGTGGACCTGGCATCATGTGTCCATGTTAAAACTGAGCTCTGGATTTCTGCCACCCTGCAATCCAGAGCTGTCCTCTTATCTCAAGCAGTGCTATGGGCCCAGGCCAGATCTCCTCTGTGAACTATAAAACACCTTCCCTCTGGGTTATGTAGAGGACCCAGACTTAATGCGCATTTAAACCCTGCAGTGCAGAGAGGGGGCAGCAGAGGCACCAGGGCGGGTGTCACCCAGTGAGGCCGCAGCGCATGCGTTATGATGTCTGTGGTGTGACGTCATTACGCATGTGCGGTGATGTACTTCACTGCCGATGGCTATCTTGGTGATGGACGCCAGCAAAGAGGGGAATGGATATTGACCCAGTGGGATCAGGCATGCCGGCAGGTCCCCCCCTCTCTCTCATGCCGCTGTTGAGCTTAGGTTCATAATGCAGTGCCCAAGTTTTAAGGGGTCAGTCATTTTGGTGTCACCCCCTCTGATGGTGTCACCACACTCCCCTTGTAATGCCACTAAGAGGGGGACACTGCAGGGATTTTCAGCTTTTAAGACATGCTAAATAATGTGCAAATGTAACACAGCATTGTCACCCTAAAACAGGAAGTATGTTAAAACTATAGAACACGGCCGCTCTTCTCACCCCCATATCCTAGAAGAAATTAGTTCTGTAGTTCACAGAGGAGACCTGGGCTGGGCTGATAACACTGCTTGAGATAACGGTACAGCTTTGGATTTCTGGCAAGACCCACAGTTCTCTTCTGCAAACTATAGAACCCAGAGGTGACGGAGAGGAGAAGAGGCGAAGGTGTTTTGTAGTCTTTTCATTCATCAATGAATCAAAGAGGCTGCCCATGGACAGTCAGGCTGCGGAGGAGAAGCTAGATGATGCTGGATGTCCTCCAGCCAGGACACGAGTTAGGCTCTGTCTGACTTGCTGCAGCTTCTGATGCACATTGTGATAAGCTCACAGTGTGCAGTGAAATCAGAATAAGTAATTTCAGTCCAGGAGAGGAACCGGTACTACTGTGCCAGGCTGAGCTCATCTTGGGCTTTGTGTCAGATCTTCCCATCCCTATCATATTTCTCCGGGTGGTTTCATATCACTGACTCACTGCCCCAGTTTATGGAATAATCCCAAATGTCTGCAACCTGATTGGCTGAGGCTTCCTGTCTGCTGGTTTTCCATTCACGTCAGCGACGGGGAGCGACAAATGTATGTTGGCCGGCTGTCCAGTCTGTGTTATAGGAGGCACCTGTGTCTGCGGGCCGTGTGAAGTGTGCTTGACGTGCGGGTGTGAATCACTGCCTGCAGCATCAAAGACAGGAAGTGTGCCCATTCAGCGGCCATATGCAGCATCCTGGCAATCTGCGTGGGAAAAAAAGGACATTTAAAGTGAGTTACTGGAAAGACGTGCGACTGTGAAATGATTCCCCGCTACAGACAATGTCTCTTACTGTTTTATACGATCGAACCTTTAACCTTATCTGTACCTTCCATATGTTTGTCTGCATGCAGCGGTGGTAATGGAGCACTCACACACTTACAGGGTCAGACCATTCATTGTAAAGACTTAACTCCGGGATAAGTAAATATTGTCCTCATACAAGAGTCATGTGTATTCTTCCAAGAATCTTAATGAGCTTTGTGTATTTCTTCCAGATCTGTGCAGTAATCCAGTGTGATGCTTAGAGCTTCCTGTAATAAAGACCCCTCACTGCTGCTCTCTCTACTTGTGCAGGGTGACTGGTCTTGTCTCCGCCCCTTCCTCTAATAAAGACCAGTCAGTGCTGCCCTCTCTCCTTGTGCAGGGTGACTGGTCTTGTCTCCGCCCCTTCCTGTAATAAAGACCGGTCACTGCTGCTCACGCTCCTTGTACAGGGAGGCTGCTCATTGGTCAGCGTGGTCAGAAGCACTTCTCATTGGATAGCGTGGTCAGAAGCACTTCTCATTGCTCAGTGCAGTCAGAAGCACTTCTCATTGGTCAGCGTGGTCAGAAGCACTTCTCATTGGTCAGCGTGGTCAGAGGCACTTCTCATTGGTCACCGCAGTCAGAAGCACTTCTCATTGGTCACCGCAGTCAGAAGCACTTCTCATTGGTCAGTGCGGTCAGGTGACTCAGAGCCACATACATGTACTGATGTGTCCCGAACAATTGTATCTCTCTTCGGGTCCTTATGATATCTGTATCATTAGTGGAAGCCCGGACTCTGGTCTAGTTGGCTTTTCCTGTAGACCATATATTAGAATACAGGTGTTTTTAGGTCCACATTCCGTGTTATGTGCTTTGCTACATTTAAAGGCATTGTCCACTCCCATTCCTAAAAAAGATCATTGCGTACAGTTTGGCTAAGTACATTGATGAGAAATGCATCAAACCCAATCACTAATCACCTCCAAAGATTTATTATATTTGTTCATAAAAATAATACTTTATAATTATTCTCTTTTTAAAGCTTTTGAACTTTGTATTGTTACTACAAACAAAGAGACTAGAATTAAAATATAGTCTCCGCCCCTTCCTCTAATAAAGACCAGTCAGTGCTGCCCTCTCTCCTTGTGCAGGGTGACTGGTCTTGTCTCCGCCCCTTCCTGTAATAAAGACCGGTCACTGCTGCTCACGCTCCTTGTACAGGGAGGCTGCTCATTGGTCAGCGTGGTCAGAAGCACTTCTCATTGGATAGCGTGGTCAGAAGCACTTCTCATTGCTCAGTGCAGTCAGAAGCACTTCTCATTGGTCAGCGTGGTCAGAAGCACTTCTCATTGGTCAGCGTGGTCAGAGGCACTTCTCATTGGTCACCGCAGTCAGAAGCACTTCTCATTGGTCACCGCAGTCAGAAGCACTTCTCATTGGTCAGTGCGGTCAGGTGACTCAGAGCCACATACATGTACTGATGTGTCCCGAACAATTGTATCTCTCTTCGGGTCCTTATGATATCTGTATCATTAGTGGAAGCCCGGACTCTGGTCTAGTTGGCTTTTCCTGTAGACCATATATTAGAATACAGGTGTTTTTAGGTCCACATTCCGTGTTATGTGCTTTGCTACATTTAAAGGCATTGTCCACTCCCATTCCTAAAAAAGATCATTGCGTACAGTTTGGCTAAGTACATTGATGAGAAATGCATCAAACCCAATCACTAATCACCTCCAAAGATTTATTATATTTGTTCATAAAAATAATACTTTATAATTATTCTCTTTTTAAAGCTTTTGAACTTTGTATTGTTACTACAAACAAAGAGACTAGAATTAAAATATCTAAAAATATCAAATCACACCATGAAGGCTACTTTAGCTGTTGAATTTTTATGAACCTTTTATTTCATTACCAACATGTAGCGCCTCTTACCACTTTGTATTGTTACTTCAAGCAAAGAGACAATGAATGCAATCATATCTGAAAAGCAACAATTATTGCAAGTAAAACTGTTACATATGATCTTGTACAGAATGTTCTCAATGTTTGGAAAATACATCTATTTTGTATATTAAGTGTAAAAATAAAAAAGATTGCATGAATCCAACTGAAATGACCAAATACAGAGGATCAATGTGTCAATAAATGTTGCAATGTGTCATTATAGGAGTAATAGTATCTTGTCATGGGTCTTTCCCACACTACCCCCTGCATCCTGTATTGTCCTCTGCTATTAGAGGCTCCAGATGTCACCTTGTTGTGTGACACACGTCCATTGTACCCGCCGCTCTGTGATTGGCTGCTGAGTGTGGGAACCTCTTGCAAGCCAGCTCTCCATATATTGTTATGCACAGAGAGGGGTATATATAGAGAGCAGGGCTGTTCACTAGCAGACACACATCAACTGGCTCACCCAGCACACCTCTGCCTGACTACTACTAGATCCAATAACATGGCCCCCTGCAATATGAGGACATTGGATCATCAAGCTACCAATGGGCTCCGAAAGGTGAGATTTCCTTCTAGTGCCAAATGCACCTTCTTATTTCCATTGTATTAGCATCTGATGTAAGAGAAAAGAGCAAATGCTTATTAGACAACCATCAGTCATTTTTCATTTATATGTGATGATAATAATACCAAATGCATCCTGTGTCCTCTGGCAGTCATGCCTGTAGCTTTTAGAGGCTTGCAGTGCATTATGGGACTTGTAGTTCCCCAACAGCTGGACTGTTGAGTTTGCCCACCCCTGCTATATAGGCTTAGCTTTGCTGCCTGTCAATTAATGTTAGATTGGTATAGATGCTGATGCTGATGATAGCAGGAGTATTAAGCATCCCTTTTCCTCGGCCTCTGGGAGTCATGCCTGTGGCAAAGCCTGATGAGACTTGTAGTTCCACATCACCACATCAGCCGGAGTGTTGAGGTTGCCCCCCC
>NW_017306273.1:1509689-1529776 GCF_000935625.1 Nanorana parkeri
CCTCCGCTATATAGGCTCAGCTTTTCTACTCATCAGTTAATCTTAGATTGATATAGAAGCTGATTATGATGATAACAGAGTTATTTACCATCCCGTGTCTTGTTTTGTGCAGCTGAGGAAGCCCGCTATTGAGAAAAAGAGGAGAGATCGCATTAACAGCAGCATCGAGCAGCTGCGTCTCCTACTGGAGAAAGAGTTCCAGAAACATCAACTGCCCTCCAAACCTGAGAAGGCCGACATACTGGAGATGACGGTCAACTTCCTGCAGCATCAGATGGCTGAGAAAAGTAAGTACACCCCTTGTTCTAGATATTGAGTTTCTTGCTGAGAGATGTCAGGAGAGGATTGTAGAAGGTGACAGTAGACTTTATATAACTAACATGCGTCTTGTTTATTCCAGCTGTGACAGCAACCTCCAGCCAAGCCTACAGAGATGGCTACTCCACCTGTGTCCAGGACTCTGTGACCTTCCTGTCCATGCACAAGCAGACAGACACCCAGCTGCAGCTGCTGCAGAACCTCCACGGGGCTCGGATGGTATCTGGCGCTCCATGTCCTTCTGTATTCCCCGTCTCACAGACCCCCAGCAAGCACAGTGCTCCAGACAGCAGCAAAGCCTTCTGGAGACCCTGGTAGAGACTGTGTGTACTTGTCTGGACTGTGAGCTGAGTACGTTGAGTTGGGTGTACTTGAAGCTCACCTGACATCCACACCTGGGGATCTGATCCCCATCACTGTATCCATCAAATGGATAGAGAGTACGCTTGCTATGCAGTGATTGTAATCACAGTGTGATCTCATAGTACTCTGTATTATATGGTAGATGTAGACCAGCTGCTCCTTTAGTCCTATATGCAATTGTATATTTTCACAGTATATGGAGCTAGGAGCACGGGTCATATCAGCTGCTTCTTTGGTAGTGGTCCCATATTTATAAATATGAATAGATATCTTCTATGAAGAAAGTGGATGAGGATCCACACTGACACATTCACTGGGTGTTCTCAGTGTTACATTGTATCAATGTAGGCTATCATTGGTTTGCTTAGTGAACCATTGTTCCCGATTCATCAAGCTGCAAGCTTGAGATATGCTAATTAACTCTTAAGGCATGCTAAAATGACACATGATAGTATTGATTTAGCATGCCTTACGTGCACTTTACAAACCTGATCATTCAGGACCTATGTCTGTTAACAGCAGCTTTGGTGTAATTCCATTTGAATAATGATGAAAGGCAGGGAAGTATTTGTTGCCACATTCTGTGGATGTTCTTAGTGTTACAATGTAACAACTGTAGTCTATACCAGGGGTAGGCAACCTCGGCACTCCAGCTGTTGTGGAACTACAAACCTCATGAGGCTTTGCAAGACTCTGACAGCCCCAGGCATGGCTTCCCGCAGCAGATGCGTGATGGCATTTGTAGCTTTAGCACAGCCGGAGTGTCAAGGTTGCCTACCCGGGTCTATGCCATCTTAGGAAGGTATCACATAGGTAACTCTGTACTACTCAGAGACAAGAATAAGGGACACATTTATAAATCAGTAAATATGACTTTCATTAAATATTCACTAGTGGTAAAGCATTCACTGTCATTTAAACACATGCATCACATTTACCTGGAGTGAATGTTTGTGAATGTCAGATTCACTGCTTTTTACGTGTATAACCTTAGTGGGCCAATTTATAAATCTTTTGCCCAGCCATACCATGGATGAATGCCATTCACACAGCATTCCCGCCGCTGGTTGGAGCCTAGGAGCATAACTCCAATGCTCCTTGGCTCCATCTAGAATGCTGAGCAAATGGCATTTGCCCAACGTATGGCTGGGCGGAAGATTTATATATCAGCCCTTAAGCATCCAGGAGCATTCATGCTTTTGATGTATTTGTCTATACAATAAAGTTTATAATATAATGAAATATTTGTATTCTCATTGAGAAATTAGTACAATAGTAGTGCATTTGATGCATGGCTGTGAAAAAAAAAATGTAACTGTAACATTTAATACATTGTCATCTGTGATCATTCCTTTATAAGGAAAACGAATATATGTAATATATCACTTAGATGTTCTGCAATGTTTGCAGGCCCTATAGAAATAGATCATACTGTATGTATATCTTGTGTATGATTGCATGCTATATTAGCAGAACAGATCAGCCACGATCAAGTGTAGTATGCAGAATTTGCAAGTGTGTTGCAAAGATAATGTATGCAGAGTGTATGCAATATTTGCAGGAATTGTCAGTACGTTAAATATAACATGTTATGGGATGCAATCATTGCAACTGACATGAGCAAAGAGAATTTGTCTTTGAATTGTGTGCAATGTTTGTAGTGTACAATGGAACATATTGTGTTATTCCATTCTTACAGGATTATATCTATTTATGAATTATATGCAAATGTCATACATCCAGATTGACTGGAAAGTCCAACAATGTTACAACGCGTTTCATATTTCTATAATAAATCATTGTTGGTGACTTCAAATTTGTGTTTTATCTTTTTTTTTTTCAATTGAAATATGAGAAAACAATTTTGCAAGATGTAAAAGCCACTCGATATTCAGAGAATTTATCACAGATATAAAATAAGGTGTATTTTGATTTCATATTTGATCTGTAGGAGCAGCAGGGTTTATTAAAGACTTGCTTGTTGGGGACCTTCCTAAACCATCCGTTCAAGTAAAAACCTCACTGATGTGACCGATCGAATTTGAAAAACAATCTGACTGTGTGTGAATACCTACTTACCCTATTACCCTAGATACCCTATTTTCCAGTAAATGAATGGGTGGCATTTTAAGGGGTCCGCCTCCCCAAACCAATATTTCAGTTTTTGGTTGGTGTTGGAGAGTTGGGCTGGGTATACACACCTATATTTTTTTGTTCAACCTGTGGGCTGAAGGTAAAAACATAACAGATTCCTCCATCCATGCTAAACAGTGTGATGGATGAATGTGTGTGCTTTGTAGTCTAACAGCAAATGGAAAATTAGCTGCCGTCACTGGTCGCCCAAAGATTTTCCATCAGCTCCTTCAATTTTCTGATGGAAGGATGCAGCAAAGAAGGGTGGCGACAGGGTCAACCACAGTGCGAACTTCGGCTGATTCATCAAGAACCATATGAAATGTGTATAGTGTATAGCTGGCTTTAAACCAACTGCCACTTTCTTCCACCTCTCAAGAAATCTCCTGGTGGGATCCATGTGCTGAGTTTCCCAGTCTGTACACATGCTGTACCCAATATGAGGGGCTCCCACCATCCCTGTGCTGAGTTCCCGGGTCTCCACATCTGCTGTGCTCATTATGAGGAGCTCCCACCATCCCTGTGCTGAGTTCCCGGGTCTCCACATCTGCTGTGCTCAATATGAGGGGCTCCCACCATCCCTGTGCTGAGTTCCTGGGTCTCCACATCTGCTGTGCTCAATATAAGGGGTCCCCACCATCCCTGTACTGAGTTCCCGCGTCTGCACACCTGCTGTGCTCAATATGAGGGGTCTCCACCATCCCTGTGCTGAGTTCCTGAGTCTGCACACCTGCTGTGCTCAATATGAGGGGTCCCCACCATCCCTGTGCTGAGTTCCTGAGTCTGCACACCTGCTGTGCTCAATATGAGGGGTCCCCACCATCCCTGTGCTGAGTTCCTGAGTCTGCACACCTGCTGTGCTCAATATGAGGGGTCTCCACCATCCCTGTGCTGAGTTCCTGAGTCTGCACAACTGCTGTGCTCAATATGAGGGGTCTCCACCATCCCTGTGCTGAGTTCCCGGGTCTGCACACCTGCTGTGCTCAATATGAGGGGTCTCCACCATCCCTGTACTGAATTCCTGGGTCTGCACAAAAGCTGTGCTTACTATGAGGAGCTCCCACCATCCCTGCTGTATTTATCTATTACGGTGGCCCATGTCTTCAAACTCTGGTGCTTGGGTGGTCAATGGCTGCTGCAGGTATCCACCACTCAGGTGTGTCAAATACATACTCCCATATTGTGTTCTGTGGTTTTCAGGCTTCTATGTCATTACAGGATGTAGGGGATGACGTGAGGAACCACAGTGCATGGCGGGGGACTAGGTATTCACATATCTGAAAGAGACAAATACATGCAGCATCCAGGTATTAGCCAAGCGGCGCTAAGGTCCTTGGTTTGAATCCCAACCAGGATACTACCTGCATAGAGTTTGGATGTTTATTTTCTTCCACAAGGCAGGGGAAGTGTCACTTGTTGCTCCCATACCCAGAAGTACTACGTCATTCTTGGGGTTCCACTCTCAGATTGGGGTGATGGCATAGTGTTAGTCATGGGGACTAAAGTCTCCCTAAGGTGCCTCAAATAAAGTGACCCTGCTGGCAAAGTCAGAATTCACAAAAATAAACAAAAAGTCATAGATGTATTACGGTATATATAACCTCTCGCAAACTCATTAGCTAGTCCAGAAGTAGGGATGCAACACCAGTCTTTCATGTTCAGGGTAATGAGGTATCAAAGACATGTTAGACAGTCTCTTATCACACCGCAGCATCCTCTGTCTCTGGAGACCCCACAGAAGACTCTCTATTACCACCACTCCCCAGACACATGGGAATCTCCAATGCAATCAATGTAAATCAGCATCTTCATTGGAAAACCACAGACATATTTTTCACTGATGACCCGTCTGCATGAGACTGATAAGTTTGTGTTTGTACTAAAAGATGATTTAGGGCCTCATTTGTACTGGAAGGTATCTCACTCTCCCTCCTCTTCATAGCCCTCATTCATCTTCCTCATTCACCAGAGACCTCTAATCTTTTAATTAATTGTAACTGTGGTATTGGGACTTAAAGATGCCCATATACATTAGATGACTATTTATTGGCTGGATCAGAAGAAAGTCTAACGTCTGTGGGGAACCAGCAGACCCGACAGCTGAGGCTTGTCAGAGAGGGGAAGCAATCGGACTGGTTGAAAAATTATCAGAGGTGTCTAAAGTACAGCTCCTCGCTCTCTCCATAGCCTAAAGATGAACAATTGCATGATGTGACAAGTCATGGTTATGGAAGTGCCTGGAGCTTTAAAAGATTGAGAGGGGGCGGGGGGTTATGGTGGATTTAAAGCTGCACGTAGAATAAAGAGGGCAGATGCATGTAGTGGGCAGGTGGATTGCTCTGGGTAAGGCAACTATGAGATTGTCACCAAAAAGCATCTGTTAGTTAAAGTTTGTGGTTACATGGACAAATTGCTTGGCCTTATAGCCATTGCTACATACAACTGGGCTATGTGCAAGCTAATAATGGAAACACACAGCAACAGATACATTTTTTCTGAAATATGGATTCTGTGGTTAATTTGTTGAAAGGGGACTTCCACTTCTACACATATATTGCTTTGTTATTACCTTCCCTCCAGCCTAAGCCACAGACATCTTAGAGCCGCCAGATGTGCACGGTGATAGAATCAACTCCTGGTGCAACTATTGTGTGTTGGGTATGCAGACAAGGCAGGTAGAAGCAACTCCAGGTGTCACAATTGTATGTTGAGTATACAAACATGGCAGGTAGAACCAACCCAAGGTGTCACCAATGTATGTTGGGTATACAGACATGGCAGCTAGAACCAACTCCAGGTCTCACTATTGTAGGTTGAGTATACAGACATGGCAGGTAAAAACCAACCCAAGGTGTCATCATTGTGCAGTGGGTATACAGACATGGCAAGTAGAACCAACTCCAGGTGTCACCATTGTATGTTGAGTATACAAACATGGCAGGTAAAACCAACCCAAGGCGTCACCATTGTATGATGGGTATACAGACATGACAGCTAGAACCAACTTCAGGTGTCACCATTATAGGTTGAGTATACAGACATGGCAGATAAAACCAACCCAAGGTGTCACCATTGTATGTTGAGTATACAGACATGCCAGGTTGTCTCATCCCATCTGCTCTCTGCAGTCAGGAAGAAGCCTGCTCACTGATATGCTGGCATGTTGAATTACCTGATAGAAATGGAATGTAGTGGTGAGATCACTGTGCACCTGATCTGCTTGACTGTTACAGCCACTACAAGTGGGCCCATTGCGGCACTGTGTTATAGGAGATACAACAGAAGGAGGAGGAGCAGGACTGAGGAGGAAAGTTGAGACGTAAGATGGCAGTGGTCCAATATCTATGCTTTCAGCCCAATCGAGAATCATTCACATGTCAAAGGTCAGAACCGCACACCCCTGGCCAATCCTTCTTTGAGTGGAAGATCTTCTAGGTAGCTTTGAAAAAATTTGTCTGAGATAAACCAGTGCCATCAGAATCTGATATTTCCCTGCTGCTACCAGCTTTCTTGGCATAAACATGAAACATCCTGCCAAGAAATAAGATCCAAGAACGACACATTAGTGGTTACTAAAGGACTAAAGCCTGGTCACCTAGCAAAATAAATGTTAGAAAATAAGGGGAACTTATGTTCACTTTGAAATTTAAAAAACAGGATTTCTTTCTAAGATATGATTGGATATTCAAAGCAACAACCACTTCACCTTATTAACTAACGTTCACTTTGCTAAGTGAACAGATTCTGCTGCTTTAGTAAATCAACTCTATTGCACCTCTGTGTCCAACTGCCCTCATGGGTAAATGGCCAGGTTTTGGATTGACTATTTTCTTCAATTCCAGTCTTAAGGTGCCCATACACCTTACAATTATCGGCCGATTTTCATATGCGATCGTGTTTTCGTCCGATATTCGTAGGGTGGATGGGCAGTGTACAACCGCAAATAGTGTACAATCGTACGACTTTTGACTATCCAGTAGATTACAAATCTTCGGTCAATCGTACGATTTTCGCAAGGTTGGTGGCGTTTTCGTACGTCAAAATTCGTACGATTAACACTGCTCATGCGCAAACTAAAATACATGCGGTCGATTAACGCAATTCGTCCAGGTTTTTTTTAACTATTGCTAATTGAACCTTGCGATGATCGGAGCAGCATGGGGCCGCCGTACGAAAAATGTACGACGGATCGATCATCGGACGAAAATTTTCATATGATGATTGCAAGGTGTATGGGCACCTTATGGGACCGCAGGAAGTGGTGTCAACTCTTTAAAGTAATGATCCCACTTAGATGCCTTCCAAAAAAGTGCCCTAATTGAAAGACTTCCCCTCTGTTCCTCTTCTGGTGACAACTCATAATTTTGGATTTGTCACCAGGACAAATAATGAGGGCAAATCTCCCCAAGAAAGCAAACAAAAAATATACAAGACTCCAAAGAAAGGGGAAGCAGGAGGAGCCGGACCCTTCAATGAGAAGATATCTGCACTGTAGTCTTTGCTGAATACCATACATGTGATCCAACTCACCAGTATCTGCCAAACACTTAAAATATGAGGTCAGGATGGAATTTTCATTTAAATGAAAACAAACTGCATACTATTTTTTGGAAAATAAAACCGCATGCTACATAACGGTATAAACTGTCTATTTTTTATTAGCTTTATAAATATTGCATTAACCCTTCTGCTCTTTAAAACAACACAAAGTCAGAGTATTAGTGGGTTCAATATGTCACATGTTAAAGGGCATCTTGAAGCAGGTCTTTCCCACACTTATCCTACAGCTTGCCTTCTGCATCCTACATTATGCACTTCTATTAGAGGCTCCAGATGCCACCTTGCAGTGTGACACACGTCTATTGTCCCTGTTGCTCTGTGATTGGCTGCTGAGTGTGGGAACCTCTGCACAGTCCGATCCTCACACATTATTATGCAGAGTGAGGGGTATATAGAGAGGAGGGTCAGCTCTGTGATTGCACATCACTGAGAACCCTTCTACATAGAGGACGCTGAGCCCAGGAACTGCTCTAAACTCATTGACAAGGCAACATGGCTCCTACCAGCAGCCCTCTATTGCAACGTGCTGACCCCGAACCGACAAAGCATCCCAGAAAAGTAAGTTTCCCTATACATCTTCTATTAGCTTTTTGATGTATACATTTTGTTTCCTTTCTTTCCCCTTCTGGACACCTCCAAGATGCCTCATCCTTTCATCCTTTTACATCTTCCCACCCTGTCCTTCTAGATCTCCCCTTCCTGGCACCTCCAAGATCCCCATTTTGTCACCCCTCTAGAATGTCCCACCCTGTCCTTCTAGATCTCTTAATCCTGGCACCTCCAAGATCCCCCATTTTTTCACCCCTCTAGATCTTCCCGCCCTGTTCTCCTAGATCTCCCCATCATGTCACCTCCAAGATCCCCCATTTTGTCACCCCTCTAGATTTTCCCACCCTGTACTCCTAGATCTTCCCATCTTGGCACCTCCAAGATCCCCCACCTTGTCAATCCTCTATATCTAAGATCAGATCTCTCCATCTTGGCATCTTCAAGGATTCTCACTCTGTCACCCCCTTACTATTCTGCCTTCTCCACGATTCCCCCACCTTTATTCTTTTTTCTCCTGAAATGAATCCCTTTTCTTCATATCCATGCAATCACTATGCAGTCACTAACCATCCCGTGTCTTGTTTTGTGCAGCTGAGGAAGCCCGCTATTGAGAAGATGAGGAGAGATCGCATTAACAGCAGCATCGAGCAGCTGCGTCTCCTACTGGAGAAAGAGTTCCAGAAACATCAACTGCCCTCCAAACCTGAGAAGGCCGACATACTGGAAATGACGGTCACCTTCCTGCAGCATCAGATGGCTGAGAAAAGTAAGTGCCCCCCTCCTTTGTCCTAAATCTTATGATTCTTGCTTAGAGGTGTCAGGAGAGGATTGTAGAAGGTGACAGTAGACTTTATATAACTAATATGTGTCTTGTCTATTCCAGATGTGACAACAACCTCCAGCCAAGCCCATAGAGATGGCTACTCCACCTGTGTCCAGGACTCTGTGACCTTCCTGTCGATACACAAGCAGACAGACACCCAGCTGCAACTGCTGCAGAATCTCCACGGGGCTCAGATGGTGCACGGTGCTCTATGTCCTTCTGTGTTCCCCGTCTCACAGACCCCCAGCAAGTACAGCGCTCCAGACAGCAGCAAAGCATTGTGGAGACCCTGGTAGAGACTGTGTATACTTTTATGGACTGTGAGCTGAGTACATTAAATTGGGTGTACAATGAGCATACAATGCTTACATTGGTAACTAGGGGTCTGACCCCTGTCACTGTGCACTGTGTTTATCATATTGATAGAGAGTAAGGTTATAATTAACATAATGCAATCATAAAATGATCAAAAATTATTATTATATATTTTGCTGGGATCAAATCCTAGCTCCTTTGTCTTTCTGTATGGAATTGGTTGTACTGTATATGTGCAGTATATCTTTATCTGCTTTATTATAAAGCTAGAAAGTAGGATTATGATTAACTTGATGTAAGTATTATATTGTTACATGTGAGATTTTCCAATATGTAGCACGTAATGTGATATGTATGTATATATATATATATATTTACCCTAAGGGTACAGAGTAATCTTTTTTGCAATTCGGTCTAAATGGCATGTACAGCAACTAATCAAGATGCAGCTATCATTGTTTGATAAACAATATAAGTGTCTGGTTGCTGCAGACAATTAGAACCAATATTGCCTGTTTTATATCAAAACTAGAATACATTTCACATATACTGGTATTGAAGTGTATTAGGGAAGTCATAATGTGACATTGTGTCTGTCAAAAAAGTGACATTGTACATTGGCTATGAAATCCATAAAAATGACATTTAATATTTTCTATGAGATCTGTACAGTAGTCATGGAAGTGATATTGTATATTTCTATGAAATCCATGGAAGTGATATTGTATATTTCTATGAAATCCATGGAAGTGACATTGTACATTGTCTATGAAATCCATAAAAATTACATTGTATATTTTCTATGAGATCCGTGGAAGTGATATTTCTATGAAACCCATGGAAGTTATATTGTATATTTTCTATGAAACTCATGGAAGTGATATTGAATATTTCTATGAAACCCATGGAAGTCATATTGTATATTTCTATGAAACCCATGGAAGTCATATTGTATATTTCTATGAAATCCATGGAAGTGATATTGTATATTTCTATGAAATCCATGGAAGTGACATTGTATATTTCTATGAAACCCATGGAAGTCATATTGTATATTTCTATGAAATCCATGGAAGTAATATTGTATATTTCTATGAAATCCATGGAAGTGATATTGTATATGTCTATGAAATCCATGGAAGTGATATTGTATATGTCTATGAAATCCATGGAAGTGATATTGTATATTTCTATGAAATCCATGGAAGTGATATTGTATATTTCTATGAAATCCATGGAAGTGATATTGTATATTTCTATGAAATCCATGGAAGTGATATTGTATATTTCTATGAAATCCATGGAAGTGATATTGTATATTTCTATGAAATCCATGGAAGTGATATTGTATATTTCTATGAAATCCATGGAAGTGATATTGTATATTTCTATGAAATCCATGGAAGTGATATTGTATATTTCTATGAAATCCATGGAAGTGATATTGTATATTTCTATGAAATCCATGGAAGTGATATTGTATATTTCTATGAAATCCATGGAAGTGATATTGTATATTTCTATGAAATCCATGGAAGTGATATTGTATATTTCTATGAAATCCATGGAAGTGACATTGTATATTTCTATGAAATCCATGGAAGTGATATTGTATATTTCTATGAAATCCATGGAAGTGACATTGTATATTTCTATGAAATCCATGGAAGTGACATTGTACATTGTCTATGAAATCCATAAAAATTACATTGTATATTTTCTATGAGATCCGTGGAAGTGATATTTCTATGAAACCCATGGAAGTTATATTGTATATTTTCTATGAAACTCATGGAAGTGATATTGAATATTTCTATGAAACCCATGGAAGTCATATTGTATATTTCTATGAAACCCATGGAAGTCATATTGTATATTTCTATGAAATCCATGGAAGTGATATTGTATATTTCTATGAAATCCATGGAAGTGATATTGTATATGTCTATGAAATCCATGGAAGTGATATTGTATATTTCTATGAAATCCATGGAAGTGATATTGTATATTTCTATGAAATCCATGGAAGTGATATTGTATATTTCTATGAAATCCATGGAAGTGATATTGTATATTTCTATGAAATCCATGGAAGTGATATTGTATATTTCTATGAAATCCATGGAAGTGATATTGTATATTTCTATGAAATCCATGGAAGTGATATTGTATATTTCTATGAAATCCATGGAAGTGATATTGTATATTTCTATGAAATCCATGGAAGTGATATTGTATATTTCTATGAAATCCATGGAAGTGATATTGTATATTTCTATGAAATCCATGGAAGTGATATTGTATATTTCTATGAAATCCATGGAAGTGATATTGTATATTTCTATGAAATCCATGGAAGTGATATTGTATATTTCTATGAAATCCATGGAAGTGATATTGTATATTTCTATGAAATCCATGGAAGTGACATTGTATATTTCTATGAAATCCATGGAAGTGACATTGTATATTTCTATGAAACCCATGGAAGTCATATTGTATATTTCTATGAAATCCATGGAAGTAATATTGTATATTTCTATGAAATCCATGGAAGTGATATTGTATATGTCTATGAAATCCATGGAAGTGATATTGTATATGTCTATGAAATCCATGGAAGTGATATTGTATATTTCTATGAAATCCATGGAAGTGACATTGTATATTTCTATGAAACCCATGGAAGTCATATTGTATATTTCTATGAAATCCATGGAAGTAATATTGTATATTTCTATGAAATCCATGGAAGTGATATTGTATATGTCTATGAAATCCATGGAAGTGATATTGTATATTTCTATGAAATCCATGGAAGTGATATTGTATATTTCTATGAAATCCATGGAAGTGATATTGTATATTTCTATGAATCTGTAGTCATGGAAGTGACATTGTATCTTTTCTATGAAATCTGTGGGTGTAATTTATCAAAGTGTTTGGAATAAGCTGCCTAGTTTGCCCAATGGTAACCAATCACAAGCCAATTATGTTTTTGTCGTTGTTGTTGCAAGGTAGAATCTAATTGGCTGATTTGAGGCAACACTGGCAATTCTAATTTCATACACTTTCCTAAGTAAAGCCCAGGTGGGTTTAGTTATATACAGTATGTATACTGTGTTGCAATTAAAGACCTGAAAGGCAATGAATTGTCCCCCGCTGTCTTGTAGCACTGACAGTTATATTTAAATGATTTACTCTAGACTTGTAAAGGTTATTCATGAATTGCTCTTCAATGAATTCTATGAATGTACTACAGACACAGGTTTGTAACTTGTGCGCAAATATGATCACCATGTGATTGTCATTATTATTGATCCTCTACGTTGCCTTCTTGTGAAGGAGAATTGCCGGATGTTCTGCAATGTTTGCAGTAAATATTGGAAAGTTTGAATACAATTCACATTATCGTTTGCAATATTTGCCTGTGTGTATTTTTGGTAGGCAATATTTGCCTAAGTTGCTTGTGTAGAAGGATGTGACTCGTCCACTCTTCTCACAGAGATGTAATCATGTTTTTTTTTATTTCTTTAAAAATAAAATACTTGAAATAATAAACATGTTGTGCATTGTTTTCAAATACAGAACTGAGTGATCTTTGCACCGTAAGGAGACATAACATTGTATTGTTTTAGAAAATATATAATGCTTTGTGTGGGGAAGAGACTTTTGCAATGTCCCAATTCTGTACTGTGTACATGTGGAGAAAGTTGAATTTTTCTTCATATGTTTGACAGTTTGCTGCTTAGCATGTCACAGCTGAGTAGCCAATTCATGAAAGATTCACCCCACAAAGCAAGATTAAAGCTTTTATATTTATAACTGTAATGCAGTCAGGCTACGTATACAGTAAAAAAAAAGGTTACTCTGTTAGTTTAGTCTTACGTGGTATGTGTTGCAACAAGGGTACAAGCCCAGTGTTAGCAGCACCGTGGAGAGTTGGACCGCTGCTCTCACACACCACGGTTCGGGTTTCAAGCAGTATAACACGCCTCCCGGCTTACTGATCCAATTGCTTCCAACATCCATTCAGGTTCAAAGGGAGATTTCTTTTTTTTAAATATCTCAGCACACAATTGGATGGATCACAGGACACCTTCACTGTGCAATGTGCATAGTAAATCACCCCTAAGAGATTTAGTGGTGAGGGTGGCATTGGCTTTTACATGAATCTATACAGTCAGGAGTGTGTAATATCATTGGCAGGATTATGATTGGATGGATAGATTTTATTTATTTCATGTATTTATATAGTGCAAACAATTTACATAGGGCTTTACATACTGCACATTCACATCAGTCCCTGCCCTTGAGGAACTTACAGTCTGAGGGCCCTATTGCAAACACATAAAGGGCCAATTAAACTTCCATACCAGAGGAAACCCACGCAAGCACAGGGAAAACATGCAAATTCCTTGCATATAGTGTCCTGACCGGGATTTGAACCGGGGACCCCCAGTGCTGCAAAGCAAAAGTACGAACCACTAAACTACTATGGGTGAATATAAGGATGGATGGATGGACGGACGGATGGATTGACGGATGGACATGTGAATAGATAGATAGATGGAACGATGGATGCACAGATTAATGGATGGATGAACAGGTGGACAAATGGATAGCTGGATAATAGACAGAATAACAGATAAAGGGATGGATGGATAGATGGAAAGATTAATGGATGGACAAATGGGCAGATGGACATGTGGATAGATAGATAGATAGATAGATAGATAGATAGATAGATAGATAGATAGATAGATAGATAGATAGATAGATAGAAGGATAGATAGACAGACAGAAGGATGCATGGATGGATGAACACGTGGTCAAATGGCTGGATGGATAGATAGGCAGAATGACAGACAGATGGACAGAGGGATGGGTAGATAGATGGATATAAAGGATAGATGGACAGACCAATGGATAAATATTTGGATATTACTCTCCACTTCTACACTAGTAGCTATACGATAATAATATAATTTTTATTTTTTGTTTAGCTATATATTCTTCACATAAACTATAAGTGGAACCACATACATATTCAAGATATAAACCATTTTTATTATTTTTGAAGTAATCATTTGATCAGAAAATGTTTATAAAACAATGAAGAACATTTGTCACATAAGTTAATTATAAATCTGCGGCTTTTACAAATATTACAGATACAATATAATACAACTTATATGTGGTTGTCACTATAATGATGTCATCGCACAGCTATCAGTACGATGACAATAGCAGATTCCTCTGTTTCAAACAGATTTTAAAAATCTGCAATTCACAACATGAAAAAAAGATTCAATTAGAATCCAATCAGAATTCACTGTCACAATATACAAAGGTTCCCACAACTCCAGGGGAATCACATTATACACATAAAGTCACTTGGTGCAAGCGTTGTATGCAGGACTGGATTAAGAGTATCATTGGCCTGGTGCTGTTGGTAGGTTGTATGGGAAGCAGCCGAGGAGGCTCTCTAATTAGACGGCCACTTACTTCTGGTTGTGGCCCCAGTAAGTGGCCGCCTAATATGCCTGATTAGAGAGCTGCTGGTGCCTCTGCCTAATTGTGGTGACCCCAGCCGGCCTGGGTTGCCATTGGGCATACTGCGGCGATTCAGGCTGCCCGGACCTATTTTCAATGGTGGGCCTGGAGCTAGTGCTCCAGTACCCCCTATGTTAATCCGGCCCTGGTTACATGACCAATAGAGCAGTATCAGAGCAATCTACTCTTACTATTAAACACATGCAACATGCGTTACCAAAATATTTCATATTTCAAGACTGTTAATACCATGTAAGCCATTTCCAGGTGTTTTTAAAGAAATTTAAAGAAAACTTATTTTTTAGAAATTGGATTCCCTTAGTAGCAGCAATGCCTTTTGTACAGAGACACTGCTTTAAATTGAAGCTACATGCTCCACAGTAAAAGATTTCCTTCCAAAAGTGGAAAACAATTATTTCCCATAGGGAAAATGTATAGAACTTCTCACAAACACAAGCTCTTTTCTAAGGCTCTGCAAGGCATCTTTGAAGGAGTTCTCTGATAAAGTGCAACATCTACACAAGTCTTCATTGTGTATTTTGTTCAAGTAGAAGTCAGTCCATAGGACAATTTTATCACCAGGGTCTCCACAAGGCTTTGCTGCTGTCTGGAGCACTGTGCTTGCTGGTTGTCTGTGAGACGGGGAATACAGAAGGACATAGAGCGCCGGGCACCATCCGAGCCCCGTGGAGGTTCTGCAGCAGCTGCAGCTGGGTGTCTGTCTGCTTGTGCATGGACAGGAAGGTCACAGAGTCCTGGACACAGGTGGAGTAGCCATCTCTGTAGGCTTGGCTGGAGGTTGCTGTCACAGCTGGAATAAACAAGACGCATGTTAGTTATATAAAGTCTACTGTCACCTTCTACAATCCTCTCCTGACACCTGTGAGCAAGAATGATAAGATCGAGGACAAAGGAGGGGGGCACTTACTTTTCTCAACCATCTGATGCTGCAGGAAGGTGACCGTCATCTCCAGTATGTCGGCCTTCTCAGGTTTGGAGGGCAGTTGATGTTTCTGGAACTCTTTCTCCAGTAGGAGACGCAGCCGCTCGATGCTGCTGTTAATGCGATCTCTCCTCATCTTCTCAATAGCGGGCTTCCTCAGCTGCACAAAACAAGACACGGGATGGTTAATACTTTTGTTATCATCATAGTCAGCTTCTATATCAATCTAACATTAATTGATGGGTAGCAAAGCTAAGCCTATATAGCAGGGGTGGGCAACCTCAACACTCCAACTGTTGTGGAACTACAAGTCCAATGAGGCATTGCAAGTCTCTGACAGCCACAAGCATGACTTTAAGAAGCAGAGGTCATGAGATGCTTTATACTTCTGTTACCATTATAATCAGCTTCCATATAAATCTAAAAGTGATTGATAGGTAGAAAAGTTAAGCCTGTATACCAGGGGTAGGAAACCTCAGTACTCAAGCTGCTGTGGAACTACAAATCCTATGGGGCATTGAAAGACGAGGAGAGCCATAAGAGGAAATACATGCTTATACAGTGGAAATAAGAAGGTGCATTTGGCACTAGAAGGAAATCTCACCTTTCGGAGCCCATTGGTAGCTTGATGATCCAATGTCCTCATATTGCAGGGGGCCATGTTATTGGAGCTGGTAGTGGTCACGCAGAGGTGTGCTGGGTGAGCCAGTTGATGTGTGTCTGCTAGTGAACAGCCCTGCTCTCTATATATACCCCTCTCTGTGCATAACAATATATGGAGAGCTGGCTTGAAAGAGGTTCCCACACTCAGCAGCCAATCACAGAGCGGCAGGGACAATGGACGTGTGTCACAAAACAAGGTGACATCTGGAGCCTCTAATAGCAGAGGATAATACAGGATGCAGGGGGTAGTGTGGGAAAGACACATGACAAGATGTTATCTACCATAATGACACATTGCAACATTTATTGACACATATTCGGTCATTTCAGTTGGATTCATGCAAAATCTGTAAGACACTGCAGCATCTTTTATATACAAAATGTATTTTGCATACAGAGGTATATATATAGAGAGAGAGAGAGAGAGAGAGAGAGAGAGAGAGAGAGAGAGAGACCCGGGTGACACCATTGGAGGGATGACACCAAAATGACTTACGGTCTGAAAAGCTGGGCACTCGGTTATGGACTTAGAACCTGACAGTTGCTCGAAAGCAGAGGGGACCCGGCAGCATATCTTATCCCGCCGAGTGAATGTCCCCTCCTCTCTGCCGGCGTCCATCACCAAGATGGCCACCGACAGGTAACAGCGTGCACGATGACGTCACTGACATGTGCAATGTCGTCACTGCGGGGTGTCACCCGGTACCCGCTCCGGGTGACACCCTGCCTCAGGATGCCCCTGCTTGACCCCACTAAGTATTAGAAAATCAAACAAATGTTCCGAAAACAATGTTGTTCAAATAAAATTCTACTGGTGGTGTATAACCAGCTTAAGGCTTTTCTAATAACTACCCCCACACCTATTACAAAAAATTGTTATGCAGTGTCGCTATCTGGCCATATTCAAACCTGTGTGTTGCAGTAAAGTGTACCAAACTGCACCAACGTACTTTGCCAGCACATCACAATACATGTGTGTGAATCATCTGTGCATTGTGCTACACTGTATTAAACATCAATGCTACAGGACCATTAAAACTTGTGTTGTGGTGCGTTGACACCCCATTCAGAATGAATGAACTCTCTTACCATAATGAACTTTAAGGCAGAGGCGGTATGCACTGCAATGCAGGTAACACACTGTACCTGTCTAAAGGGCCCTTCAGGGTCAACCATCTTCAACATATATTTAGGCTTTTCGTAAATATGGGCTAGCTAGATCAACCCTTAGCTTGTTTTAATTCTCTGAGTCTCAGCTGGAGCCCCCAGACTTGCCTGGTTGCTGCATTATGGGCAGGAAAGCCCAAAACTCCAGGGTGGATACCAACAAGGCCAGGGACAGGGGCTGGCAAATCTTGTCACTGAGGTAACCGGCCAGCAGTTTCCCAGCCCTCCAGACTCCAATTATATCTGAAAATTGCTTTTAGGTGGATTGACACCTCCAATATTCCATCATCTTTACTTCAATCAACATGTGATATCAGGGCTGTTTATTATGGATCGCACTGTTGCTCTTTGAATTATCATGCAAATGCAGGACAAAGTGCTTCTTGCTCAGCAATAACGTCTGGCTATATCAATAGCTGGTGAAATGTTGACCCTGGGATCGGAATAAACAACATTTTTTGCAGTTCACAGATTGTGCTATGGCTGCAGCTGGAGATAAGAGGTCTTTGATTAGGGATGATGGAGAGGAGGAGGGACAATAATGCATCTTGCAGAACAGGATGGAACCATTAATTTCACCCCTGAACACAACACAAACTTATCAGTCTCGCCCAGACGGGTCATCATTGAAAAATATGTCTGTGGCTTTCCAATGAAGATGCTGATTTCCATTGATTTGTATTGGAGATTCCTGTGTGTCTAGGGAGTGGTGGTAATAGAGACTCCTCTGTGGGCTCTCCAGAGACAGAGGATGCTGCAGTGTGATAAGAGGATGTCTAGCATGTCAGTGACACCTCATTACCCTGAAGATCAAAGACCAGGAGTCACTGTACAGCATGTGGGAGGTCTATCATTACTGTCTCCAAGTCAGAAAAGGCTTCAACGCAACTAAAAAGTCAAACAAAAATATCCTAGGGGTGACAGCTTGGAATGGCTAGTGTTCCCTCAGATATGCAGAGTCATCCATGGCATCTATTTTAAAAAGTGATAAGCTAGCTAGGCTGGATGTACAGGTATGAGCTGACTGTCTTCAAATATCTGTGATGGCCAATGTATTTCTAGACATTAATTGGCCCATTGGGCTATCATCTGTGGTTTAGGCATATGGTGAAGAAAGTGTAAGGAAGATGGGCCACAAATACCTCTGAAACTAACTTTAAAAACCGGGCAAATGTTCTAACTTTTCCTAACCTGTCTAATAACTATTTCCATCCAATGAGCCTTATTAGTACGTGTCCTAGGGTGCCCCCTAGACAGCAGGGTAATCTGGCTGAAAAAAGATCAGGTGACTGTTGTCTAATTTTTATAGTCACCTTTCATATAGGATTAGTGCACCCAAAAGCAGTATGGGGGGTGGTTTGTTAGGGAGACTTCAAAAAAGCAAAATTCTTGACTGCACCTTGGAGTTTTGCATGTTGCTGTCCACCTTTATGTATGTGCATGTTCCAGTCTCTGATCCTGTAGCATAGTCTCTGCCCATCATTTCCTTTGGTATGTCTCTGACGGTCCTTTCTAGAATTACATATACTGAATAGCATGTGCTGAGTTTTGGTGGCATCAAGGGCCCCAAAGCTTCGTAAGTTGACAGCCACTGCCCTAAATGGTGGTCCCTGTGAGGTAGGATGACTTCAGTGGCTTCCAAGGCACTGAGGCCGTTGAGCTTCAGCGAGCAACCATTTGGTGCACCTAAATGTTTTTGGTCTTTTTAACAACCCATTCTGCTACACCACTACATGCAGTTTTTCCCTTTTATAGAGGAAATAAGTGAAGGGAACACACTTTTGTCAATGTGCTTATCTACTTCTATTGCACTTTTCTCCCTGGGGGCTCAAAATAGGAGGTGCAGCAGCCATCTTGGGCGTACTCAGTAGAATATCATACTAGGGCCAATTAACCCACCAGCATGTGTTTGGAGTGTGGGAGCAAAACGGGGTACCTGGAGGAAACCTGTCAAGAAGCCAGAGCCAGGGTTCCAGTGCGGGTACCTGCGCATTTGCTTGGCTTGGTGCATAGTGTCGTGCCTGGCTGTGCACCTCTGCGCAGAAGCATGCGTGTTCCCACACGTTTTACCATGTGTGCGTGGACTTGTGTGCCCATGTATTGCGAATTCTGGAGCCCTACAGCTACTGTCATGCACCTTGGTGGAATTTGAGTTGACAAGGGTGACATCCCTTTCAGCTTCAGTCCCAGAACCCCTGGTTGGCAGAACAGGGGGGGCACGGGCACAGAGTGTTATGAGTGAAGGAAGATGTCACCGTGGCAGGAAAGGTCAGCCTCTGCGATACTAATGAGTACTGGGAGTGAAGCAGCCACAGGAGAGAAACACTTGATGAGCAGAGTTCCAGAAGTGCTCTTCCACAGAGCTGCAAGGCTGCACTGTTTTAGTTATATTGTTGCCAATGTTCTTAATTGTGGCCATCTTATTTATTTGTTGTTAGTTCAACTTGGCTCGGTTATGTTGCTTGGTACAGGCAAATGGTTCGTTATACCTGTGCGTTACATAGTATCAGTAATTGTAGTAAGTGTTATTTTGTGCCTGGAGTTCAGCTTTAACCCTTCCATATGCTATCCAAAAACTAAAGTTCAAAAAAAGAATGGCTTTGCATAAACTTTACAAAAATTCCCCTGCACATGATTGCACTTTTTGTTGTTGTCCCCCATACCCCCCCCCCCCCCCCCCCTTCCCCTCCAAAGTTT
>NW_017306273.1:1529942-1536281 GCF_000935625.1 Nanorana parkeri
CCCCCCCCCTGCCTTTCCCTGACAAGTTTATTTAAAAATAATAAAAGAAAGTGAACACTAGCTTCAGTTCAATAATGTTTTTTTATTGTTCAAAGTTTTTTATTCAACACATTTTTCTTTTTTTATATCACTATAATGTATTGATTCAAAATACTCTGCACATCTCTGTACGAAGTGCATGAACAGATACTTGCACACAACTGCAAATATTATATAGCACCATATGTTATAATTAACATCACAACAACTTTTGCAAAAACTGCATACCTATTACATACACTAATGATGCAAATATTGCATACTGCATTCTGTATTTCCTAATTGTAGGATATTTTGCAAATTTTGCATACCAAAAATATAATCCATTCGAACGAATAAATCCTGCAAACATTGCAGAACGTAGTGAGGTATACCGTAATATACTGCATCATCAATGAGATGCATTATACACAATACATCCAAATGCTGAATGTCATTATATACTTATTTCTCAAGGAAAATTACAATAGTGTCATGAAATCAACTTCTATACATTAATGTATAGAGTAATAGTAACTATTAAACTTAATAACATCATAATATATGATACTCCCATAAACAATACAGGTTTAAATGGGCACTGACATTTCTGCAGCTTACATTAACACTGAGAAGAGCAAAAGAATATGACAACAAAGGACTCCCAAAGGATTCCCTGCATTGTCAATATTATTTTTTATATGCATCGCTCTTCTAATATCATGCATTCATTTGCATGCATACAGTTTACAATGCAGTCATTGTAACACAGGAGAACATTCACAGAATGCATCCAAATAGATTCCAATCTATTTAAGAAAAATATTCATTTGTATAAAATATAAATTGAATTTCAAAAAGGAACAACTAATTGTGATATAGGGTCAAGTTAATAATGACCTTACTTTCTATCCATATAAGGAGTAAAGATAGATAGATAGATAGATAGACAGATAGATAGATAGATTCCATATTGCATATTGGAATTCAAATGAGCTGTACTGTATATGCTTAACTCATAATATTAGATCACACAGTGATTAAACTCTATTAATAATTATCATACTCTCTATCGATATACAATAATAAAGCATATATATAGATAGATATACAAAAATTCCATATAGGAATGTAACAGAGCTAGCATTTGCTCCTATTATAAAACAAGTAATGTCAAGTCACATGGTAATTACAGTCACTTCATAAGAAGCGTACTCTCTATCCATTTGATGGATACAGTGACAGGGATCAGATCCCCATGTGTGGATGTCAGGTAAGCTCCTTGAATAACCAACTCAACAGTCTCTACCAGGGTCTCCACAGAGCTTTGCTGCTGTCTGGAGCACTGTGCTTGCTGGGGGAATGTGAGACGGGGAATACAGAAGGACGTAGAGCGCCGGGCACCATCTGAGCCCCGTGGAGGTTCTGCAGCAGCTGCAGCTGGGCGTCTGTTTGCTTGTGCATGGACAGGAAGGTCACAGAGTCCTGGACACAGGTGGAGTAGCCATCTCTGTAGGCTTGGCTGGAGGTTGCTGTCACAGCTGGAATAAACAAGACGCATGTTAGTTATATAAAGTCTACTGTCACCTTCTACAATCCTCTCCTGACACCTCTGAGCAAGAATTATAAGATGAAGGATAAAGGAGGGGGGTACTTACTTTTCTCAGCCATGTGCTGCTGCAAAAGGGTGACCGTCATCTCCAGTATGTCGGCCTTCTCAGGTTTGGAGGGCAGTTGATGTTTCTGGAACTCTTTCTCCAGTAGGAGACGCAGCTGCTCGATACTGCTGTTAATGCGATCTCTCCTCATCTTCTCAATAACGGGCTTCCTCAGCTGCAAAACAAAGACATGGAATGGTTAGTGACTTCATATATTTGGAGAAAAAAGACTTTTAGGAGGAACAAGAATGAAGTTGGAGGGAATCAAGGTGGATTGGGGTGACAGAATGAGACACCTTGGAGGTGCCTGCATGGAGAGATCTAGGAGGACATTGGATGGGAAGACCTACAGGGGTGACAGGATGAGGGATCTTGGAGGTGCCTGGATGGGGAGATCTAGGAGGGCATTGGATGGGAAGACCTAGAGGGGTGACAGGATGAGGGATCTTCTAGGTGCCAGAATGGGGAGAAGTAGGAGGATGGGAAAGGAAGATCTAACAAGATGATAGATCTAGGAGAAAACAGAATGAATATATCAAGAAGCTAACAGGCATCTAGAGATAAACTTACTTTTCTGGGTTTCTGAGTCATCTGACGGTCAGTGCAGTTAAGTAGAGGGCTGCTGAAAGGAGCCATGTTGTCCGGTCAGAGGGTGTAAAGCAGTTCCTGGGCTCAGTGTTCTCTCTGTAGAAGGGGTTTCAGTAATGTGCTGTCACAGAGCTGACCCTCCTCTCTATATACCCCTCACTCTGCATAATAATGTGTGAGGATCGGACTGTGCAGAGGTTCCCACACTCAGCAGCCAATCACAGAGCAACAGGGACAATAGACGTGTGTCACACTGCAAGGTGGCATCTGGAGCCTCTAAAAGGGGCAGGGGGGGAGGGATAATGAGACTTTCTGCTGAAAGAAGCTTGCAGTGTGGGAAAGGGCTACTTATTCTATTATCTGATACCTGCAGAGAGGAAAAGCTTCCACAACAGCCTGCAGCTACATGTGGACAATAAAATCATTGCTGACTTCAGGTGTCACTGGAAAATAACGACTGGACACATCGACGGCTTATAAAGTTGCATATAAATTCTTACAAAAAAAACCAACAAATATGAATATAAGATCAATATTTTGTTTCCATTAAAACGTTGATGTTTTTGCAAGCAATATTTTGTGCAGTTTATAACAAAACTTTTTGTATAGAGTACGTAATAAAAAGCCTTGTATGTTTTTTTTTGTTTTTTTTCTACATGTGTCCCATTTGGGAGATTTCCATTCATTTTCTGTCCGGTAGACATGACAGGAAGGGAGAGAAAAAAATCTCCAAATTGAGGGAAATGCCCTCTTGGACAGTTGTCACCAGAACAGGTCTCATTACTGGAAGATGTGCCCTCTATTCCTGTTCTGATGACAACTCCAAATTTCAGATTTTCCCATCACTTTTAGTCCCGGTGACAGTGGTCTCCTGGACAAACAGAAAGGACGAATCTCCACCAGGGCCATTGACATCAATAAATACCTGACAGAAGTTCCCTCGTCATCAAAAACAGAGTATTGTCTTTAGATTCAATTTAAGGCAAGGTTCACACCTGCACAACACCCAGGCTGCGCGAGCATGTGCTAGTGCACACAGTGATTGCCACGCGGCCCCATTGATTTCAATGAGATGACAGCCGCACAAGTACAAGTACCTTTTTTGGCGACACACGACTCGCGGCTTGAAGGCGCGACTGGGGTGCCATTAGAAAATAATGGTACCCACAGCGCGATCGGTTCACACCTTGGCGACTCCTCGGAATCGTGCACGATTGCCGCGTGGTGAGGAGTCACCTAGGTGTGAACCTAGCCTAAATCTAAAATGTACATGTATTCAGCATTGGCTGCATGGCATGTCTCATGGTGGGCTTCCTGACGGTGACTACAGTGGACTATGACTGAGTAATGGGTGTTGAGGTGGCCAATTGAAGTCTCCATTGGAAGCCTGTGTGACAGGGTGACAACACAGGAACACAAATTGCTGACAGGGAAAGAGCATTGTCCCCCTATAACAGGAATAGTCTAAACAAGGACCTTCATGACAGGATCACCTGCTAATATTTTAATAAAAGACAAATGTAAAAATATTGAATATGTTTTTGAAAATTACATTACCATGTTCAGGTGTATATGAGATTTTAATGATTAGGTTTACATATACGTCAAATGTCTTCTCTATAACATCTACAAGCAAAACTGAACTGTTCCAGCTCCTTAAGGTAGGAGTTCTACCCCCTATACATGGAAGGATGCAGAAGACAGGAGCTGAGGAGGTGTCTTTGTCACAATTAGGTGTCACATCTCCCCCACATCAAAGGAGCGCAGAGCTATAGGCACACTCCAATAAAGATGGTAACACAATCACAAGCTAACACATTCTGACCCAGCTCAGTCTTAATATGCCAATACTCCATTTCCACCTGAAAAGACAGAGAAACCCAAACAGAAACCAGACTGACCCTCTAGTATAAAAGATCCGGCATGGCGGGGGGAGAAGCTGAGCGCCCATTACTTTCTCTAAACATACAGTATATTGTTAGAGCAAAATGTTAACATTGTTTCATGAATTTAATAAAATCTTATCCGGCACATTTGTTGGGTGTCATGTTTGTATTGGCTACAGGAAGCTGATCATAAGTAGGCAGATGCCACACCAAGAAGAACACAACAGGTACGGCCATGCAGGGTAAAAACTTGTTTTCTTTTTCTCCATAAAAGAGGGAACAATGGGCAAGTCACAATTCTCCAAAAGTATATATAAACCCTAAAACCATTGTTCTGTATGTTTGGCATTATGTCTCACTGTATACAGTATTCCTAACCAAATTGTTTTTGGGCAAAGTTTCTTATCTGGTGGTAACCCCACTTCCTGTTGCAAATGGACAACGCTAAAACTGGCTATACACTGCTTGCATTTTGGCCAAGTCCTGCCGACTCACCCAAAATGTGAACAATGTGTGTCCCCCTCAGGACCATCCCTATTTGACAAAAGCTGATTTTTTTTAAGGAGTCAGCTAAGCGGTGTACAATGCAATAGAGACAAAAACCACAAGAGGAGAAAAGACCGGGAATGGCTTGCTACCCAATTAAAAGTTCATGAGTGGGTCAGCAGTTTTAGGGCCCGTTCATGCCAGACAGTTGGGGCTGCGCTGGGTACCTTTTCCTGCGCAGCCCCAATGCATAGATGAGGCAATTTGCCTTGTTTTACATTGGCTCAGTTCACACCGCCATGTTGCCGTACAGACAGTGTAGGTTTTTTTCAGTGCAGCGTGGTGTGACGCGGTACAACCACATTGCACCTCACTGTGGCTGGTAGAACTTAATGAAATGTCACTTGTTACATTTCAAGTAAAGTTCTAACAAAAAAAAAAGAAAGAGTGCGATGTGTCAGGATCGGTTATTGGCCACACACACAGGAGCAGCAGAGCGATCAGCGCAGCTTGCTGGTTTGAATGGACCCTAAGTGTACCTGTGCAGAGAATATATGTCACCAGCACACCATGCATCCATGTAATAATCCAAAAAAGGATTCAAATGGTCACACTATTGCAATGTTACGGCGCCATGTAGGACCCCATGGTGCTGCATGCCCTTGCACTAATTGTGATGTCATCACTTTAAGACATATATGTCTTACCCTGTCTTCAAGACGTTAAAGTGATCACTTTGCAATTAGTACAAGTACAAAGTTTTGGGGCCACACAGCACAAAGGGGTCCTATGTATCCCCAAAACATAGCCCTTGCACCAGTTGTGATGTGTTTGCTGTAACCTCTTGATGACAGTATAAGACATACTGTATATGCAGGAGCACAGCAGGTTGGCTTTAACACCCAGCTGCTGCTGTGTTGTTCTGGGGCATGGTCAATTGGCACCCTCAAAACTATGACTGAGTTGTCACGATATACCTACAACGATTGGGAGCCAGTAGGACCAGTATTAATAATGTCATCACTTTGTAGCCAAGCACAGTGAACAAATGAACAGGAGCCCCTCTTACCGACCTCACTTAAAGGGCTGGCTCCCAGCAGTGGCTAAGGGGTAATACATTTATATTATATAGATCCACAACGTGCTGGCGACATATATGCTTCCCTATGTTGCCTTTTGCTGTAGCACTGTTTTACTTCAGGCTTTGCTCAGGAAGGAATATTACTAGTGAGTCCTTTATAGAAGCCAATCCATCTCCAGCTTCAAGGTACTCCGCTTATCTTTATCCAGAACTTGGATCAGAAGGAACCCCCTTATTCCAAAGGACATCATAGCCATAGACCTCCCAATGATTGGCCATCCTGTGAAAATTATCAGGGTTGTATGCAGGGATGTCCCTATAAGGAGGCAACCTGAGACAGTGGCCTCAGGCTCGATCTTATACGGGAAAATGGAGGTGCCATGACGGCCAGCTCACTGATGTCACTGGTTTCCAGGAGCTGAGTGGGATGCTCTGGCTGCTGCCCCACTCAACTCCTGGTAACCAGTGATATCAGTGAGCTGGGCAGGACCCCCAACAGAGCCAGACCCAAACCCCCTCCCCCCAGAAATGAGCATTCATCGCCAGCACCCACCACCCCATATCCCCACCTCCCGGAGACAAGCATCCAGCACCAGCACCGAGTCCAAGACTGCCAGTCCCC